>NC_056731.1:1211002092-1211204592 GCF_019279795.1 Protopterus annectens
ACTTGTGATAGACTCCAGCTCCCTGCAAACCTGAACTGGGTCAAAACAGGAAGCATGTAATTGGCTTATATTAGCGTAAAAAATATGTTCTTTGTCCTGTAAGTGCAGGCACTATCTGGACCTCATGGCAAACATATTCACATGCAGTTTGATTCTTCAAAAGTAAATGGCTGCCATATTTACTGAATGCAAAGAGTGATTAATCTCCTATGCAAACAATGAAACAAAACATAACTATTAATTACAAACCACTAAACAAGCATACAGAAGACCAAAGCTATCTTTTTTTCCGCCAGACTGCATAATTTCACTCACTGGCAGCATATGACAACTTGAGTGAGACTGCATAGCACTGAGCTGTCCAGATTTTCACAGAATATCCAGATTTTTGACTCTTATTTTTTATCAGTTCCTCATAATTTTTTTTTTTTTTTTGGCAAATTCATGAGGATTGAATTCACAAAATAATGATATACATTTGGGTTTCAGACTTCACATCCTTCACATCCTTCAGAAAATGCATGTTCACATAAATCCTATTATTCTAGCAACTTTCTAAGTTTGTAAGAGCAGTATTTAAAATGTATCCCTATTTTGGGCCTTTGTCCCCCCATTATTTTATGCTTTGTCCAGATGTTTTGCTCTAAGAGGTTGAGAGGTATTTACATTAATTTATGTCATTCTTAACAAATGTCTAAAACCTTGGCCAATGTTTGCCATCATGACCACAAATTGTATACATGTGATACCGCATGAACTATTGATTCTCTTATTACAACACTCTGAACCTAAAGGGTGGTTTCATGCAATGACTGGAAAAATTGCCTTCAGAAATTGATTTCCTCAATAAGGTACCACAGTTCATAAGAACAAACCTTACAGTGAGAAACCTGACAGTTTGGTGCCAAAATATTCATGCTTACTAATGTTGCAGACTTCTTTTAATGTTTATGAATGGTTCCTTATAATTTCACCATTGTTCATTACTTTGCCCCTCATTTTCAGCATGACATGCATGGGACCCCCTCATGAAATGTTACACTGTCACTGAAAACTGAAAAAAAGCGCCAAAACTGCTGGAGAAAACTGGATAAAAGTGATTTATTGAATAATCCACAAAAGTCACGCCAACCACATCAACATTAACGCCTTTAAATAAAACTGCGTTTTCGTCCTAATACACTGACTTCTTCAGATAACCTCTGACTAAAATATTGAACCTTTTATACATTACTTGAATACAAAATAACCAATCACACAAGTTCATGAATTAAGGAATTAATTTACAGAAATTCTTTAAAAAGCACGCACCTCTGCTAAGTCAATAATAATGTTCAGAATAAAGCACATAAATTAGTACACATAATTTATTATCTAACCCTTCCATAAATTAATAAAATTCAATATAAAATTCAACTTGAAATTTGTAATGACACTTTTAAATAAAAAAATCAAATTCATCATAAATAAATAGATGAAATAACATATGTATATATATATATATATATATATATATATATATATATATATGTATATATGTAAAATTTCTTAAAAATTATTAAATAAGAATAGCCTGCCATCTATTGGTTATATTATAAATTAAATATTAAAAGTTTATAATTTTCCTGCTTTTAATTTTGAAAGTGGCACAATAGAAATAAATTCATTAAGACCTGGGGGGGGGGGGGTAGTGGCATCAAGGGAAATTTGTCTCCATAGCTCTCTAAATTCCAAATTCTCTTCCCGCAACCCACCCCTCACATCCTTCTTAACTTGTTCTAGGACCATAAAATAAAATTTAGCATTGGGACAGACTGTGGTATGCTTATATAAAGCATTTGTTTCTTTTTTTATGGAAATTTCATATTTATGCTCATAAATCCTTATTATTTATTATTTATTTATTTTATTTTACATTTGTTGACCGGGCTAGTCTAACTGGACAAATATCCGTTTTCAGTAGAGGCCCGGGGAGAAAAGCTCCAATTACAAGAAGTAAACAATCATTAACATTAAAAATATTTAGCAAAATACCATAAGTTCAAGGGTGGACTTATACAAAATTCCTTTTTAATATTCTCTCTGTTTTCCCCACATAGAAAGAATTACATTCTGAGCATAATCCTAAATAAACCACTCCCTTGGTCTCACAATTAAAATAGTCATTATTAATGATCCACCTTTGTCTACTTTCTAAAAACATTTTTTCAGTTTCAATAATGTTGCCACATTGTGCACAATGCCCACATTTGAATGTGCCCTTCCTGTTCCTCGTGGATTTACAAGGGTCTTTATATTCCAACAATTTCTTAAAGGAATGTGAATTCTTATATACAACCTTACAACTAACTCCATTAATTAGTTCCAGGTCAGTCAAACTAATAAACTTGGTCCATTCCTTTTCAACAACCTTTTTTGTAGTGTTATTGTTAAAGGCATTATATTCAAGAACTAGAGCTTGCCTATAGTCAGGTTGATTAACAATAGGGGGATTAGAGCTATCTGGGGAGTCATAACCTACATTAATAGAGGCCCTATTTCTAAGGATGGGTTCGAATCTACCTTGTCTCCCATCCAATACTTCCTTCTTGATTTTGTTAATAAATTCCTGGGGGTACCCTCTCTCTGAAAACATTTTACTTAATAAAATACATTCGTCCATAAAATCAGCATCCAGTGTGGTCATATGGCTTCCTCTGACAAATTGTCCCTTTACAATATTCTTTTTACAGTAATGTGGATGTGTACTTTGATAGTGCAAAAAGGAATTACAAAACGTGGGTTTTCTAAATATTCTAGATTCAAATCTATCATTCCCCTTATAAATTTCCACATCCAAAAACTGTAGCTTCTCAAGGGAAACACTGAAAGTAAATTTTAGAAATTTAGTTGTTTCTCCCAAATATACCTTAAATTCTTCCAATTTCCTAATACCCCTGTCCACAAAATTACTATGTCATCCAGAAATCTTCGGTATAATTTCCAACATGACCGAAAACTGGATTCAAGAATGTATAACTCCTCCCACCTAGACAAAACCAAATTGGCATAGGTGGGAGCACAGGTTGCCCCTATTGCAACACCCCTAACTTGCTTATAAAACTCCCCACAAAAATTTAGAAAGTTATACTTAAGGACCATATCCATTAGTGATACACAAACAACTTTATCATTGTGTGATAATGTGTCATTTTGAAACACGGTCTCCTCAAACATTTCCATCCCTTCCTAATGGGGGATGCTAGAAAACAAATCAACAATATCAATAGTAACAAACAACAAATTATCACAGAAAAACTCTTCAGTAATGGCATCAAGAAAATCCCAAGAGTCTTTTAAAATAGATTCTTTCTTGATCCAATAATCTTTTAACTTATTATCAACAAACTTAGCTAGGCTGTGTGTTTTCGAGCCACTAGCTGAGACAATAGGTCTTGGGGGGGGGGGGGTCACTTTCATTTTTGTGGATCTTCGGGATCCCAAAAATGGTAGGGACTCTAGGTTTGTCAACTTTAAGGAAATCAATTTTTTTTTATCATATAACCCTTCATATAACATATCTTTTAAACAAATATCAATTTTATTGTATGCAATATTCACTTCATTAATTGACACGTTGGTATATCCTTCCTCGTTCATTAAAATTTCATTCATTTTTCCTTCATATATAATACTATCCATTATAACTACCCCTCCCCCTATTGTCAGGTTTCATAATTCTAATATTGTAGTTGTCTCTCAAAATTTGTAAAATTTCCCCTTTCTTTGTTATTCAAATTGGGCCTAAACCCTGCTTTCTTAAACTTGCTTCTTAATTCTTTTTCCATTAAAAATTCTAGATTTTTTAATTGTGGATGTAGGGGTGGGTTAAAAATGGTTCTCCTCCTCAAGTGTTGGTTAACTACATCCCCCTCAGAAGGTAATAATAAGCTTAAATTGATTTTTCTTAAAAAAAGCTTTATATCTAGCAGGGACTGTGTAAGTTCTCCCTTTTTGTAGGGTATAAACTTAAAACCTTTCGAAAGCAGGCTAAAATGTTCTTTTTCTAATGATATATTACTAAAATTGTAAATACTAAATTAAATTGATTATTGGGGGGGGTACACCATTTAGTATTTCCCCCTCCATGGAAAATTTCTTTCTTGATACCCAGGTTTATTCATTAATCTCTCAGATCTAAGGAGGGGGGGGGGGATTCTTCATAAGAACGTCTCCCTTCTTGAAAAAGATTGTCATCCTCAAAACCCACCTGATTGTCCTGAACATTATTATTCCCATAAAGGTTTTTCAAGAAACCTGTAACCCTAGGTTTAGGGTAAACTGTACCATTTTTGTATTATTCAGTATCACGTTCTAATTTCTTGAATTTCCTTTGAATAATGTCCATACATTTGCCATCAATCTCTCCCCTAATATTAAAATATTTATCATTTTCTTCCTTAATGGTAAAAATTAAATCATCTTTTATACACTGGTCAAGCTCTGTTATTCCGTTCTGTAAAACAACCTGGTTCCTACTGTTTTCCTTAATAATAAGTTTCAACATGTCTAAACCACAATTATTGAACAGCTCAATTAACTCTTTGTGAAAAACAGACCCATTAAGAACATTATTGGGATATTTAAAAACCCTTAATCCTTTAGGGACTATTCCCCTACAGATACATTCATTCAGATATTCATTTTCAATCTCTAAAGTCCGATACTTTAACATAAGCTTGCACAAATTATCCAACTTGATTCTATAAGAATCAGCCACAACAGGTTGTCCATTAGACAGTTTGTTTTTGAAAGTATATTTTTTAAACAACCAATCCTTGGTTTCTTTTAAATATAAACCAGTATCACAATCATTATTAGGGTTAACAGTACCTGAAAAAGTCTTATTAGTAAAAGCCGTTTTTTGTCCTGCAGGAATGGTGCCATTAGATCCGTTCACGGTACCGCTAGAAGTCCCCGCTTCACACAAAACTCCTGGGGTCATTGCAGCATTAAAGGAACTATCACCAACCTTTTTTTGATCCTTCGATCCATTTTGGTCGTTTCGTTGCCCACGATAAATGCCCGGCCTGGAAATTACATC
The DNA here is from genome assembly GCF_019279795.1 of Protopterus annectens. Lineage (NCBI taxonomy): Eukaryota > Metazoa > Chordata > Ceratodontiformes > Protopteridae > Protopterus > Protopterus annectens. Next base: position 1,211,007,176 of record NC_056731.1, read on the forward strand.
CAGCACTTCCGCATTGTGAACACAAACATTGCTGCATAGCCCTACCAAGGATTGAGTCAAAGGTGTCAGCAGGTCAATCAGCTCAGTTAGCTGACCAATAAGCTTTCTTGATTGTCCGATTTCATCCACCCCTTTCCCTTCTGGCGGGTCCGTTCTCTCCATAGCAGTAAATCCAGTTAACTCAAACCAAACCAAAGGAAAATGGCACAACGAAGAAACCAAAAACTGAAAAAAAGCACCAAAACTGCTGGAGAAAACTGGATAAAAGTGATTTATTCAATAATCCACAAAAGTCACGCCAACCACATCAACATTAACACCTTTAAATAAAACTGCATTTTCGTCCTAATACACTGACTTCTTCAGATAACCTCTGATTAAAATATTGAACCTTTTATACATTAATTGAATACAAAATAACCAATCACACAAGTTCATGAATTAAGGAATTAATTTACAGAAATTCTTTAAAAAGCACGCACCTCTGCTAAGTCAATAATAATGTTCAGTATAAAGCACATAAATTAGTACACATAATTTATTATCTAACCCTTCCATAAATTAATAAAATTCAATATAAAATTCAACTTGAAATTTGTAATGACACTTTTAAATAAAAAAATCAAATTCATCATAAATAAATAGATGAAATAACATATATATATATATATATATATATGTAAAATTTCTTAAAAATTATTAAATAAGAATAGCCTGCCATCTATTGGTTATATTATAAATTACATATTAAAAGTTTATAATTTTCCTGCTTTTAATTTTAAAAAGTGGTACAATAGAAATAAATTCATTAAGACCTGGGGGGGGGGGGGGGGTGGCATCAAGGGAAATTTGCCACCATAGCTCTCTAAATTCCAAATTCTCTTCCCACAACCCACCCTCACATCCTTCTTAACTTGTTCTAGGACCATAAAATAAAATTTAGCATTGGGACAGACTGTGGTATGCTTATATAAACCATTTGTTTCTTTTTTTATGGAAATTTCATATTTATGCTCATAAATCCTCCTTTTTAATATTCTCTCCGTTTTCCCCACATAGAAAGAATTACATTCTGAGCATAATCCTAAATAAACCACTCCCTTGGTCTCACAATTAAAAAAGTCATTACTAATGATCCACCTTTGTCTACTTTCTAAAAAAAAAATTCAGTGTCAATAATGTTGCCACATTGTGCACAATGCCCACATTTCATAGCTCACACTGTCACTGAGCTACTTCTTCTTAAAACAAGATATGTTCAGGCTATGAGAGTGTTGTGCATCAATAGTGAACCCAGCCTTTGGAGAAGGAATTGCACAATAACATTGTCAAATTTGGGTGGCACAGTGGTACAGCGGTAGTGTTGTTGTCTTACAGCAAGAGGTTTTCTAGTTCGACTCTCAGCTGGGCTGCCTTCTGTGTGGAGTCTGCATGTCCTCCCTGTGTTTGTGTGGGTTTCCTCCCACATTACAAAGACACGCATCTGGAGCATTTCTCCCCAGGCCTCTGTTGAAAATTGGCTTCTTTCCAAGTTGGACTTTACTGGTTAACAAATGTTAAATAAAATCTCATCCTATTATGGCCTCAAATAATTTTATTGAAAAATTTGCAAAATATTGACAAATAAGTAACTTGAAGGATATGTTCAATGTCTAAAACACAAATTACATCAAAATTATTTCAAACCTTTTTTGAAAGACATCCTTTTTTCATCAAAATGACCTAGGATTGACTAGTGATTTAGGTACTGGAAGAGCAGGGGAAGGATGGGAGTGGGTTGCCAACAGTCTCACCCATCTTGGGGCCAGGGAAGGCAGATTAATATTGTGATGTACTAATCCCAGTAGAAGTTGGGTGTTATAGCAAGGGACCATGGAGTGCACACTCACTAAGCAGCACTGTGATGAGCTGATGCATGCAAGGAGGCTAGCATGTGTTTGAAATACAAATATTGTGGACTTCTTGCACTGTGCTAAAAAAATATTTATGGTCCCCTGTCTGATGGCTTCCCATGGCTGGCTTTTAGGAGGGCTGATGGTCAGGTGGCACAAGTGAGAAATAATCTTCAGCTCTGTGACATTGTTGGACATAGCTCCAACTACAACTCAGTCACCTCTGAGAGTAACATTGATCTTTGGTAATGCAAGATCCAAGGCAGGGGATGGTGGGAGTGAACATCCATTACCAGATTTCCTATCCTGGGGATAGGTGGTGGTTAGACCTGATGCACCACTGACCCCAGCTAGTGGGTTAAGGGATTGCAAGTAATTGGGTTGGAATTGCACATTGTGCTGAATTGGGAAGGCCTTGCCAGGTCTACAGTTGCATGCATTGGCTTATCCCTATCTGTCAGCATAAAACAATGCCAAAGGCTTCCAAGGGAAGTAGTTTGTTAAGCAGGGAATTATCTCTGAATGGATGATAGCCCACTATACATAGAATTCTTGATTCTGCAGGGCATTTTAAGATCACAAGCAATGCGTTGTGGTTTGCCCCTTTACAACAGGGCTGTATATTAAAAATGCTTTTATCCTTGTATTAAAGTGATTCAAGGAGATGAGATTCCTGACATAATTATGATTCTCTGTGACGCTGTATGTAAAGAAAAGGTCTCAAGAGCGCACATTTTTATATTCTTCAGAAGCTGAGACATAAGGAAACTTTGTGGTCCTTACCAAATACACTGAATTGGAAATGACATCCTCCTTACAAACTATGGAAGGTAGGAGAAAGCAATGATCTGCACTGTTAAATGCTTGAAAAGGGAGGCACAAACCTTTAAGTGTGTCTGCTTAAAATTGTATGTGGTAAGCTATCTTATGGTCCTCATGATCACCTGCCTAGTATTATACATATGTTCCTCTGCTCCCAATACACCAATCAAAATAACAGATGGGAAGTGGTCTAATGAGTAAAACATACTGAAGTGTGGTGGACCAGTTTGACCTGTGCCCATGCAGTGGGCCAGCAACCCCCATTCATAGGTACAACTTCTAACAGATACCATTTCCTTACACAGTTAAACTAAACCTCAGCAGAGGAAGGATAAATTTAATTTAGACCTCCAGTTAAAGGATGTAGAAATAATTAAGAATGCATATGATTGAGAAGAATTCATCTGCATTGTTGCAGAAGTATATACTGATAGTCCACTTGAAACTCTTCATTATGGCATTGGTGGTATCTTTATTTTAGTTGGTTGTTGGGGCAGTTAATACTTTACTAACTTTATTTATTTAGCCTTTTGTTGACTGGGTTAGTCGCACTTGACTAGTAACCTGTTTTCAGGGAAGAAATAAGGTGGTATTTATACTATTATGGGAAATTTTGGTCAGAGCATCATGGAACTTTCACTACTCTTTTGAGCTTCTAGATGGTGACAGAAGGTTCCTACAGCAGCAAGGAAGAGGCCTAAGGGAAGCAGCAGCACGGAGGATGAGAGAAAAGCTATGGAGAGTTTGTAGGTGGGAAATGAGACTTTGGGGAAAAGTTTATTCAGTATGGAGTACCAGAATACAAGTAAAGAATCCTGTGTAGGGGACGATACAAATGAGCAGCGTTTAGCTGTTTCAATGGAGAATGAAGTAAGCAAGTCCTTTGGAATGGTGCAGATAACAGAGCTGGCTTCAAGAGGGCTTGTGGATGATGTTCTTTTGAAAATCGAGCAGGATGAGCCAGCTGACAGTTCTACTGTTTTACTGGGTGAGATGGCAGATAACCTGTTCAGAAATACTGAGAATGATCATGTGGAGAAGGAACCAGATGATGTGATAGCAAAAAATGAAGCAGATAAAAGTGCAGCAGTGATGGAAAGTAAAAGAGGAAAGCAGAAACAAACTGAGAGGGAGTCTGGTTTGATGGCAGTAGAGAATATAGCAGTTAAAACTAATGCAGCAGTGACAGTAAGCAAACAAGACAGTAACAAACTGTAAGTACAATTATTTTTAACAGAAGAGAAGGCCAACTGTGAGAATAAGAACAGAAAATGACACTGAAATGTATATTATGTATGGAATGATTTGGTAGCTGTTCTGGGATTTAAAGCTCAAGAAATTTGATCTTTTATACATATAGGGACAATGATGTTTTGTGACAACATTTGAAACTGAGGGACTGATGATGACATTTCTGGAACTGTGTAACAAAAAGAAAGACATTTATCTGTGGAATAAGTTTTTGTTTTCTGGTAGTAACATGAATCTTAAAAAATGTTATTTTGCAGTTTACTACTGATGAACTGGAAGAAGAAAATATTAAAAATGCACACAGGTTTTGTGTAAAACTGTTGATAATATTATGAAAGTTAGAAATGAGAGAGACTTATGGAATAGAGGATGGGGTTGGAAAGTGTTTTGAAATGTGAAAAAAAAACATGGTGAAGCACTTCACAAGTGTTATTTTCGAGGCTGATTATACAGGGACATTAAAACATAGTGGCTGGCCTTTTGTGAGGACTTTTCTCATTTAACTAATGGTTGTGACAAGATGCAATGTAACCAGTGTGAGGTGGAAGGACATACAGCAAGAAAATGCATGGCTAAAAGTAGGTTGTGTAAGAAGAAGGGACACTTTTGGATGGACTGTCGAGAGCAAAAACTAGACAATGAAAAAGAAGTTGAAAGAGAAGAAAATATACATGAGGAAGGACAACAAGAGGCTAAGGGAGAGGGTGAACTAGGTGAAGAAGAAACTAAAGAAAGAAATGAATATGGAGAGAAAAAAGGAGAAGAGAGTCTTCATGGAGGAAGAGAGGTCAGGAGAAGGGAGTGAGGCCAAGATTTTTTTTTGAAGATTCTAGTCATTGAAAAATCTGATTTTGAGGATTATGGATTATTTGTACATAAACCCAAGAAAAAAAATATTCAGTCAGGGAAAGAGTAAAATAAGAAAACAAAAATTTTAAAATATTTCCACTAAACTAATTAGAAGGAAACAAATTTTAGAGTACTTTCAGTAAATCTAAACACTGCAAGAAAGATAGAGACACTGGAATGGAGTGCTAAATGTGACATGCATGTTATTATATTAGACTATGCAAGATTCCTGACAAGTAAGGAAAAAAAGCAAACAGAAAAATTGTGGAGTGGAAATATAATATGGAACTTGGGAAGAGAAAGTTATTCTGGAGTGATGCCTTGAACACAAGAAAACATGCAGGACCTGGTAGTATTTCCTCAGACTTTTTATACAGAAATACAGAAGAGACTTTGGCAGTTACTTACTATCAGAACTTAAGGAAATAGTTATGGTGGAAATCATACCCTATTCTAAACGGGTAACCACTATAGATTAATTCCTCAAAGAAGGGAAGTTTTGTGTGCCATCTGCTAATTATGATCTTACCTTGTGTCTTACTCTTACCAGTGAAACCACGATGTTCAGAAAGATGTTAGCTGATCACTTACAGAAACGTATCCCTCATTTAGTTAAATCAACACAACAGGACTTTATCAAAGGTTGTCAGGGGAGTAGTGACTTAGACTCTTCATTAATATCTAACAGCTCTGCCAGGTACAAGACTACCCATCTGTTGTCATGTTTGTTACTTTTAACAAAGCTTTTGACTCCCTTAATTGCAATTTTTTTTTATGGGAAACATTAAATACATTTAGAATTTTTTTTGTTCATAGGGTCATAGTTTCACAGTTAAATACTAAGCAATCAATCATTAGTCCATTATAAGCCTAGATAAAGAGACAAATTGTCATTAATTTCCACCAGCCTCAGTGAGTGATAGACAACATAAGGCTAGGAAGAATTAGTGGGTGCCTATCCAACTGAAACCAATCTTGAATATGGCCAGGGAATTACTTTAATTTACATATAATGGTAGAACATTCCAGAGTGGAGGATTATTATTGCACTGTTGTATGAACAACCTTAGCACAGAGATTAACAAAGTTCTCATATACACTGTAATTATTATTTTTTTTTAATATTGGCCAGGGATACACAAAAGTACCCACACTCCCCATTTTGCTTACTCTGGAGTATGAAATGATGAATGTCTGCATTTCTCAACTCAGTGATGATTGACAATTTCATCTGGAGAGAGGAAGAATCTTATCATCCAGTTAGTTTGCAGATGACTGCATGATATGATTAGGAATGCCCGACTTTTGCAGATATGTCAAATTGCCGGTGGCAGTTCAGTGTTTGCTGGGTCAATATTTTCTCTGTGTAATTTGTCTTTAACCAGAGTTACATGTTGTATTTAGCAGCCAATTATCTAACAATACCCATAATTGGAGATTTGTATGGGATCCAGGTTTACTCAATTTCTTGTTTTTTAAATGATTCATAAACTTCCTTGGTTTAAAGTCAGTGCTTAAGGGTCTGGAAAGAATGCAGTATAAACCCTAATACAAAAATGGACATCATTCCATCCTGCAGAAATAATGGATCAATGCAGGAGTCAATTTTTGAGATGGTCTACTTAAATTTTATAACCAGTCATTTAAACCATTTCTTAAAACTAGAGATAAGACAGGATGGTCTACTACATCAGTGTCAATATGTATAACTGTGGTATCTTAAGAAATCTATTACCTCCTTACATTACATCTTACAGTACATCTCTCTACATTAGAATGGGCCTTATCCTGGATGATAGGCATTTACCTCCTGCATACAAGCTGGTTTCCTCTCAAATTGTCCCATTCTTTCAAGATATGGGGCACAAGTGTCAATGTATTGGGTGGGACTGTTTCAAACAGGGAATGAGAAAAGAAAAAGTCCCATGTTGGAAGGGACAAAAGTACTTAACCATTTGTTTTATGTTTTATTAAATCCCTTTTTTGCTGTTTGTGGTTACAAAACTTTTTTTTTTAGTATACCTTAGCATGTGTTTACCCACTACGTGTGCCTCTGGTTTTCTTAGTCTTACTCTTTTGGCTGGATGGATTCATGTTAGTTTTGTTTCCTGCTCAAACGGGGAATGGGCAAGTTCTTCAAAGAAATGTGCTTTGTTTCAGGATATTTCAGTGCTGCCATGTATTTACTATATGATACTGTTTCTGGCATCACTCCTCTAAAAGATTATGTGACAGAGGACTGGAACAAGGCATTGTAACCACCCTGATGCCAGTTATTTCACTATATTATGGAAAGGCAAATACAGTAGGGAGGCATGGAATAAGATTAGTAATGCTATATGTCTTAGCCAGGATGCAGAAGCTATGAGGGAGACGTGCAGTCAAACTCTAGCAAAACATATTGGCCTGCCACCCACCTCTTCCCATGTTGACACACACTGGACCTCCCTAGAGTGACATAGGTTACATAGCCAGCCATTAAAACCAGTTATTTGTCCTTGTACTATGGCATCATTCATGGCAACAGCAGAATGCTGTTTAAAAGTCGACTTTTACCTGACTCGGATGCAGGCACAGAAAACTTAATCATGTTTTGCATCTCTTTAAGACTATTGACCCTCACATGAGCCACCACAAGGTTGTACTCATATTTAAGGTAGAGGGATCTAATGGCTGTAGTCATGTCATGAATTCTGGCACATGAGCTGTAGCTGTTACCCTCTCCTTGTCCAGTTTGATGTGGCTAGAGCATGTGTGACCCAAGGCAGTTCATATTTGTCAAGGACAGGTACCTCTCAACTGTCTAGATTTTTGCAGAATGTCCAGATTTTTACCTTGTATTTTTGGTGTGTTCATCATAAAATTTGTGTTTTTTCTGGCAAATCACTAATGATTGAAGTCCCGAAATAATAACATGCATTTGAGTTTCAGACTTCATGTGCTTCAGGAAATGTATGCTAATACAAAACCTTTTAGTCTAGTAACGTTTAAGTTTATAAGAGCAGTATTTAAAATCTGCCCCTATTTTTCTGCCTGTGTCTTCCTGTTATTTTTGGCTTTGTCCAGATTTCTTGTACTAAGAGGTTGAGATGTATGGGCAGGTCCTGTCTACTTAACATGGTTGACTTCTTCCAGAAAGTTAATGAAGCAATGGGTGAGGGCAAATAAATATACAACGCATATCTACATCTTGCAAAGGCATATGACACCATCTCACACTCAGGTGTTGTGAATAATCTATCAAAGCTAAATGTTAAATCCCTATGTTATTCACTGGACAGCAAATTGGCTCACAAACAGAACCAAAGAAATTAGGGTAGGCTGCTCTGCCTCCTCCAAAAGACCTGTCACTAGTGGTGTATCACAGGGTACAACCCTTAGGCCATTCCTCTTTGGCATTTACTTCTCAGAGGTCAAAGCTACTGATAAGGATTTATGACTGATCAAGTTTGCAGAAGACTGTAAACTTGGTGCAATCATAAATTCCCCTGAAGAAAGAGAGGCTTTCCCAAACCAATAGCAGCTATAAAAATATGGAGTAAAACTAAGTGCCAAGAAATGTATAATAGTGTCCTCTGGCAAACAAGAAGTCCCTTATAACAGTAATATGAGGCCAATAGCAACTCAGCTAGTTAGAAAGCCAGTAATGTATGGTAAAAGTTCAGGTACTATAAATTAGGTACAGTAGTTGCAATAACTTGGAGTCAAACCACTAGTTAAGTAATGTGAGGCATATCTGGAAATGCCAAAAGTTAAGCAACCAGGAATTCAGCTATCAACGATAGTACCAAAATCATTACAGGAACATGCATAAGCAAGCAGTCAAGAACTACAGCTAGTTAGGCAAATCAGTAAATCAGCAATAAGCACAGTAACGTCAGCTAGATAGGTAAATACTAACTCAGCTAGTAAAACAATACTTAAAATCAGCACAGTAAGGTAACTCAAAGAGGGGTCTATGTTTATTTGTCAAAAGGTAAAAGCATCGAACAGTATTACAGCATAAATGCCATTCATTGAAACCTCCTCATGTGGAGGGCTGTGCCCCCACACCCCCCGCTAATTATATATACTAACTCTGAGATTGCACTACAGTGGGGAAAGGGCAAATTTCCTTATCCCAACCATAATGCGATCTTAGTTAGGCCAGCCCAAAGAACGGCATGTTCAATGATATATGACGTTCGATGCTTTGTTTTTCAATGGATTGACATAGACTCCTCAAAGACGTTGGATGCAAGGTATAAAAAGGAATGGGACCATATTGATTAATATAAGGTAGCTTTTCAGAATCCACTGAAGTCAGCATGGTATAGAAAGAAATTCAGCAACAGAGGTAGATTGTTGTTGACAACCACAACAGCAATGTTTTAAGTAGATATCCTTAGAAAAAATTTAATAGTACACTTACTTTGCAAAATGAATATCTGCTGAAAAATTACACCACTTAACTAGATGATCAAGAATGTGGATTCATCTGTTAAAGATAGAGCCACACACCACTGTGTAAAGTACAGCTCACGTCCCACATATTAATAAAAAGTTGATTATAATCTTCCTTTCTCCTTTCTTTCTCTCAGCCAGTGTTGTGCAAGGTCACACAGTATCAGAATATAGCACAGAGCCATGTAGCAGAAGGGTCTCCACTAAATCTGGAATTATCCATTCAGCAGACTTATACAGGAATGGGATGGAACAGAAATATTCAAGACAACATGGCTAATCTAATCTCAACAGGAGAAACAGTCTCAACTCAAATCCAAGTAAAAAGGCCCTGGTGGTTATCTCAATCATCTCTACCATCCAAGACATTAAAAAGGTGTTGACTGTAGTTCTTTCTCTTCTCCTTATCTCATTCAGTGTTCCACAGTTAGTGCAGTGTTTAGCATCCCAGCATGATAGAGCACCAAGCTGTTCATTTGCTTTCAATATATAACAGTAGAGTTCTCAATGAAGCAGTAATCAGCCAATCAGCCAACAGAAGAGTTCTTGATGAAGCAATAATCAGCCAATCAGCAAAATCACTCATAAATGAACCACAATAGAACAATCCAGGACAAGATGGGTAATCCTTCTACCCTCACTAAAGCAATTAGCAATAGTCTAAATTCAAATCCAAATTAGCAGTTCCTGGTGGTCACCTGAGGTGTCTCTTAAATACCAGATGTTTAAAAAGGTTGATTGTAGTTCTTTCTGTTCTCCATGCTTCATCTAGTGTTCAGCAACCCAGCAGAACAGAATACTGAACAACAGTGCAGGGATCAGTTAATCAGAAACTCACTCAAGAGTGGCCCAAAGCAGAAACAGCAAAGAGATGATGGCTGACACTTCTTCTCTTACTAGGAACAATAAGCAAACGCAGTCCCAACTCAGATCCAAGAAATATATGTATTTCCAGAAAGATGTAAATTAAATGGCTTGTGGAGGTGGAGGTGACTGCTGAGTATGCTGGCACCACTGCCAAGAACGTTCTAGAGAAGAGGTCAGCAGTGAAGCAGTGGCCTAGGTTACTTCTGTGAAGAGAACTCTTAGAAAGTGCTACGATCAAGTCCAAGTTGCCAAATCAACTTAAATGAAAACTGAAAACCATTTCACTGAAACAGAAATGCATCAGAAATGCACAAAATATATGCATGTGATTATTCACAGAATTTCTTGTGCGATGAAAACCCATCACATCACCCTATATGCAGAACGTTCACTTTCACACTGTAATGCAAAACCTGGTCTTGACTCTCATTGTAACCTATTATTAAATCAATCCTAATCCTGAACCCAAATCTAAGATTAACTCTGATTGCTGTTAATCCTAAATCAAACTCCAAGTTACCCTAAAGTCATTGACCTGTGCAAAAAATATGGAACTGGCATTCGACTAAATGACATTCTGTTCACTTATATATTTACAAAATCAAACTTGACCAACCCAAATAAGCAAAACTCTTATTGATCAAATTATCTTTAAACAAGTAGTCTAGAGCTGTGAAATTATGACATTAGTACTACTCATTTACAAACAGGAAGGAATTGTTCTTTTCCTTTTTAAATGTGATGCTGTTGCTGATATGCAGTTCTAGTGTGATAACACAGCTCCATAGTACAGCACTGAACCAATACAAGGATTAATACAGTTTTCAGCATTCACCCATTAACATCAGTTTGCATTTTTTTCTTAATAAAAGCCTGCTAGACAAGATAATGGCAGGTACATTTCGCAAAATGAGAAATGTGTTGTCATTACTTAGCAAGTTGTTGTTGTATTATCTACATTCTTTTCTGGATGTGTTATTCACATACCTGGTTAAATGTTGTTGCCATTCAGGAAAGCACCCATAGCCCAAGATCCAATGTGCTGTTCTACTGGTTGAATGCAGACAATATGACATACGGTATTACCAATATGACGTATGGTACTACATTCAGCTGATAGAGTTAAGAATTCAGATGTCACCACTGTATGTAAATGAAGACTAGTTCTAAGGGAAGACTATTTTTATATAGAGCATGTAAAGCGTCTTATGTATAAGGGCAAGAAACTGAAAATCACTAAGCCAACAAGACAGTTACTCTAAAGTGAGTCACCCAAGATATGATCTTCAGATCCACCAGACTAGGTAGTTCAAACAATGGGCATAACACCAGTAAAAACGTTCAAGTCCCAAACAGCATGGTTCTTCAGGAAGCATGAGATGAAGAATTATTTATTTTTGTAACCCAACTAAACCCAACAGATGCAAGCGCCTCTTTTCAAAGATGACCTAGAAACAGTCTTATTTGTTGAAGTGACTTGTGCAAACTTGTACAGTATGCAAATGGACATGAAAGGAACCATTCTACTAAGTACAATATTTAACCCATTAGCAACTCATAGCCATCCTATTTCTTAAATTGCAAGAATTTCTTTCAAAATAGCTTTCGTTGTGTGCGAACAAAAGTTTTTCATTTAACCAGCTCACAAAGAGACAATAAATTAACCTTGATGGTGGAATAAAAGATGCCAGAATCAAACAGTTGTCTGAGCTAGGCTGTGCACACCCAGTTTTTTTTTCATTACACATAGCTTTGGCCAGCTCGATTCTCTTTTTTTTTGGTCCTATGGCCCTATGGCAGGTGGACCATCTCCTGCTGGCCACGAGTTCCTCCTTAAACTTCTGTTCTCCCTTGCCTGCTGCAATCTGCCTGGTCTGGAAGCTCACCAGCCTCAACTTTGATGGAATAGGAAGTTTATTTTCAACTGTATGGAACAAAGAGTTGATGAGAACCATCTGGTTGCAACATTATTTCCTTTGGCATGGGCTTTCACTTACTTAGTGCTACATTCCCCGGTGTGCTATGTATAATTAGTGTGAGTGGGTATGCAGTGATGTTGTAAGGGAGCTGCCACATCTATGAATTGACTTGTCCCCCTATTGCCTGCCTATTACACATGCCAAATCTCTTGCCAACTGCTCCATTCTCCACAGATTCCATGACTTAGGTGCAACCCCAGCACACCACTACACCCTCCTTCATGGGATAGGCAGGCAGACATTGCCTCATTTTGCTTTTCTTTCTTGCCTTTTACTCTACCAGCAGCTACAGGGCACTAACCAAACCTAGGGAATCTGGGCCACATTCAGGCTCATTCTTCTGTATCATGGAGCTGACTGCCTTGGCTACCCAAACTCTTATAAACATCTTAATGTACGAAAAGGGCTGAATCTGAATGATACAAAATCCGAGCACTTATCTCTAAATGGTGATCTTTTTGTAAATGCTGTGGAAAGGGTTCAAACAAAAAGTGTCAGGATATGTATATAGGAATTTCAGCAAATATTCTTATAAAATTACCCTGGAAAGAAAGGTAAATAGTCTTAGAAAAAAAAAACTGTGTTAGGCAGAATGCTATCTTACTTGTTTTATCACATTCAGAATGACTTGGTAATGATGAGTCCACAATTTCTTGTGAAATCTGCATGTGGTACTGTTGAGGTTACCCCACAGACACCTGACAGCTGCCAGTGGGATAAGTGATGTTCCACACACAGCATCTCAGAGTGTCAAGGTAGGTCCCCACATAACCTATTAGTTTCTAAGTTACTTATTTCATGGTGGAATTCATGATCCGTGTGTAATTGTAAAATGAATGACTTTTGTTTACTTTATTTTTCTTTTGCTTTGTGACCTATGGAACCAGGTTAGGCTAATACCAGTTATTTACCATTCACTTTACATTTATTAACTGAATAAGTGGGCTGGTCTCAAAAATCTTTTCAGTCATGAACCAGGTCAGTAAATAGTTTCTGTGATACATGCATTCTAAAATATAAATACATTCCAAAATACAGAGCCATTTAAATATATTTCTAAATACATTCACAGATAGATATGGGAGTTCAAAAAATGTTTGCTAGTACAATAATTATAAAAAAGTAAATGAACTTTCAACAAAGTAAACAGATTTTGAAATGCATACATAGATCTAAATAGAAGGATGTTCACTTTTTTTTTTGCATAGACGTCTATTTTTGTTACAGGAGTCTGTGCTGAAGTGCTAGAGGTAAGCATTTACACTTGGAGAAAGAGAACACATGTGAGAGAAAGGAACTTCTAAAGAACTGCAAATCAGAAAGTTTTCAGAATCCAAGGGATAGAATTGCAAACTATAAGGGGAAGTTTAGAAAAAGATCTTTCAATGATAGACAAGGGGAATTGGGTCTTTATAGGGTTAAGAAGCCATGAGAATTAAATCTGAGAATATACAGAATGATCTTAACAGCAATTTCAGAGAATAAGGTGGGCAGAGAACTTTAAATTCAGTGAATTATACAGGGCAGCAGTGAAGACAAGGGTTGCTTTTTCCATAACATGGGAAAGTTCCTTGGAAGAAACATGCAGACAGTGGTGGCTCTGTAGATTGAAGAAGTTGATAAACCTGCAGATTTTCTTTTAGGCCTTTTGCAGGACAGAGGCACTGCATTCGTTTCAAAAGGCAGTGAGTGGAACAGCATATTCCAGACCAGCCTAAATAAAAATTTAGCTGTCAGAAACTGTTTTTCAGCGGTAAGGTGACTGAGAACTTTATAGACGTGTCTCAGTTGTGAAAGCACTTTGGTAATCATGATCAGAGAGAAATATTATTCCCCTAGAGTTTAGTTAGTTGTATAGAAGGTAAGTGAACAGTGTTTTTATATTCAAAGGAGCAGGTTTGTGTTTTTTTGCTGTATTTAGTATGAGTTTGTTTTTATGAAATAAGCAACAAAGGCTGCTAAGTTGGTTTTGAAGATAATGTTTGGTTTTGTTACTAGCTCTGTCTTCTTTAAGAGGTTTTAGGTCATCAGTGTACAGAGTGCTTTAAGGTATGAAAGGTCTGAGAGGAGAATATTAATAAAGAGGGAGGACAGTATAGAACCAAGAATGGATCCTCATGGTATGCTAGTTTTTACAATGGGTTATCAGAATTGGAGGATTCAAAACATTCTGAAACAAGCCAATCATTTAAGCAGCTTTTGAACCAGTTAGGATACAGGCTGCAGAAACCAGGATGAACAAGTTTAGAAAGGAGGAAGGCATAGTTGACCAAATCAAAAGCATACTTTAAATCGACCAACACTGTGCCCATTCATTACTCTTTGTCTATATTCATGAATAAAGTCATTGGCGTGTCATACACAGAGCAGTGTTAGTGATAAGAGAGGGTCTAAGGATATATTTTGTGTTGCTAAATACAGAGAAAAAGAGAATATGACTGAGAATTTGTATGCTAGTTATTCTAATATCTTGGCTGGGGACATGGAAAGTGGTCTATGATATTTAGGTTAGGTAGGGCTGGGGACTAGAAATTTAAATAATAGCAGCTTCTTTCCATTTGTTGGATATGATGAGGGTATATATAAATGTTAGTTGGTGTACAATGTATGCACAGACTCTTTTTAAGAAGTTTATTGTACAGAATATTGGTTTTGAAAGTTATATTTTTAATCTGTGATTGAGAAGAATATGTGAGGAGGATGGGAATGATTGAACTTGTGAAAGTAGAATAAATTTGGAAGTTGTGAGAGGAAAAGGGGTAAGCCATGCAAAAATGTATAAAAGATCACATGCTGACAATGATGGCAGCTATGTCCAAGGAGGTGATCTGAATTCTATAAATAACTAAAGACCAATGTCTCTTCTAGTCAGTGCTATTTCTAGTTAGTCATCAAGAATATTGGCCACAGTTATTGAAGGAATATGTATTACACACGTGTTTGTATAAATATCTTTGGAGAGTAGTTATGGAGTTATACTGCTTTACGACCTTTAAGATACAATTTACTATTTATTTAATTATTGCATTTGTTACTGGGGTAACCTGACTAGGAAAAACAGATGCCCATTTTCAGCATAGGCTCAGGGAGAAAACTCCACAATAGTTACAAGTTACATGGATAACATACAGGTATTTAAAACAATATGTTACAGAATCAAATGAACATACTAAGAATTTAGTAAAGTAAATATAGTAGCAAAATTATTTACATGCTTCATGTTTAGAAATACATAATGCAATATCTTTTCTGAGATATATTAGGAGTTGTGCCAGTTAGATCTGACAAGGAGAGTTAGGTAGAAGCTGATAAGAGGAGGAGGAGAGAGAGGAGAGAAAAGGGCATGAATGAGTTTGACTAAAATGTTTGAGTTGTAGGAAGTTATAGGCAGTATTAGGGTAATGAGTTACCCAGGAGTTGAGCATGAGCACAGTAATGTACCAGATATTGCTTTAGATGATATTTGAATGATTTAGCATTTTCAGTTTGTCTTAGAGTTTGGGATACAGAGTTCCAAATTTTTTGCAGTACAGGAGGAGTATTATGTGTCTCCAGCAGAGTTCTTGGACTTGCTTAAAGTCAATAACAGCTTGTCGATAGACTGCAGTGGTCTGATGGGGTAATATGGCTACTTAGGCTTGGATACTTTTCAGGAAGGTCGTTGAAGGTTGGGCGTTGGGCTGGCAACTCGGCACCATAAAAAAATCGACTGCCAATCATTAGCGGACCGGAGTTGCGCTGTGGCGACCAAACATAGGAGCTTGTGGATAGTCACTAATTGTGAATGGGTTATTAAGTGTCTTAATTCGAACCACTGAAGTTGTTTTAGAGGTTTACAGTGGTAAGTTCAGTAACTGTGGTTTGAGGTGAATTTGGCTATATTGTAACACTGATCTAGTGAGGAGAGTGAGGTGAAATGCAGGTTGATGAATATAGAGGGCAGCAAAAAGAAGGTAGAAAGAAGGAAAGAAGTTCCTATGACTTTTCTGGCTTTGTCTGTTGAGTACAATTTGATTTTATAGAGGGTGCCTAATTTTTGGCAAGCTCTCTTCAGTACTGTTTTGTATAGTGGTTGAATTTCAGACTTTCATCAATAACTCATAATAGTTTGGTATTGGTTTTGCAGTGTTATTGGAGGAAGCTGTGAAGGCTGCCAGACAGCCAGTTAGAATTTTGTAATTAACTCTATTTCATTTCTGAATAGTAATATGATTTGTATGCTTACCTCAGAAATGTAAGAAAACTGTTTTGTACTGAGCTTCAAGATTGTAACCACAGTGCACCCTGCTGGAAAAGAGCAGAAATGTGTATAAACTTCATGCCTATGTAAATGCATGTAAAGACTGGAATATGCAGAGCTAACTTGTATAGTCTTAAGAAAATAAGTAAAGAGTTTTATGATGTGTATAAAGTTAGTTTATCTCAGCTAAGAGACAGAATGTCTACAGCTAGAGTTTCTTTCTGTTAGCTTAAGAGAGATATAATTACTAGGTTTCACATGTAAAGTGTTTTTGTATTACTCTGTGACTTCCTAGCAGCTGTACATCTGAGAATGAAGTATTTTTGACACAGACATGTTCAATTCTGTTGGTATCTGTTTAGCCTGGGAACCAGATGCAAGTATCAAATAATGATGTCATCTAGCTAACCCAGGAGTAATGTGTATTATTCATTTAAAAACTATCTCAGAGAGAAAGTCTGTGCATTTTGTATTTTGTTCTGGACCTGTAAACATCTCTTCAGCACTTCTCATCTGTATCTGCCTGGTTCTGTAAATAAGGCATTTAAGGCATAGTATTGCTTAGAAATAGATAGGAATATAGCAAGAGTAGTCTAGAGGCTGTCTGTATTTATGTGAGACTGTCCTGCAATGTTGTTTTAAAGTATTTCCTGTGATTCTGAACTCTACTGTCACTGTGTTGAGTCAATGAGTATTGTCTTATGCATTTATTATTTATTATTGTTGTTGTTGTTGTTGTTGTATCTTTCGACTTTATTATTAAATATATTTAATCTTTTTAATTGTGGCTGGTTTTGTATAGGGATATTTAAGCACTTAGAGTATTTGCATATGTATTTGGTGATACTGTACAAGCCACTCCAATAGCCTTCAAGTCTTAGTCACACTTACCATTTGGATAATAGCAACATTACACAGTAGAATTGGTCACCCTTTGAAAAGGGCCTTTTATTAGCTAATAAGAATGGCTGGTGGCAGCTGGTACTACCTTATAGTCTGGGCAGAAGGGATCATAGCTATTAAACCTGTGCCAGCCTTCCCCAGGAGTGTCTGTGTGTTTGTATATAAATCAAATCTCAAAGTGTGTGTGTGTGTGTGTGTGTGTGTGTGTGTGTGTGTGTGTGTGTGTGTGTGTGTGTGTGTGTGTGCTTCAGCTACTTGGGCAGGGCCATGAAGAGTGCTCTAGGTTTTTGCTTCACCACTTAGCTGATATCTTAACCCTATAGCTGTACCAGTGGGGAGGTTTACTGGAGATCTGGGGAGAGAGGGAGAAATCAGCCCCAGACTGACTGTGATCTCTGTGTGCTCTTAAGGGAAATTGTACTTTACTGTGTGTGTACCTATCATCCTTCCAATGTGCATGTCCCTCACTGGTGTTAGTGATGAGGACTGAGGCTCCTTGATTACTGTGCTAGTAAATGGGCATCACAAAAGCTATGGTAAATTGCTGTTTGTTGGGTGAATAGGATCAGTTCGTTTTTTGTGATTTAATAATAATTGTGAGTCTGTTAGCCATGTCTCAATGGAGGTAAAGGATTTTTGTGTTTGATTGTGCAGCTTTTCTAGACTATTTGCAGAACAGATTAGTGTAGAATCATCTTTATACTGTATGATGGATGCATGTTGTGTTGCAGTGTGCAGATCACTGGTGAAGATATTGAACAGCAGAAGACATACTATTAACCCTTGGGGAATTTCAACTGTAACAGGGAAAAAGCTGGAGATATCATTTCCCTATTTGACTGCCTGCATCCTGTTTGAGAGGCCGCTGTGAAACCAGGATGATGATAATGAGACTAGGCCTAATGAAGATAGTTTATGTAATAGTTTTTGACTTGATACAGTGTCAAATGCTTTGTACAGATCCAAGAATAGGGCTGAGACTGAGACTTTATTATTCTTATTCTGGCTGACTGTAGTGGTAAAGTTTAGAAGTGCAGTTGTACTGCCATGGTGTGTGTGGAAGATGTGCTGGATTGGGGAGAGAGGGTTGTGGTTTGTAATAAAGTTGAGGACTTCTGTATGAATACACTTTTCTAGTACCTTTGACAGAGTGGATAAGATGGCTATAGGCCTGTAGTTAGAAATATAACTGGATTTTCTTCCTTTGTGGAGAGGTAAGACTTAAGATTTTTTTCCAAAGTGTGGGACCATATAATTCTTTAATTGATCTGTTTATTAAGATTGACACTGGTCAGGATAAGGCTTCTGCTGTTAGCTTAATATAGTCAGCTTGGGTTCTGCTAACAGAAGCCCAGAATGGCTTTAGAATTATCTACATTATAATTAAGAATACTAATAGTACAGTTCTGAAATGTAATTTTTTGTTAAATCCTTTGTGATTGCTTATAAATCTGCTTTATTTAAAATCAGTAAAACTGTTTTAAAAAAAAAAGAACACTAATAGTATCAAGATTAATGGAACACCTTTGTTAATCTCTATCCATGGCTCCCAGCTGCATCACTCATAGTCTGATGGTGTCTAATTTCAGCAGGTTTGTCATGAGGACTCATGACCTGGGTCTGTTTCAGAACTGCAAACACTAAAAACACTACAAAGTTTTATTTTGCAAGAAAGTTGACTGTTGATGCATATAGGGGTGTTAGTTCCTTAAGTGGAATATGATGTATTTGAAATATTAAGCGTGACATTGCAGTAAAAACGTGTTCAGGTAGCACACACCAATTTGCCCTCCTCACCCAGTTGAGGAAACATCCGCACAAATTACTTGTTAAAAATTAAATATGGAAACCCAGTGAAGCCTATTCTTAATAATTTTCTCATATACTGCAATATGAGATCATCCATCTCCACTTAACAGAAAAAATCTGGGAAACATGGTAATAATCTTGATATCAGATGCTTTAAGTATGGTTTAATACAGTCCCAGATCCACATGATTCCGACAGAGACTGATGTCTTATAATGCAACTTTTTTGTGAGCAACTTCCCAAAATCCAGCATAACCTTTAAGTTAATATAAAAGCTTCAGTGAAACTGTGGTGACATATCTCATTTGCAAGTGTAAATATAAATGCCTTATGCCTTAACTTTAAATGTAATTATCTTACTTGTACTCTTAGCATGAGTATACAACTTAAAATACCAAAAACTGAAGAAAACCAATGAACACTGAAGTTTAACTGACTGCAAGTTTGTGGAAATGCTGGGGTGCAGGATGACAGTAAATCCAAATAGCAAAACCTGGTTGTAAAATCCAAAAGCGTTTATTTGAACAGAATCAAAATCACGTTAAACACTAAAAGCGTTTTTCGTACCAGCAAGTGCCGGAACTTCATCAGACAACAACTTCCTCTTACACTAGCTCATTTATAGGGATTAGCCGCTGTCAGCAGCTAATTATTTAAAGCGCACATATTCTTTTGTTTTTTAAATGAAATAAAAACAAATGCATAATAGATAGTACTAGATACATAAAAAATGATGTTAAAATAACATGCAATGCAACACAGAAATCTTACATAAGTATTTTATAAAGAACCGAATACCAAGGAGTAAATGGTTTGTATTAGCCAACAATTTCCTTTATCCGGTGGCTTTACTAAAAACCCAACCTTTGTTATTTATATGCTTTTACTTTTAAAAGTGTGTGTTGCAATGTATATTCACTTTAATGTTTTTAAAAAATATATATGTATAATGTCCTATTAAATAGGATAAAGCGCATATTATTAACTATGTTAATGTATCTACATGCCGAAATGCCATTTTAACAATAAATATAATACAATTTATGTATTTGATGAAAATAAATATAAATAAAAATAAAAATATTAAATATATAACTGTCAATAATACATATATATAGAATATAAATCAGGCTATAACTATAAGTAAATAAATAACTAGTGATAGATGGATATTAAAATTTATAAACTCCATTTCATAATTGTTTATATTTTCTATTTGATTTTTGTCTATTTTTTATATATATTTATTTGTTTATATTTTAATTGTTTGTTGTTTAATAAACAGTATCTATTCTTATATGTATGATGATCATCTAAGTAAACTTTTAATTTTAAGAATACATGCGATCGAGCAGAACTCATTCAGGCCTGGATCACTACAGGCCATTATTGCCATTTGAGTTCACTTCTCTCAAGTTCAAGTTTTAAAAATTTTCATTAATAAGACCCTGTGTTTTCCCCAATTTGGTTTATAACCATGAATTTGAATGTGTGGCCTGAATATTTTGTACAATGTCTGGCCAGAGCATTGTCATCTTTGTTTTTCACAATGGCATAATTATGCTCATATATCCTATCACGTAATCGTCTATCTGTTTTGCCCACATAGAATGAGGGGCACTTAGTACATTGAGCTAGATAGACTATTGCCCTAGAATTGCAGTTGCAAGATATATTAACATAGAAAGTTTCTTTTCTAATAGTGAAACTTACGTATATTGGCAGTATTTACAACTCCCACATTTCTTGGTACCTATTCTGGTTTTCTTAATTCTGGGTTTAATTTTCCATAACTTTTTTAAATTGTAACTTCTTCTATATGAGATCGTTGGTCCAAAATTAAAAATGTGTGATAAGTTTTTGTCTAAGGATAAGAAGCGCCAATATTTTTTCACTATTTTACCTATGTTTAGGGCTTCTGTGCAATAAGTGAATATAAATGCAATAGTAAAGTCCTGTTTGTGTTCTTCTAGCTCAGTCGGGTCTTCTTCGACTGTAGCTAAAGATATAACATCTAGTTGCTCAACGTTGTTTGTTCTAGTGTCATAACCCAATGAATTGCTTAATGTTACTACAGTGTTCAAAATTGGTTTGTATATTCCCTTGTTTCTTTTCTCAGTTACTTCTTGGAATAGAGTCAGGGTAGCCTCTGTTTGTAAACATGTCGTATAGAAATGCACATTCTTCCTTGAAGTCCTCATTTAAAGTGACCATCCTTGCAGCCCTAACTAGTTGTCCTTTGACAACTGATTTCTTTTGATGGTAAGGGTGCATACTCGTGAAGTGAAGGTAGCTATTACAGTGTGTTTCCTTCCTGTAGATCTTCGCTGTGTATTTATCTGTATTTTTAATCAGGTGAACATCTAAAAAATTAATTGATGTTTCCTGATAGTTTTTTGTGAATCTTAAAAATGTAGTAGTTGAATTAAGATGGTTAACTAAGTCATCTGCAACATGTTCATCCCCATTAATGATGATAAATATATCATCCAAGAACCTTTTGTAACAAGATATTTTGTTCATCCACTCACTACTGAGGATGAAGTTGTTTTCCCAGTGGGCTAGCACCAAATTGGCAAAACTAGACCCTACTGGGGAGCCCATGGCTACTCCTATTTTTTGCTTAAATAATTTTCCTTCAAAGGAAACAAAGTTGTTTTCCAAAATAATATCTAGGAGTTGCTCAACTAAGAAACATTCGTTGTCATGTGCTCCTTTTGTTCTAATGAAGTCTACTACCCATTCAATGCCTACAGCATGTGGGATGCATGAATACAGGGCGCGAATGTTTTGGAAAACAACTTTGTTTCTTTTGAAGGAAAATTATTTAAGCAAAAAATAGGAGTAGCCATGGGCTCCCCAGTAGGGTCTAGTTTTGCCAATTTGGTGCTAGCCCACTGGGAAAACAACTTCATCCTCAGTAGTGAGTGGATGAACAAAATATCTTGTTACAAAAGGTTCTTGGATGATATATTTATCATCATTAATGGGGATGAACATGTTGCAGATGACTTAGTTAACCATCTTAATTCAACTACTACATTTTTAAGATTCACAAAAAACTATCAGGAAACATCAATTAATTTTTTAGATGTTCACCTGATTAAAAATATAGATAAATACAGAGCGAATATCTACAGGAAGGAAACACACTGTAATAGCTACCTTCACTTCACGAGTATGCACCCTTACCATCAAAAGAAATCAGTTGTCAAAGGACAACTAGTTAGGGCTGCAAGGATGGTCACTTTAAATGAGGACTTCAAGGAAGAATGTGTATTTCTATATGACATGTTTACAAACAGAGGCTACCCTGACTCATTTTTGCACGCAATATTCCAAGAAGTAACTGAGAAAAGAAACAAGGGAATATATAAACCAATTTTGAACACTGTAGCAACATTAAGCAATTCATTGGGTTATGACACTAGAACAAACAACGTTGAGCAATTAGATGTTATATCTTTAGCTACAGTCGAAGAAGACCCGACTGAGCTAGAAGAATACAAACAGGACTTTACTATTGCATTTACATTCACTTATTGTACAGAAGCCCTAAATATAGGTAAAATAGTGAAAAAATATTGGCGCTTCTTATCCTTAGACAAAAACTTATCACACATTTTTAATTTTGGACCAACGATCTCATATAGAAGAAGTTACAATTTAAAAAAGTTATTGGAAATTAAACCCAGAATTAAGAAAACCAGAATAGGTACCAAGAAATGTGGGAGTTGTAAATACTGCCAATATATAGATACGTCCGAAAGTTTCACTATTAGAAAAGAAACTTTCTATGTTAATATATCTTGCAACTGCAATTCTAGGGCAATAGTCTATCTAGCTCAATGTACTAAGTGCCCCTCATTCTATGTGGGCAAAACAGATAGACGATTACGTGATAGGATATATGAGCATAATTATGCCATTGTGAAAAACAAAGATGACAATGCTCTGGCCAGACATTGTACAAAATATTCAGGCCACACATTCAAATTCATGGTTATAAACCAAATTGGGGAAAAAACCCACGAACAGGGTCTTATTAATGAAAATTTTTTAAAACTTGAACTTGAGAGAAGTGAACTCAAATGGCAATTACGTTTAATGGCCTGTAGTGATCCAGGCCTGAATGAGTTCTGCTCGATCGCATGTATTCTTAAAATTAAAAGTTTACTTAGATGATCGTCATACATATAAGAATAGATACTGTTTATTAAACAACAAACAATTAAAATATAAACAAATAAATATATATAAAAAATAGACAAAAATCAAATAGAAAATATAAACAATTATGAAATGGAGTTTATAAATTTTAATATCCATCTATCACTAGTTATTTATTTACTTATAGTTATAGCCTAATTTATATTCTATATATATGTATTATTGACAGTTATATATTTAATATTTTTATTTTTATTTATATTTATTTTCATGAAATACATAAATTGTATTACATTTATTGTTAAAATGGCATTTCGGCATGTAGATACATTAACATAGTTAATAATATGCGCTTTATCCTATTTAATAGGACATTATACATATATATTTTTTAAAACATTAAAGTGAATATACATTGCAACACACACTTTTAAAGTAAAAGCATATAAATAACAAAGGTTGGGTTTTTAGTAAAGCCACCGGATAAAGGAAATTGTTGGCTAATACAAACCATTTACTCCTTGGTATTCGGTTCTTTATAAAGCACTTATGTAAGATTTCTGTGTTGCATTGCATGTTATTTTAACATCATTTTTTATGTAGCTATTACTATTTATTATGTATTTGTTTTTATTTCATTTTAAAAACAAAAGAATATGTGCGCTTTAAATAATTAGCTGCTGACAGCGGCTAATCCCTATAAATGAGCTAGTGTAAGAGGAAGTTGTTGTCTGATGAAGTTCCGGCACTTGCTGGTACGAAAAACGCTTTTAGTGTTTAACGTGATTTTGATTCTGTTCAAATAAATGCTTTTGGATTTTACAACCAGGTTTTGCTATTTGGATTTACTGTCATCCTGCACCCCAGCATTTCCACGAACTTGCGGTCAGTTAAACTTCAGTGTTCATGAGTATACAACTTGTTCATTTTGCTCAGTGTATTATATCCACCAAAGAAGATACATCTTTTGATGAGGAATCTGCTATGCTAACAACCTGAACTCCCCTCACATAAACAGAGATTAATTATGTATTAGCAAGTTCAGTGGATCAGAATATTTTAGAACTTTCTATTAGACTTAGACACACACAAATCATGGAAGTCCCCACTACAAGACAAAATATATTTGATGATGTCTGAGTTAAGAAAAAAAATAATGCAAATGAAGTATGTACTTATATTGTCCTTTTAGAATTGGATAACTCTGACTATTGTAGTTTAGACTAAGAGGTTAAAACTGGCAACTTTAGATGTAAAAACGAACAGGCCTGTATATAAATTATAGTATCAGGCAGCTCACAGTGTAATATTGCAAGAATAGCGTTGTCACCTCACAGTTAGACGTTGCCCGTTCGATTCTCAGTTAGAGGGTCTTCTGTGTGGCAACATGTGTGAATGGGCGTTCCTTTGTTGAAGGTTGTGCATTAGGCCCGGCAAGCCAGCACATAAAAATCTACTGCCAATCATTAGTGGACCGGAGTTCCGCTGTGGCGACCCCTAACATGGAAAAGCCGAAAGACAAACAACAACAACAACAACACTCATGGGACTGGAAGGATGAAATATCAAACCTAACAGTAAGGGACAGCTGAAATGTATTTTATGATGAAATCAAAGCGGTTCCTGAAAAATATGCTCCTGTGGCTAGTCCCCATGTTGATAGCAAGTAGACATCCCTGTGGTAGAGCTGGTATTTACAAAAATTATCAAAAAAGGTAAAGCAGTATTGCTTTATATATAAGAAATATCCAACTGGAGAGAAGACAGAGAAATAACTAAGAGATAAAACTGCTCTGATGAAGACCATTAGAAGATCAAAGTATGTTTATGGGAATAGGTTAGTTAATATCACATCAGATAATAATAAAGCAATCTTAAAGCATGGGGTCATCTAAAAATGATTCACAAATGTTATCTTGCAATGATCATACTGGACTATTATAATATCTCAGAATATTTATAAACTGTTCCCTCATTTCATTCATTGCTTCTGATGGGTTGGAATATAGTCACATAGCAAAAATCCACCTATATCTGAAGAAGCTGCTTGAAAGGCCTTGAGCAAAATCATATTTCATGCTATTGTTGCCCTGAAGGAGTAAATGGGTTCTTTCTGATTTCCATACAGTTTGATATTTTGCCATGCCCCTTATATTTAGGGGTCAGCTGCAGTGGTTCTTGTACACAAGTGGGGTTATTAACCTTATATACAATTATAGATTTATCAGCTTAATAAATAATGCTTTTGAAAGAATTTTACTGAACTTTTCCATCTTTTTCAAATGTCTGTTAAATGTGACTCCTTCACAGCATGGTTTTGTTATTAGATTTTCATTCAATGCTAACATGCCTTATTTGTCATAACATCATGATCTAGGTCATGGATGAGGGGCTGGCAAGTTGATGTAATATACCTGGGCCTTCCTTAAGCATTCATTTCTGTTCTCACCCCCCCCATCTTATGTACCCCAATAGAATTAGACAAATGGTTTTATTGTAAGACAAATAAGTAAATATTTGAGTAACTGATCTTATTGAATAGCTGATCTTTTCATGTCAGGATTGGTGAATCTGTCTCAAACAATAGGCAGGCCAACAAAGATGTCTCCCAGGGATCACTTTTTTGGCCTATTCTAATGTGTTATTTTTATTCTTCTCCTGACCTGGTGCCATACAGTCCTTTGACTGCTCTTCCAACTACCCATGCCCTCCCAGTTCCCTGGATCTCCCAATTGCTCCTCTCCAGAGCTCCCCAGCATAACCCTTTGCCAGGTGGGCCCCCTGAGAAGTCAACACTGATGGATATTGACACTCAATGAAGCAGGGATCCAATGGGGAGATGCATGCACGGAGCCATGATTTATCATCCTTAAGGCTGCTGGCCAAAGTCCTACCTTAAGATAGTGGCTAGTGCAATGTTGAAAGCAATGCTGTTGCTAACCCTTATAGCATGACACTCCTAGTCTCCAACTGAAATCACACAGACATCAGGCTTCCCCAAAACCTTTCTCCAAGATAGGAGAACTATACATTGGCCACTTCATTGTATCTCCTCAGTTGGCTATACTGGCAGCTTGAGTCCATTCAAGAACTCATGTTACCTGCAGCACAAACAGACACCCTGCCTCTGGCCCATCAGGCTCTTTTTCAATAGCTTTATGCCAACACTCCTACAGATTGATCACATGTAGTCCAGTAAACTTACTGATGATGCAAAGCTTGGAATGATTATGATGGCTCCAAAGGATCAGAGCATTTTATAGTATTTTTGAACAGCTTTTTCACATTAGTCATTGACAATAAAACTGCATATAATATAAACAAGTACAGTGTTACAGAGTAAGACCCAAGAAATATCCATATTATTCTGACAGCAACCTAATTAATACTACCAGCCTTGTCAAGGGTCTGGGAGTTATGGTAGATAACAACTTATGTTTCAGGCTAATATTAGTTTCACAAAAAAAAGTACTTCTGTATAATTAGATATGTGCTTTATGCTGCTTCCTTTAGGGCCTCATCAGTCATGAAACCATTGAGGAAAACATTGATTCATCCACACCTCTAACACTGTGCTACGTTTTGTGTTTATAGTGTGGGTTGTATTAAGAAAACAGAAAGGGTTGAAAAAGTCTACACCAAGAGGATAAATAACTTATCACTGGTACCATGACCAGATCATCTGATTATGTTAAAATTACACTGTATCCTACAAACTATTTCAGGACACTAAATCCTGCCATACAAGGTCTTCAAAGATGACCTCCTCACATCTACCATAGGTAATTCCTTTGGGTCTCAGACTATAAACATCAGAAATCAGCTGCTGTTGATTATTTCTGACTGATTTTAAGGCAATGAACAGAAAGTCCTTTCTTGTGTCATGTGTCTGGCTTCATGATTACATACTTGTAAAACACTGATGGATGATTGATTTGGCAAAGCAGGAATAATCAACTATGTGGTATGGGAAACAGACTCCCAGACATTCACTGACGAGCTGCTTGAGTCTGTGCTCCTAATTAATATAGTAACATTACGTACTGCATTATCAGAATACTGGATGTTGTTCAGACATTCAGCTTAAAACACACAGAGCTGGCGATTTATCTTGTCTGTGAGTTTTGGCTCATAATCATATGTCTAGACTGTCCAGATGTTCGCAGAATGTCTCGATTTTTGCTCATATTTTTGGTCTGTTCTTTACAACGTTTGTGATTTTGCAGACAAATCACTGAGGACTGATGTCACTAAATAATGGCATACATTCATATCCCTCAGAAATTGCATTCCAACATACCATCTTTTATTGTAGCAACTTTCTAAGTTTATAAGAGCAATGTTCAAAATTTGTCCCTATTTTTGGGTGTTTGTTCCGCCCATTATATTTGGCTTTGTCCTGATTTCTTGTGCTAAGAGGATGAGAGGGATGCTCATAATCTCTTTTTCTCCTGTACTAACATGGATAATTTGCACATTTTTTATTTATCACGTAGTCCTGGTTGGTGCCTCATCAGTTATGCAGTGACCAAGGGGAACTGAATTATACAGAGTATGTTACATAAACATTAAGCTGTGAAGCTAATACGCTGGAGTATATTGTGCGCATACTAACTATGCAACTGTTTGTGTTGATACCTGTTAATAATGGAATAGTGTTCAAGATGTGCATTGCAGTGTTTTTCTCCTGTTAGAAGCAGTACTTATGCAGTTAGTTGCACCTAACACAGAGGGTAATGAACCTTTGACTTGTTTTCCTTTCACACGGTGCAGATTTAATGCCATTTGCAGTTGCCCGAGGCTGTTAGCTATGCTGGAAAAAGTAAACATATCCTGTTACAATGAGGTAATTCTCACCTAGCAAAATCACAAAGAACATTATCCTAGAATCCAAAATAGCTATTCCTTTAGTGTATTATTTTTCAGTCATTTAAATTCTTGAATTATTTTTGTACTTGCCTTGGGTTTTTTTTCCACTTGTGACATAAACAGGACACTGCTTATAAATCCCCCCCAAACAAAAAACAGTAAGCTGTACTACACAGGGCACATGGATTTGAAAATGTGCCACAGTGGAGATGTGGAGATGTCTGAAACCAATGTATTTTATTACAAATGCATATACATCAAAGATCTTGCATATATATATATGTATATATATATATATATATATATATATATAGAGAGAGAGAGAGAGAGAGAGAGAGAGAGAGTCTTCTTCTTCTTTCAACTTTTCCCAGTTAGGGGTTGCCACAGCAGATCACCTGTCTGCTCATGATGGGCAGTGGACTTTTACGGTGTCGAGTTTCCAGCCCGGCACCCAACCTTCCACAGAAGGCACACACACGCATGCACTCATGCCTAGGGCCAGTTTAGAGTGCCCAATCCACCTACAGCATGTCTTTGGGATGTGAGAGGAAACCGGAGCACCCGGAGGAAACCCACACGACCACAGGGAGGACATGCAGACTTCCCACAGAAGACACCCCAGCTGATGATCAAACCAGAGAACCTTTTGCTGTGAGGTGGCAACGCTAACTGCTGCACCACTGCGGCTATATATATATATATATTTAAATGCCACTATAGTACCTGGTATTAATGATGGAGTAGCCCTAGCTAGTGTTTTAAATCTCAAAAGATTTTACAGATAATATGTATTGTTTTTTGTAGTAAATTATAAATGTAGGGGGATATGTATATGCATGTAGTTTTATAATCAAGTTTATGTTCTATGACTTATGACATGACCATTTTTATGTACTTTTTATGTCTTTTAATTTTAAGACAGTAATTGAATTATTGATTGACTCTATAGGTGTATATAATGAGTGCTTTTATTGTGATTGCTTTGTCTGAAGAAGGTTGGAAGGTCTAACCGAATGCGCTTACTACATTAATCAAGTTTATTGGTGTATTGTCCTGGTGCTCCTGGCATTTTTTTGATTGTTGGCTGCATTTTCTTTTTTTAGTATGGCTGCTAGAAGTACTCAGGATGATATTTTCTATATTCCCTGGAGGGAATTTGAAGTTCTGCAGCAGTCGGTTCAGAACTTTTCTACATTAGTCCAGCAGTTGTTTCACAACTTTCAGGGTGTTAATGGATCTAACACCCATCATGGACAATCCCAAAGTGAAGTATTCTTTGATAGCATCCCCCCTGGTCAAGGGCATTTGAATCAACAAGAACCTGTAATAGGTTTGGATGAACAAGATCGAAATATGGATGCAAGTGTGAATTTAGAACAGTGGTTAAATCAATCAGGTAAATCAATGACTATGAATAATAATGTTACTTCGTCTTTACACAATGCACTTGATTCTTTCTATGACAATGTGTTAAAATAACGTAGACTGGTGCATGAGAACATATATTTTAAAGAATGTATCCAAAGAAAGCAGATACCAAAAGGCTTAAGGTATTGGAAATTTCCAGTGGGTCTTAATGCATTGCATTGTGAACTATTGCAGCAGTTTGACAAGCAGGGCTGCGAACTGCTTGATATCTTGATTAAACACAATACCCTACAGATGGGCAACTTAAATCAGCAAATTAGGTCCATGGAGGAAAATATTAAGAAGGATTTGTGCTTTAATTCAGTTAAAATGCAGTATCTCAACATTTTTTCGGAAGTGAATGACGTCAGCAAGGCTATAAGTGAGCGGAAGAACCGGACGTTAGAAAGGGACCATTTGGATCACGCAAATGGCAGAGCGTACCCAAAACCACCGGGAACGCAACAGTGTGTACATTATGGTAACGGTAACCCAGGACCTAGTAGAGAACAAAATCAGTGAGGTGAAACACCAGCAATGAGTCAGGGGTTCCAGGAATACCCTTTAGAGCTGGGCAACTTGCAGCACTCGGAGAAGATACAAAACCAAAGGGGGAACTCTGCATCACAAATTAACTACAATACGAGCTACAATTTCAACAGGAGGGGTTCTGCCTCGAGGAACCAACAATGCCAGAATTGGTAGGCAAAGTAAATTTGGATTTACCTTACCAGTGCGTTGTAAACAGTACAGGTGAATTTAACATTTTTAATTATAGTAGTGTTCAGTTTACAACAGTGCATGCTGATTTATTCAGCAAAGGCTTAACATTTGTCCCATAGAGAAGAGAAAATGTGACTGAACTTATTACTGAGCTAAAATTATTTGTAAGAAAGCTTAATTTAGCCATAATGTTTGATGGGACAGATAAAGTAATTGGTAATTCTTTATATGTACCTAGTGTATTTAACCCTGAGTTGCACCCTACTTTAAAAATCTTTGACCATGTTTGTGAAATGGATATAAGGCACCTACTTAAAAGCCGGGGTGATAATAATATGAATGTGAATCTTAATTTTGCCCAGAGGAAAATAATGCAAGAATTAAAGAAAAGAACGGACCTTAGATTAATGCAACTGGACAAAGACGGTGGCCTTGTTGTTATGGATTGTGTTGACTACCATCAAAAAATGTTAAATTTGTTATATGATGAAAGTTCTGTGGAAGCATATATCACTGAAGTAAACATTTCCTATAGTAGGATTGATTATTGGTTAAATGATTTACTGTTTCAGGGGCAGATTAATGAACAAGAACATGAGTTTATGTATATTAATACACCCAAAGTTGCTACTATGTTTGGTGTCCCCAAAATACACATGGACCTTGTTGACCCACCTTTATGCCCTATTGTGGATGGGGGACAATCAAAAACATATTATATAGCAAAATATATTGATAGTCAACTAAAAAAACAGGATAGCAACACTGGATTATTTAAGTAAGGACTCATGGGATTTTCTAACCAAATGTAATCAATGAAATACTTGTTCGTTAAATTATTTGATATTAGTCACAGTGGATGTGAAGGATTTATATACGTGTATCTTACACAAACTGGGCCTAGAATGGTTTAGTGAATTTTTCTCAAGTGTATTACATGTAGGCCAGGATAAAACTAACCCAGCTGATGGAATTGGTATTAAATAATAATTATATTTATTATAAAGGCCACTATTTTAAGCAAGTTATAGGGGTAGCTATGGGCTCCCCAGTGGGCCCATTGTATGCCAATGCAGTTATGGCTTACTGGGAAATGGAATATTTATTTAAATCAAAGTATATGGAATTTATAAAACTTTATACCTGCTTTTTGGATGATCTGTTCCTAGCATGGTGGGGTCCACAACAATTGTTACAGGAATTCTTTGATTTTTTGAATGATTCAACTGAGTTTCTTTCTTTTTCTTATGTTGTAGAGACAAACAGTATTGCATATTTGGATGTTTGTCTAACTAAGGCGGTATTAGGGGGCTATGTAAAATCTTCTATTCATAGAAAGAAAACCTATTCTAATAAGTTCCTTCATTTTTCCAGTAACCACCCTATCCATATTAAAAAGGCAGTCATTAAAGGACAAATGTTAAGGGCTGCCAAGATGATTACTTTGGATAATGAATTTTTGGATGAAATTAAATTTATAGGAATGATGTTTTTGAATAGAGATTATCCCAAAACACTAGTGGATGCAATCTCAGGGGAAGTTATAAGGAAGAAACTGTCGGGTATATATAGCCCTCTAAGGGGTTAAACAGGAATGTGGAGTGTAATGGAACATTGCTAATAAGTAATGCGAATGATACTAATAAAATTGATAATAATGAAAAAAATGAGGTAAGAAGGATACATATTCAAATAATAGTTTTATTATGACTTTTACTGAAGAGAGTGTCAGTATAGTTAATATTATGAATAACAACTGGGAAATCATTTTGATGGATAAGGATATAAGCCATACAGTGGGGATTCGTCTGAATATTGTATATAAGAGGGACAAAAATTTAAAGGATTGGTGCAATTTCTTTACAAAATGTGGAAAATGGCAATCCGGGAATATGAGGAAATGTGGTATATGCAATCAGTGTAGATATGTTTTAGAATGTGACAGTGTTGTACTAGGTAGTAAAAATGTTTCCATAAAAGGCTGTTTTAACTGTAATACTAGAGGGGTAGTTTATGCTGCTAAGTGCTTGGATTGCACAGCTTATTATATTGGTAAAACGGAACGAAAATTAAAGCAGCGCACTTATGAACATTATTATGATATTGGGAAGGTTAAGTGTACCAATGCCCTGACTAGACATATTCAGGAAAATGACGGCCATAAATTTGGATTTGTAGTTTTAGAACAGGTAAAAAATGGACCAAGGGTTGGCCCTTGGAAAATATTATTAGGAAACAGAGAATATTGGTGACAGATTAATTTAAATGCCACTATAGTACCTGGTATTAATGATGTAGCAGCCCCATCTAGTGTTTTAAATCTCAAAGGATTTTACAGATAATATGTATTGTTTTTTGTAGTAAATTATATATGTAGGGGGGATATGTATATGCATGTAGTTTTATAATCAAGTTTATGTTCTATGACTTATAACATGACCATTTTTATGTAATTTTTATGTCTTTTAATTTTAAGACAGTAATTGAATTATTGATTGATTGACTCTATAGGGGTATATAATGAATGCTTTTATTGTGATTACTTTGTCTGAAGAAGGTTGGAAAGTCTAACCGAAAGCGCTTACTACATTAATAAAGTTCGTTGGTGTATTGTCCTGGTGCTCCTGGTATTTTTTTAACATGTGTTACTATTGATTTTGGACTCTTTCAATAGTTTTTTGTTTTATAAAGTAAATATGTGTTCTGTGAGAAAATTCATTCATTTGTGATTCTTCATTGCATTGCAGCTTGGCTAACTGAATGCACTCATAGTCTCAGTATAAACTTCCTGTCTATTAATTTAACTACTTGATTATTTTTTTTTCAGTGAGAGTGGAGCCTAGAAAGGGGAAGAAATGTAATGTTGATAAAAAATAAATAAAAAAAAATGAAATCCACTTTGGAAAAACATTTGTGTTTTTAAAATCTCATTCTGTATTTGTTGTTACTTGGGTTAAAGACAATGTACAGGAAGTGAAGTCTTAGCCTGGCTCTAACACTGTTAAAACAACCTGAGGACTCAGTGAGGGCAGCTGATAAGATCTTCAGTAAGTTTACACATTTTGTACACATGCTCAGTAAGTTTACACATTTTCTACACATGCTCAGTAAGTTTACACATTTTCTATACAAGCTCTTTCATATAACTACTCACTGCTCTCATGTAATTCCAACTCGCCTGACACTAATTGGAACTTAATTGGTAAAACATCATCAGATAAGAATTTGCTTGCCACTTGTCTAATAGTTTCAAGCTTGTCCTAGGTTATCCCCACACCTACCATAGGTAGAAACATACTGGATATTTTATGTATTACACAAAAAATATGACTGCCATATATGTAGTAGTATCACTCTTACTAAAGTTAGTGAGATTATTAGTATCTAGAAATTTATGGGACAACGACTGAGTAGTGGTAAATCCAGTAAAGACTCTCTTTTCATTTATTACCTACAGGCCATAATGGTTTTATAACTTATTAACTGGAAGTTAGAACTAGCTGATTTTAATATTATCTGTAGATAGGTGGTACAGAGGTGCAGTGGGTAGAGTTGTCACCTCACAGCAAGAACTTCTCCAGTTCGATTGTTGGCTGGAGTGCCTTATGTGCTGAGTCTGTATTCCTTCCTTGTGTTCATATGGGTTTCTCTGGCTGCTCTGCTTTCCCCCAGTATTTCAAAGACATGCAATATATGGACTGGGAACTCTAAATTAGCCATAGGTGTGTGTGTGTGTGTGTGTGTGTGTGTGTGTGTGTGTGTGTGTGTGTGTGTGTGTGTGTGTGTGTGTGTGTGTGCGTGCGTGTGCGTGTGTGTGTGTGTGTATATACACAAGGACAACCATGGAAGGGCTAGCCAACTGGTGGGGTAAACATGTGACACTTCAACCCAATGTAGAAAAATGGAAAAAAGGGTTTTGTTGACGGATGGATGGGAGAATGGATGGACAGATGGATGGATGTAGAAGGGAGGTTTAAAACAAAAATCTCTTCATTTAAAGGTTAATAGAGGCTATTGTCTTTCAAATCATAAATTGTCATAAATAAAAAAAGAACAATAAATTAAAAAATAAAAATATACAAACAGTGGAAGTTAAGTGCATCAACACTAAAGATGGTGTATAGTAACTTACTGAAATGTAAGTGTCCTCAGATACTGCTAAATTTTAACTCATTCAGCCACTGAAATCAATAACAGAATAATCTTTTTAAATACATCAAGAGGACAGTGCTGCTGTTAATAACCATGTTATCATGAAACATACAAACAAAAGAATAGTTGCAACAAATGACCTGTTTATTGATCATATGAAACTCTTCATATTCAAGGCTGCATAAATAGTGAATATGTTACACTGATGCAAACTAGAAATAAAAGAAAGCTGACCCTAGAAAGTCTGCTAGATATCTTAAAGGAAAATTCCACCCTCTCCTAAAGTTTGACTCAATCCTTGGTTTCTTTTCTCCCTACAGTATGGTTCCAGTATTGTGTAGGTACCAGAAACCTGCTTGTACTTTTTAAAACTTTCATTCTTTTGTCTTGGAATCCTAATTTTTTTAAACTTAACTTCTCACATACTTTGTAGAGGGATATGTTTCCACGTGCATAACATACCATAGACAAAGATAAATCTGCATTTTACTCTACCAGGTACTGTTGTCAAGCTTAGATGGGCAATTATTCCTACTAATGTCTGGAGCACAGCAGCTACTATACAAAAGACAGAAGGCTGTGGAACTGTTTTCTAGTGTTTTATTGCAGAGAGGAGGACAACTTAACACTTCCCTTTCATAGTAAAACAAAGCAATTAGATCAGTCAGGGCTTTAAAGGCAGTTGTCATCTCTTATGACAAATGTACATAAGCAGCATCAAAGTTTGAAATGCTAAGCTTTAAATGTTGGTTATTTATAATATTTTATTTATTAAGATAACTTAAACGTAGGATCAAAGATTTCTGTGACATTTAGAGAAAAGTCAGAAAATATTTTTTCTTGCAAAGTATCAATACATTTAACATTTAAGCCCCCCCAAGGACAGAATTGGAGAAGGAGAGACAGGTGGCACCCCTATCAACTAGGTGCACTGATACTATTTATGAAAAGGTCTTTTATGCTTTTTTTGTGATATCCTTTCAGAGGAGAACGCATATCTGCTGCACAGATCTATGGTAAGAGACTCCCACTGATTTTGAGTCAGTATTTACAGTGGTAGAGTGCATGAGCATTTTCTAGCCTACAAAGGAGATGTGACCATTAAAAGTAAATATAACACACAGCTGAATTTACTTTAACAAATGTTTATGTGCCCTTGCATTAAAACATTAAGAAAAAACAAATCAGAAGTACTTTAACTGTGTTTAAATGCACGTCTGACTGTGTGTGTGTGTGTGTGTGTGTGTGTGTGTGTGTGTGTGTGTGTGTGTGTGTGTGTGTGTGTGTATGTGTGTGTGTCATATATATAATATATATATGTATACCTGTATATGTATATAAAGTATGTGTGTAGCACACATCTTACATGTATGTACAAAAACATATATATAAGATGTGTGCTTACATGTATAAAATGTATGCATGTATGTAGCATGTACAATACTATATGTGGGATGCAGTACAGTGTGACTACATCTAGAGAAAATATGCAATAGATATTTTTGTAAGTAGTCGCACATGCACTGACATATGGATATGCATGTGTATGCGTGTGTGTGAGTGTGTGTGTGTGTGTGTGTGTGTGTGTGTGTGTGTGTGTGTGTGTGTGTGTGTGTGTGTGTGTGTGTGTCTGTGTGTGTGTGTGTGTGTGTGTGTGTGTGTGTACATAACACACATATATAGATGCACACAAATATATACAAACAGTAAAACTAGAAGGAGATTCACCAAAACCAGATATGAAAACAATCCAAAACAAGTACCAAGGCCACCATGGCATATATCATAAAACAAACTTTAATCACAAGAATAAAAAGGATAAGCGCTTTCAGGTGACATCTATGCCCTTCATTAGATCAATTTCAAGAAACAAAATGTCAGCAATTAAAAACAAGTAAAAACCAATCAAATAATTATGATCGCCACACACTCTCAATGGATTGAACTATCTCATTCATAAAAATGAGACATGTCACCATTACTGGAAAATCACATGTTCAGTATGTCCCAGAATAGATTTGTAACAAATCGAGTATAAATCATATACATATTACTTACATATTTTAAAATATTATGTCAGACGTATATCATATACTGGAATACTATGAGATAAAAATAATAAATACACATATATTCCTTATCTCAACTGCTGCCTATTCAAGGCTGGCTTAAGAGGTAAACAGGTGCTCAATCCAGGGGACATGTCAGCACAAAAGTCTTCTATCCACTGCATTTCCACAAATTCTGTTTCCAACATAATGTCTCCACCTCTATAGCTTTTCTCCTTAAGGCAGATGTTACTAATGTGCCTGGAAATTCTTTCCTTAAATTATCTATAAGTTTTACCTACATAAAAGCATTGACAGCATTGACAACAAGCTACGTATATGACATTATATGTTTTGCAGTCAGCATAGGATTTCAGTTTATATTCCTTGAAGGTCAATGAATGTATACAACTCTGTGTTTTCTGAATACCACAACAGATTTCAGTTTTAAATAGAGGTCTTTCCTTTGTACCTGCCACTCCCTCAAGGTTAAGTGACGTATTAATTAATTTTAAAATGTTTTGTAGGAATGTCATGTTAAAGAAAACTTTTGGTAATAGAGAAATGGTCTGCATAATGACAATAAACTAAGCATATATATATATATATATATATATATATATATATATATATATATATATATATATATATATAAACACAGGGTGTAGTTCCAGGACAATAAAGGCTGTCTTCCACAAATGTAAACGCTTTCTTCCACAAGTGTTTTGTAATGTTAAATCCGTTCCACTAGTATTCCAAGAATTGAATCCAAAATGTTGTAATAAAACACTTTAATTAAAATAAAATAAACAGCAAAAAATAGCACGGATTAAGTGCTTTCATCTCTCCATGGAGACTTCATCAGAATCATCTAGTAACCATTCTAAAAACATTTTATATCTTTAAATTCTCTATCATTGGTTGGCCATTTAATGCTTCAGTTATCCAATTATTAATTTGTATAACCATGTTAATGTTTCACTTCAAACCTTCTAGCTTTTCGTTAACTTCATAGTAAAAATATACATTTATAAGTTGCAAGAATATACATAATGTTTCAAGATGTATATATATATCACCATCTACATATTAAAAACATTTAAAAAACTTATGGTCTATTCTATCAAAAGGGCTTAGTAAAAAGAAAGTAAAATAAAAATAAAAATGAAAGTAGGAATACTTTTAAATGATGTTTTTATATATCAGGAGCTATGTACAAAATATATGTGTATATACATCTATAGGACTAAATGTTCTTACTAAAGTCCCAAAACTTTCATATTGTTGGTTAATAAATCTTATTTACTTTTTATATTATGCCTTTTAGGATCTTGTGAAAGTAATTTCAAGGCTGGGGTGATAGAAATATGGTCATTCAGGCCTTTCCCACTACATGCATCCAGCCTGAGTTGCCATATAATTTCTCTGAATTCTAACTTAGTTTCCCAGTCACCTCCTCTTTCAAAATGTTCAACCTCCTCGAGTACCCAAAACTTGAAATCAGACTCTTTACATGTCAATATATGTCTATATAAAGTGCTATTTTCATTTTTCTTATTTATGTCTCTTAAATGTTCATATATTCGTACTCTAAGGTGATGTTCGTTTTTTCCTACATAATACCCCCAGCAGGTTTTACAATATGCCAAGTAGACAACCCCCTTGGAATAGCAGCTGTTATATCTTTTTGCTCTTAAGGTCATATCTTAACTTGGGATCCTAACTTCTTTTAACCCTGCTATAAAGGGACATTGTGTACATCTCCCACACTTAAATGTGCCATATTTCAAGCATGTTCCCCCTACACTTGCTTTCTTTTTCATCTCTATAATATTTTTCAAGTTTTTGTTTCTTCTGAAACTATATCTTAAAGTATTCTGGAAAACACTCACCCTTGTTGGTATAGTACTAAACATCCCCCAAATTTCCTGTATGCATTTCTTTAACCATCCCATTCCATTGTAATAAGTCAATGTTAAGTATGGTAACTGTGCCATACTGTTCTCACTATTAACATTTCTTTTTTTATCCCTTATTGTTTCCTTGTTAAGTAATAGTGGTACATATACGGTTCCCCATCTCTGTATGACATATTCTTTGATGGGGTCACTTACAGATACAGGAAACAAAACGAATACAACCACCATAAGTATTATAAAAATGGGTACGAACAAAACTTTGAGAGAGGAGAATCAAAATGGGGAGAACCCTTTAGGGGGAGAAGGACCGAGAAGGTCCGAGAGGATACGGAACCGAGCCCAACAACCGTCCTATGCCCAAGTGACGGGCAACTACAACATTCATCAGTATGGGAGGAATGGTTACAGATGACAGATATAGGGACAAATTATGAGAAAGTAACGGATGGTGATTCCAATAAACACGGAGTTAATCTAGAAAAGAATAAAGTTAGAATTTATTCATTCAATAATTTTAACATTTTTAATTATACAGATATAAGAATCAATGAGAACTATTTTAAATTATTTACAAAGGGGTTTACATTTGTTTCAGCAAGAAAGCCAAGTATTGAGAGTATTATACTTGATGTTAAGATTTTTACTAGAGAACTAAACCTCGTACACATATTTAAAGATGAGCCTACGAATGAAAGGGGGAATATGTTAAAAAAGAGGAGTACCTATAACCCTCCCCTACATCATGACATACTAAATTTTGAAAGTTGTGTTGTTAGTATGTTAAGAAAAGAATATAAAAAAGAAAATAATTTACAGGTGAATTTGGCAGTAGAAGAAGGTAAACTACTTAAAGAATTGAGTGAAAATGAAAAAATTTGGATAATGAAACCTGATAAAGGGGGAGGGGTTATGGATCAATGGGACTATGCCAATAGAATGTTGGAAATACTAGGTAAAGACAATCGGTACGTTTGGGTTTCAAGGAATGAGGTTAATATTTCATACAAAAAATAGATCTTATATTAGAAGACAATTTATTACAGGGTCTGATAGATATTAGTTTATATAATTTTTTTAAAGTTTCTAAACCAGTTATACCAGCCATTTTTGGCATTCCCAAGATGCACAAAGCACCTGATAATCCACCCATGAGACCTATTGTTTCCTCACAAGGATCAAAAACACAACCGCTTGCTATATATGTGGATACAAAATTAAAGGAATTTTATGTTAATTATCCACATATAATAGTGGATTCCTGGGATTTTTTGAACAAAATTGGAACGAGTCCATATATAGACAAAACACGTTTTATTACTATAGATGTAAAAGACTTATTCTCAGTTATACCTCATACTGAAGGGTTACTGTGGTTTGAAAAAATGTTAGTCGAAATGGGTTTTCTAACAGCTGATGAGTTTAAACTTGTTTTGGAAAGCATGGAGTTGGTGTTGAAATGCAATTACATCTTTTTTCAGGGTGACCTATACCACCAACAGGATGGGGTGGCTATGGGATCATCTTGTGCCCCAACTTATGCTAACATTATTATGTTATATTGGGAACAACAGTATGTATTTAAGTCACTATATTATCAATACATAAAAGGTTACTATCGTTTTTTGGATGACATTTTCATCCTGTGGGATGGTCCAGATGAAACCATTGGGGAATTTATGTATTTTATTAACCATAGTACCAGGTTTTTACAATTTACACACAAGATTGGCAAAGAAGAAATACATTATTTAGATGTTAGATTACGAAAAGACCACAGTAACAATACTTATAAGTCTAGTAATTATAGAAAATAATGTTATTCGAATGCATACCTCCACTATGAGAGTGACCACCCTTACCATTTTAAAATGAATATAGTAAAGGGTCAGATGATTAGAATAGCAAGGATGACATCGGACAGAAAATAGTTTTTGGAAGAAATTGGAAATGCGCAAAGAATGTTCCAAGAAAGAGGATACCCAGATGAGTTAATTGACCCCATCAAAGAATATGTCATACAGAGATGGGGAATCGTATATGTACCACTATTAATTAACAAGGAAACAATAAGGGAGAAAAAAGAAATGTTAATAGTGAGAACAGTATGGCATAGTTACCATACTTAACATTGACTTATTACAATGGAATGGGATGGTTAAAGAAATGTATAAATGAAATTTGGGGGATGTTTAGTACTATACCAACAAGGGTGAATGTTTTCCAGAATACTTTAAGATATAGTTTCAGAAGAAACAAAAACTTGAAAAATATTATAGAGATGAAAAAGAAAACAAGTGTAGGGGGAACATGCTTGAAATATGGCACATTTAAGTGTGGGAGATGTACACAATGCCCCTTTATAACAGGGTTAAAAGAAGTTAGGATCCCAAGTTTAGATATGACCTTAAGAGCAAAAAGATATAACAGCTGCTATTCCAAGGGGGTTGTCTACTTGGCATATTGTAAAACCTGCTGGGGGTATTATGTAGGAAAAACCAAACGTCACCTTAGAGTACGAATATAAAACATTTAAGAGACATAAATAAGAAAAATGAAAATAACGTTTTATATAGACATATACTGACATGTAAAGAGTCTGATTTCAAGTTTTGGTTACTCGAGGAGGTTGAACATTTTGAAAGAGGAGGTGACTGGGAAACTAAGTTAGAATTCAGAGAAATGATATGGCAACTGAGGCTGGATGCATGTAGTGGGAAAGGCCTGAATGACCATATTTCTATCACCCCAGCCTTGAAATTACTTTCAGAAGATCCTAAAAGGCATAATATAAAAAGTAAATAAGATTTATTAACCAACAATATGAAAGTTTTGGACTTTAGTAAGAACATTTAGTCCTATAGATGTATATACACATATATTTTGTACATAGCTCCTGATATATAAAAACATCATTTAAAAGTATTCCTACTTTCATTTTTATTTTTATTTTACTTTCTTTTTACTAAGCCCTTTTGATAGAATAGACCATAAGTTTTTTAAATGTTTTTAATATGTAGATGGTGATATATATATATATATATATATAAATCTTGAAACATTATGTATATTCTTGCAACTTATAAATGTATATTTTTACTATGAAGTTAACGAAAGGCTAGAAGGTTTGAAGTGAAACATTAACATGGTTATACAAATTAATAATTGGATAAGTGAAGCATTAAATGGCCAACCAATGATAGAGAATGTAAAGATATAAAATGTTTTTAGAATGGTTACTAGATGATTCTGATGAAGTCTCCATGGAGAGATGAAAGCGTTTAATCCGTGCTATTTTTTTTGCTGTTTAT
Organism: Protopterus annectens; assembly: GCF_019279795.1. Lineage (NCBI taxonomy): Eukaryota > Metazoa > Chordata > Ceratodontiformes > Protopteridae > Protopterus > Protopterus annectens. The sequence goes on from NC_056731.1 coordinate 1,211,048,827, forward strand.
TTTATTTTAATTAAAGTGTTTTATTACAACATTTTGGATTCAATTCTTGAAATATTAGTGGAACAGATTTAACATTACGAAACACTTGTGGAAGAAAGCCTTTACATTTGTGGAAGACAGCCTTTATTGTCCTGGAACTACACCCTGTGTTTATCTTTTGAGGTGAAAACCCTTTTTGGTTATAAGCACATATATATCCCACAAAGTAATGCGATCCTTGATACATTCCTAAAAGTTTGTGAATCTGGTATTAAAACTACATTTAATACATCCAGACATTGCTTCCACAACCTTAGTCAAAAAGAAAGGGAGGCCCTTAATGGGCTATGCACACATTCTACAATAACAGTATGTTCAGCAGATAAAGGTGTGGCTGTTGTGATTATGAATGCTAACGATTATGTTATTAAGATGTGGAGTATGTTGAATGATGTTAGTACTTAAACACTTATAAACTGCATCAAGGTTAACAAAATGATAAAATATATTGATACCCTTTATAGGCTAACTATGGTGTACAAGATAAATGATTCTTTATATGAATATTTTAGAGTGAGATATCCGGTTATACCCATCATTAAAGCATATCAAAAATTCATAAGAATGACAGTGATTCACTGTTATGTCCCACTGCAGCAGGGGACAGATGAATAATGGAACCCTTGTCGTTATGTCCCACTGCAGCAGGGGACAGATGAATAATGGAACCCTTGTCTATTTTTACAGAGAAAATTGAAAGGAACGTTCTTATTTGCTGCTAGTGTCCTGAAAGATACCACAGATTTTCTAGAGAGCCTCTGTAGTTATATGGCTTCCCTGAATCATTTAAACATCTTCCTATGGCAACCTTAGATGTCAACAGTTTGTTTACTGTAATACACAATTATTACGGTATTGCAGCCATTAAGGCATTTTTGTTTGAAAATAAGGTTTTTAACAAAGAAATAATTGAGCTATTGAGTCACATACTTCATATTGTGCTATAAAATAATATTTTTTTATTTGAGAAGAATATTTATTGGAAAAATGGGGAGTGGTCATGGGCACTCCCTGTACCAATATGTATGCCAATCTAGTATTAGCCTTTTGGGAAGGGAGTCAATGTCCTGAACAACAATCCATTTAGTTCACATCTTTGTTTTTATAAGAGATTTGTGGATAATATCTTTCTTATGGTGTGGATCAATAGAAGAACTAATGGAATGTGTTGGTTATTTGGAACATACGACTGAATTCTTGAAATTTACACTTCATCATTCTGTTACTGAGATTGATTTCCTGGACATTACTTTTGAATTAAATGAAACGGAAGGCATTAATACTACCATATATTTTAAAGATTGTAAAAAGAACCATTTTTTTATCCAGAGTCAGTATGCACCCCTGCCATGTGTATCAAAATATCATGACAGGACAAATACTATGGCACTCTAGACTACATACAAGGAATGAAGACTATGAAAAAGCCGCATATTGATTAGAACAACAATTTACACAAAGGGGCTATAAACATACAGACCTCTAAAAACAGCTGATTGAAGTGAATAAACAGAGAGATACCAGGGGCAAGCCTTATTATTCCCTTGAGAAAAGCAATCTTACAATATCCCCCAACAATGTTCCCAGAGTCATTCTCACATATTTGAGTGACATTCGATATGTTTGTGCCATTATAAAATGTAATTGGAATATTCTTTTATGTGATACTGATATACATAATAAAGTGGGTGAGAAACCCACTTTTTCTTTTATGAACAATTGTTGTGTCTTTCGGCTTTTCCCGGTTAGGGATCGCCATAGCGGAACTCTGGTCCGCTAATGATTGTTAGTTGATTTTTATGTGCCGAGTTACCAGCCCTGACGCACAACCTTCAATGAAGGTACGCCCATTCACGCATGTCTCCACGCAGAAGACGCTCTAGCTTAGAATCGAACCGGACAGCGTCTTACTGTGAGGCAACAATGCTACCACAGTACCAGTTAAAATGACTATTATGCAAAGGATTACATCAACAGAATATTTGTAAATCAGCAAGATTAGGCACTTATCCCTGTGGTAACTATACTGTCTGCAAATATATTTGGAAAACACAGACTTTTATACATCCATTGACCTGCAAAGAATATAAACTGAAATTCTATGCTGATTGCAAAACTTGTAATGTCATATACTGTATGTAGCTTGTTGTCAATCCTGTCAAAGCTTTTATGTAGGTAAGACTAATAGATTATTTAAAGAAATAATCTCCAAACATATTAGTGACATCTGACTTAAGGATTTAAAGAGTCTGCTGTACAAACATATTTTATATCATCCACAACATATGTTTCTTTTTCAAGTTCTGCAGGTTGTCATAGATGACCTTCATGCTAGCATGCCCCTTGGATTGAACACCTGTTTACCTCTTAAGCCCACCTTGAATAGGCTGAGGTTGAGATAAGGAATACATGTATATGTATATTTATTATTTTTATTTCATGGTATTCCATATATGATATATGTCTGAGATAATATTTTAAAATAAGTAAGTAAGATGTATATGATTTGTACTCTGTTACAGATCTGTTCTGGGACATATTGAACATCTGATTGGCAAGTAATAGTCACATGTCCCATTTTTATGAATGAGATAGTTCAACCCATTGAGGGAGTGTGGCAATCATAATGATGTGATTGTTTTTTACTTGTTTTTAATTGCTGGTGTTTTGATTCTTGAAACTGCTCTGATGAAGAGTAGAAATGCTACCCAAAAGTGCTTATCCTTTTTATTCTTGTGATTAAAGTACATTTTAAGATGTGGTTCATAGGTTCATAGGTGTGTACTAGGCCAACGGCCCTGAAGCCTTTACAAGCCTAGGCCATAGAAGTGCCCTGGCATCATGTCGCCATTTGTCCCCTATGCCTCTATCAAGAAGATCCACTGGAGTAATTCCCGGGATGAACTTTTTATTTCATTTCCCATTCACTCATCAAGATTTCTCTTGAAAAGGGTCAGTGAGGTGCTCTGCTTGACATGTATGGGAAGTCTATTCCAGAGCATGGGCAGTCTCTGGGTTATGAACCTGTCCCTCCAGCATGTTCTGTTGATTGTGGTAATGAGGTTGAGTTCCCTGGAGCATGTGGTGTGGAGGTATTGGGATTTATTTAGGTGTAACATTTCTAACAGGGCTGTGTCAGACATGGCTATGTAAGTCAAGCAGAGATCGCCTCTTAATAAACAATATGAGACAGAGAAAAGCTGGCGTTTTTTGAGTCTCTCCATGTAGGGCATGTGTTTAAGGCCTAGGATCCTCTTCGTGAGGTACTTTTGTGGCCTTTCCAGCTGTTGCAGATGTTTAGTGAGGTACATGCCAAATGGGGCATTATACTCAATGATTGGTCTAATGAGGGAAGAGTAGAGAGAGATGATCTCTTTCTTCCTGGATGCAAAACCCTTGGTAATGAGATGTGCCACATAGAAGGACTTTCTGACCACAGTGGCAATGTGGTGGTCGAAGGAGAGGTTGCTGTCAACCTGTGTCCCCAGATCTCTTATAATGCCTTCAGTGTTCAGTGGGCTACCATCAATGTGGTAATTAATAGGAACTGAGTTTTTCCCAAAGGGGATGACAACACATTTTTTGGCATTAAGCTTAAGGCCATGGTTTCAACACCAGTCGTTGGTCTCAGTGAGGCCTTTCTGTAGGATGTCTACATCACTTACGGAGTTAATAATGGCTCCCAGCTTGCAATCATTGGCGAACTTGGTCAACCAGAGTCCCTCCATGTTGGTCTGGACTTCTGAGAAGTACATGCCAAACAGGAGAGGACCCAGAACTGATCCCTGTGGGACTCCACTTGTGACTGGTCGGCAGTCTGACTTGGAGTCTTCTACTTTCACACTGTGGGTTCTGTCTGTGAGCCAATTTGCAACCCACCTAGTGATATAGGGATTGATGCCCAGCTTGGTCAGTCTATCAATAATTCCTGAGTGGGGAATGGTATCAAAGGTCTTGGCCAGATCAAGGTAGGCTGTATGAACTGCCTTAACCTCATCCACAGCTCTGATGACTGACTCAAAGAAGTCAATCAGGTTGAGCAGGCATGATCTACCCTTCACAAAACCAAATTGCGTGGGATCCAGAGTTTGGAGATTCCCTATATCCTTGTTAATTAGGTCCATGATGATGCGCTCCATAGCCTTACATATCAGACTCATCAGGCTAATAAGGCAATAATTCCCAGGGTCTGTAGTCGCTCTCCCTTTATGGAGAGGGATGACTGTAGCAGTGCGCCATTCTGTAGGGACAATACCTGAGGACAGGCTGCGATTGAACAGGGCTCACAGGTGTGGTGCCACTTTGCTTTGTAGTTCATGCAGAATACAGCTAGGGATATTGTCAGGTCCCATGGAAGCTGTATTTTTGGCCTTGGACAATGCAGCTTTAACCTGTGCTGCAGTAATGCTGGGTGCTGGCATTCTTCCGGTATTGTGATTAGTCCTTTAGTGGGGGAAGAGGGGTAAAGTTGGCACTGAATCTGTCTGCCAGTATGTTGGCAATATCTGTTGGGTCAGTATATGAGGTACCATTGTGCAGTAACGTAGAGCAAATCTGGGTATTGCTGTGGAGATTCTTGATATAACTGTAGAAGGCTTTGTGGTTGTTTTTAGTGTCTGCTGCAATTCTGCTTTCATCGCTAGCTTTAAGGGTTTTGATGAGGGATCTCAACTTTTTGTTGAGGCTAATGTTTTTCCAGTTGGGACTTTTTCTTGACACCTTTTTCTGCAACAGTTTCTTCCTTCTATTGTAGAGTTTGTTAATGGCAGGGGACCACCAGGTTGGCTTCATTTTTTTGGAAAAGAGCGTCTTGGTTCTGTTGGGTATGGCTAGTTCCATGCATTTATGGACATGTTTGTACACTGCATTGGTGTATGATTTGGCAGTCATGCACCTACTTTCCATTTACATGGGTGCTGTGAAGTTAGCCACCTGTTTGTAGGAGCCCAAAGTCAGCTTTGGAGAAGTTTTTCATGGTGGTTACCTTTGCTGATGGTGTGGGTGAGATGTGGATTTCCATGGTAATTAGTTTGTGGTCAGATCTAACCTGGGAGGAATTGACTATTTGTGTTGAGCAATAGTTGCCTATGTTAGTAATAACCAGGTCAAGGATGTTGCTTCCTCTAGTGGGGGTAAGAATTAGCTGGTCCAGTGCATTGGAATTAATGAATTCCAGGAAGCACTGGGCAAGTGTATTGGTGCATGAGTAGTTTTTCCCATTTGATGGCAGGGTAGTTGAAGTCACCCAGTATGAGAGTGTTGGGTTGGGCCCTAATAGTTTTCAGGGTGCTTAGGAACATGGAATGAGAGTCTTGGGACTTGGTTGGGGACCTATAGCAGGCTGCGACCTGAATCGCTGTCTTACCCACTGTTAGTTGTACCTGAAGTATCTCCAATGCATTATGCTGGGCTACTAGTCTGGTGGTGTGCATATCCTTTATGAATATGCAGACACCACTGCCTTTGGAGCTTCGGTCCATTTTCTGGGCCTGAAAGGTGTGGAATGAGTTATAGACTGGAAGCATAGGGGTGCTTCCTACTGCTTTAAACCAGGTCTCCGTTACAGCACAAATGTCAATGTTCTCCATTTTGAGGAGTGCTTTGAGCAAGTGCGTCTTGAGATTTAGACTTCTAGCACTGAGCAACATGACCCTCAGATTGCATTTATTTATAGCTGTTACGGTGTAATTTGGTCTTTGGAAAACCACCTAAAAAAGGCTCTATAGGGGTGGCAAGAACCTTCGCCAGTATCCAGAAACCTAGGGGTAACAAATGCAGGCCATCTCTGGCAAAGCATCGAGGTCTGTCAATCATGTCACCCCAAGCAGACAGATACTAGACCCCCTTAGAATGACACCAGAAACTTAGCCATTTGCTGAAGTCAGTCATTTTCTGCTTGTACTGTGGTATCATTCTGGGTGACAGTAGGATGCTGCTCAGGGCTAGGGTCATACCTGCCTGGGCCACATAATCCGAGAGCTCCTCCATGTCTCTTTTCATATAGTCAAGGGAGGTATGTCTCAGGTCGTTCACACCCACACGTACAATGACAGAGTCATACTTGTACTTGTTGTGAAGTGACCTGAGTGTGTGTGTTATGTGTTGGATCCTGGCACCTGACAGACAGCTGACTGTTACCTCTTCCTTATTTAACCTATTGAGTGAGACATCAGTGTGCCTTACTATCGTGTCACCTATGATTATTGTATTGGGCAAGCTGTTTTGCCTTAGAGGCTTTGGTTGAGGAGCACAATGTGTAGGTGAGCTATGTGTCTTGTGATTTGTGCTGTGTTGTGGTGATCGAGTGCATTTCTGATATGGAGTTCTCTGCTGTTTGGGTACATTTCTATTGAAAGCCTCTGAGAAGAAGGGTGTGTGGTTTGTGTTTTTATGTGAGAGCTGTGATGGTGGGTGTTCTGGAGGGCTATGTGTTCCATGTGGTGTGGTGCAGGTGTTGTCTTCTCCTTTTGACCAGCTATTCCGGTCTTGGCTGGAGAGTGCATGTCTTCCAGTTTGGATATATAACTGCATCTTTCACAAGTCTGAGTGTTGGGAGGTAAGAGCAGAGGGTTGTCTGTGTGCATGAGGCAGTTGCTACACTGCCTCAGAATGCCTAAGTTCACCAGGTTAATAAGTGAAAGCACAGGGAACTGACCTTTAGACATGTCAGGAAGGATGGTCATTATTAATAAGTACTGGAGCTGTTCCCTTATAGGATGTTTAGTGCTGTTCACACTTACGTGTGCTACAATAATTGCTACAAGAAACCAGATGAAGTGCTAGGTGAATAAGCTAGTTAAATGCAAGAGAGAAGAGAACTAGCAAGATCTAAGGGACAAATTGAAGAGCAGACTTTCTGGCACCAGTAATAGTTTACCCTAGCTTAGTGGTGCTGCACGGTGCGCAAACCTGTGCAAACATGGGCTTTTAAAGCAGAAAGCTGATAGGGAGCTAGAAACCACTCCTCTTGTGGTAGATAGGCTACCTAGTGCTTACCACTCCCACTGATAAGCTGAAAGACTTCCCTCTAATGCAGAAAGGTCTGGGGAACTCAGAAACTACAATATGGTCCTGAATACAGCAAATCTGTACCTGGACTACTCTAGTAACAGGAAAGGTGGGAAACAAGCTAAACATTTTTTTTTTTTTAAATATAACAGTAGCAAACGAGCAAACTGATTTAAACAAATTAACCAATTAACCATTAAAAAAGCTCAAAGCTGAGCCTTGTTCTGGCAGTCTTGAATCAGACAAGTTCTAGCTGCACACGTCTGCCACTAGGGTGCAGGGGAACCTTCTCCCAAAAAAATGGTCTGGATTAGTGCTCAAGTTATACAAACAAAGCTAGAGTCAGCAGGTCTGAATCTAGTCTATGCTACATCAAACAAAGTGCACCAATTTCAGAAAGCAACAGTTCAAATAAGCAGGCACAATAAGTCTTTAACCAGAAATTCCTAGCTCAGAAGGGCAGAATCTACCCTCTCCTCCCACAAGAGTGCAGACCACAAACCTTCTTAATGTAAAATAACTGGCCTGAAGCCCAAGTGGTTAAACCAGAACTAAGACACTTTTAGAATAACAGACAATAAGCCTTCAATCAGCAACTCCCAACTTAGAAGTATGTAAGCTACCTGTCCTGCCACAAGAGTGCAGACCACAAATCTTCTTAATGTAAAACAACTGGCCTGAAGCCAAGTGCTTAAACCAAAAGACTTAGAATAACAGTTACAATTTAATCAGGCTACTAACAAGCAGTAATAAATGCAGCCGAATAAATGCAATTGAGTACTTTTAAGAATAGGCAGCAAAAGCAAAATAAAGTAGGAAGAAACACAAATACAATAAAAGTAGCTGAATAAAGTTTGTTTTATGATATAAGCCATGGTGGCCTTGATACTTGCTTTATTTTGTTTTTCACAAATATATACATGCACAGATGGGAGTCTTCATGCATCTGTGTATTATATGTGTATTATATAATTATCATAATCCTAATCAACCTCCTTTTTCCTACTTTCTACATGTTCCAAATCTTTTTTGCCATTCTAGATATTAGGCTCCACTTAATGGTTGTTCCATTCCAAAATTTGTATGTTTAGTTTGTTTTCATACTATCTTAGGACAACAAAAGTGATGCAAATATAATTATCTCCCGCCCTTTTCTTTTGTGAAGCCATAAAAATTCACTTGCTGATTCCTAGTCATTTAGAATAAGGTAACATTTTACAGTTCTGTGAGTTGTGCAGTATGGGTGCATACAACTCCTTATTTGCAATAAAGTTAACATAGTAGAGTTAAGCATTATTAATGTATACATGCTAGTAAATATTGTTTTAATGTTTTACTTATTCATTGTCACGCCTTGGCTATATGCAGTGCATGCAATCTTTGTAAATGTCTTTATGACAGTATTTTATTTCTTTGTATTGCTAAGTGCATTTATTACTTGTTATTATCTTTGCCAATGTAGCTAGACTTGTGGCTGAAAAGGGTCCTGGGACCAATTCACTTTCTTGGCTAACAAACTATAAACAAATGCAAAATAGTAAAACAGGGAGGTGAACATGACAAAAATAATTAAGGAACTAATAAAGCATGTTTTAATTCTGCATCATTCATGACAGAGAGAAAAACAATCTTCCCGTTGAAGGCATTGGGAAGCAGCAGGCAGACTGACTTTGGAGTCCTTTTCAGTAGTAGTTCCCAGCTGTACATGATACAGCAAGAATCATTTACTGCAGTGAGAGTCTTCACAACTCAGCAGGAGAGTGGGGGAAGGGTCTGTCAATTTCTTTAGAACTACAAAATAATCAATTTATAAAAGCCTGATATTCACCTACTTTCTGTTACTGGAAGTGGCCAACAACTATTTACAGCATAGATCAAGTTCTGGCAGACAAATAAATGAGGCTCACTCAAGGAGACATAAAAGTAGCTCTGTTACAGAAGGGGTGTTAGATGACAGTGCTTCACACTCCTGCAATTCTATCTTAATGATATTAGAAAACAATATATCTTCCTTATGTCTAGCATGACTCATGTAAGAGGACTTCACATGTGTTTTGGGAAGAAGGAATGAAAGCAAGAAAACAAGATTGTGTTACCAAGGCAGAATCCATCATATGCCATGTTGTGGGAAACAAATTAAAATTGTAAAATAAGCACTTGGAGTGATTTCTGAGGCATTAAATAACTTGAAAAGCAAAGATATAATGAAAAAAAAACAATTACAAAACATGTCTTTTTGAGTTCTAAGGTAGCATTTTCTTTTAAATAACCAAAACACAAAAAGGGATTCTAAGAAAAGTAACATCTCAAACACAGATTTAAAAGTTAGAGTACTAACTGAACCTTTGGGATGCATCATATCTAGTTAATTTGAAGGATGTGTTTTCTGACTGAAATGGAAATACTAATAATATTAGTCCCATTTTTAAAAATGAAGAAACATGTGATGGGAAAAATTAAAGGGCATTCAGTTTGTTTACCAATGTTTTCAGATTATGGGAACACTAGATAAGTGATTGCTTGAAGAATTGCTGAGTTTATTTTATTTATTTATTTATTTATTTATTGGCATTTGTTTACCCGGATAGTCCACTGGGCCTTGAGAGCCCATTTTCAGTGGAGGCCTGGGGAGAATAGCTCCAAAAACAAGTAACACTACAGAACAATTAAAATATATACAGGCAAGTTAACCTCAGCAATTTCAAGGTACAAACAGTAGTGAATTCATACATAAATGTTCATATATGAAGAGAGTGTGAAACAGAGAAAGGAAAACTATAATTATAACTGGGTTATTGACTTCAGAGGAATAACAAAATTATGAAAATGAAAATCATGCATAACATTCGGGAGGTATGTACATAGAAGTCAAGGATATGAAAAGATATCTTTTGGGAAGAAGTGGTGAAGGTAAAGGAGTAGAATTAGAGGAAGGGGGGATATGCAGGTGCATTTTGAGAGTGGGAAGTAGACATATATAAGTATAGAAAAGAGAATAAAAGAACAGGGAGAATTGCAGGGAATAGAGAATGGAAGGGAAAAAGAAGTAGAAGCTATAGCGGGGAAGATAACGTTTGTTATATGAATATGAATAACTAGGATATGTGATAGTTGAAAGCTAGTGTAAGGTGGGTTAAAGTAGGAGTAGTCAGGAAGGAATATGGCTAGGATTTAGATGCAGTGGGGGTGTCGAGCAGTTAAAATTCCAAATGGAAGACAGATATTTATGAAAGGAATTTTAAAGGCAGCAATTTGCGGGTTGAATCTAACAATGAGAGAAAGAGAGTTCCAGAGTCTAGCTATAGAGTAGAAGCATAAAAAGTGTCCAGCATGATGTTTTGGTGTATGTATTTGCAATAGATGTTGATTCGTAGATCTAAGGGACCTGTTGGATAGGTAGTTGCTGAATAAGGAAGTGAGGGTTGGACATACTGTGGATTTATGTACTATTTTATGGGCTAAGATTAATTGAATATAGGAGAGATAATGTGGTACTTGGAGCCAGTTTAGAGAGTGTAAGGCTATACAGTGATGAGAGGAGTGAGAAACATTAACAGCAAATCTAGCTATTTTGTTGTAGCAGGTTTCTAATTTTGATTTTAGGGTAGACAGTAAGTTAATGAATAATGGAGCACCATAGGTAAGAGAGGGAAGAAGATACATAATAGTGAGGGTCTTTTTATGGGAAGGGCTAAGGAAGATTTCGTGTCTATTCAGCAAGCAGAGTTTTGGTGAGTTTTTTTAATGTTATGTAGAACATGTAGATCAAATTGTAAGTGTTCATCTATAATAACCCCTAGTAATTTAATATGGGCAACTTTTTCAATACGAGTTTTGTTCTGAGAGAGGATAGAAATTTGGTCTTTGTTTAAGAAAGAGTTTTTCTTTGGGAGAAAAACTATTAGCTTGGTTTGGTTAGGACTGAGAAGCAAATGATTTTTTTGTAAGCCAAATGCTATTTGGGTGACATGCTACAGCGTGGATACAGAATCAGTGGAGCAAATGATTGTGCAGTCATCTGCATATTGTATAATAGAGCCTTGGGTAAGAGATAAGTTAGATTATTAGTAAAAATGCTAAATAATAGGGGACCTAAAATAGACCCTTGGGGAACACCAGTGGGATTGAATAGATAAGAGAAAAGGGAAAGGAAGGAATTCCATCTGACTGCTTATTGCCTATTGGATAGATAGCTAGAAAACCAGTTGAGTGAGTTGGGGGGGTGCAGTTTGGGAGATTCTATCCAGAAGGAGGTGAGAAACGGTACTGAAAGCTTTAGAAAGATTTAAGAAAGTAGATGAGACACATTGACCAGAATCCTTGCTTTATTTATTATATCGAAGAAGGAGACTAAGGCTTTGTAGTACCACGAAGAGTAATTACTTAATTGTTAGTAGAGGTGTGTCTTTTGGTATGTATTTAAAGTGAGTATTCAGTGTTTGTGGAACTTTTATTGTGGAGAGAGTTTATTGTGCTTTTTACCTTCGAGTGGATTAAATATTTATCCAGAAGTGCAGTGGAGTTCTTCTTTCGTGGTACTACAAACCAAATTTGAACTTTTCTTTGGTGGTTTTTGCAAGGAGACTAAGGCTGTCTTTGTGCTGTGACCTGGCCTAAAGCCACGTTATGTAGGAGACAGAATATGATTGTTGATGAAATAGTCAAGGAGCTGAGTCATATAAATTTGTCGAGAATCTTAGAGATAGGGGAGACAATAGCAGTTGTTTGGTAATTGGAGAGGTCTGATGGGTCTCTACCTTTGTGGAGGGGTAAAATATATGACATTTGCCAGGTATTAGGGACATAAGATTCAAGGATAGATCTGTTTATAAATAGGGTAATAGGATATGCAATTGCATGCGCAGCTATTCTTAGGTATTCTGTGGGCAGATTATCAGCTACATTAGAGCTTGGTTTAAATTTGAGAAATAGCTATTTTATTGTGGCAATGGGAATGGGTTTTAGGGAGAAGGAGCTTAGAATGGATGTGGAGATTTATGAGGACTCGAGAGAGGATTTTGAAGAAGAAATGATAGTGGAAGAGTTAGTATCATTTTGGTGTGTGGTGAAATTGGAAGTGATGTTGGATTTAGTATTTATGAATTGGACATTGAAAAAGATTTGTGATGTCGGGATGAGTTTTGTTTGGGAATGGGGAAGGCTGGCTTTAGTACCTGGGTTTAGAAGGGATGTTATAGATGACCAAAATTTTTGGGTGGGTTTTCTTGTGGTTGTAATGAAATTTTAGGAAGTATTCTTTTTTATCTTTGGTTATTTGTTTTTAGCTTGGTTGCAGAGTTGCCTACAGTAGTGTTGTGTAATATATTTTTTTTGCCATTATTTCCAGTATTTAGCTTTGGTATGCATTAATTGCATTGTAGCTTTTGTTAGCCAAGGGGCATAACTGTTTTTTGTCATTTTTGTTCGAAGAGGAGCATGTTTGTTTAGTATTTGTAGAAATAGACTATTGAAGTAGTTTACTGCCTTGTCTAGGGGAAGGGTTTTTAGGATATTCCAATTTATATTTTTCAGTAGGTTTGTAAAAGTTTGAGGGCCAAAGCTGGCTAAATTTTGGGTGTGTTTGTAATGATGTTCTTTTTGGTAAGGGTACCTGCTGAGATTTTATTCGGGTCATTGACCAGTATCCAATCTAAAATAGAGCCTTCCATATGATCTTTATTAAATCTTGTAGGAGACATGATTAATTGGGAGACGTGCAATAGGTTGCTGTTACTAGAAGGGAGTTTAGAACAGATATTGAAGCAGTTAATATTCACATTACCAAGTATGATAGTTGCATTTTTGACAGTGTCAGAAATCCAGGCCAAGATGTTTTCCAGTATGGGTATATTATTACCAGGGGGACATTTTTGGTAGTGTCAGAGTTCCAGGCCAAGATGAGTTCAAGTATGCGTGTATTATTACCTGGGGAATGTAAAGAGCAATAATAACATAGTTTTTTGGAATCATTTATTTTTAAAAAAACGAGATTAAAATTTCTGTATTAGAGAATTGTGGAATAGTATTGAAAAAGTTAAATGTATGCAATATACAGTGGCATGCTTATGCAGTTATGAAGACCCTCGAGCAATAGTGCAATGTATTGCTATCACATTGTTGTATCAGCAGTCTATAATAACTTGCAGACTGATGTGCTACATATAGGTTCATAAGTTCATAGGAAATTACTAGGGTATTGGCCCTAGGGCCTTTATATGCCTGCCATGTTATACCCTTGTTCCCTTATTCACGAAGTTGTATCGTTTATATTTGCAGCATGAGTCTATGATCAGCACCGACTGCCCTTATCCAAGAGGGATGTAGGTGACATCCCCAGGGTAAATTTATGGTCTCCCATCCTGTTGTCTAAGTTACGCTTAAATAGGATCATTGAGGAGCTCTATTTTACATGAATTGGGAGTTTGTAGAAGAATGGCAATCTTTGGGAGACATATCTGTCTCTCCAGCATGTCCTATTAATGTTGCAGGTTAGGTTAAGATCCCTAGACCAAGTAAATCTTGTCCCATTTGATTTGTGGATGTGCAGCATTTCCATTAGGGCAGGATCTGAGACTGCTCTGTAGGCCAGGCACAAGTCACTCCTCAGCAGCCTATAAGATACAGAGTACAGTGACATGGTCTTCAGTCTATCCATTTAGGTCACATGTTGAAGCCCTGAATTTTCTTGGTGAGAAACCTCTGAAGTCTCTCCAGATGCTGCAGGTGTCTGGTGAGGTACATAAAGAAGGGAGTATTGTACTCTGTTATTGGTCTGATGAGGGATGAGTATAGGGGAGTTATAACATCCTTAGCTCTGGATGCGATGCCCTTACTTATGATATGTGCAACATAGAAGGCCTTCCTTACCATTATGGACACAAGGTGATTGAAGTTAAGGCTGCTACTGACTTGTGTTCACAAATCTCTCACCACAGGGTTGGGGTTTCTGTTAATATTGCAATTTGCAGGGACTTCCCCTTTGTCGAAAGGGATGGTATTGCTTTTTTTTGTATTCATTTTAAGTACGTACCTTTAGCACAAATCATTTGTCTGTGTAAGCCTGTTTTGTAGTTTACCAGCATTATTGGGGACTCAGTTTGCAATCATCAGTGAACCTGGTAAGCCACAGGCAATCTATTTTCACCTGGACTTTTGAGAAATAGATTCCATAAGCAGTAGGGGTGCAGCTTAGATCCTTGTGGTACACCACTGGTAACTGGTCTGATGGTAGAGGTGGAATCCCCAACTTTGAATGTATGGGTTCTGTCAGTGAGCCAGTTGGCTACCCATCTAGTGACACATGGGTTACTTCTCAGCTGGGTGAGTTTCTCAATGATGCCTGAGAGGGGGATTGTGTCAAAAACCTTGCCTGTCAAGATAGGCTGTATGTACTGTTTTGCCTTAATCCAGGGCTTTGGTGACATTCTTGAAGAAGTCCACCAGGTTTAATAAGCATGATCTACCCTTAACAAAGCCAAATTGGGTGGGGTCATGGTCAGCTATGTCTTTGTTGATAAGGTCCATAATGATTCTCTCCATGGCCTTGCGCATAAGGCTGGTTAGGCGTATGAGTCCATAGTTCCCAGGGTCAGTTGATGGATCATTTTTGTAAATGGAAATTCCTGTTGCTGTTTTCCACTCTGCTGGGACAAAGCCAGTACTTAGACTGTGGTTGAAGAGAGTGCCAAGTGGTTCCACTAGGCCCTGTTTTAGACCATTTAGTAGGCAACCTGGAATGTTATCCAGTCCCATAGAGGCTGTACTTTTGGCCATGGCGAGTGCAGTTATGACCTGCTCTTTGGAGATACCAGGTAGTGGACTGGTGACTGGTATGCTTTGGGGTATGTCTGGGTGGGACAGGGGAGTGAAGTTTTCACCAAATCTGTTTGTTAGCAGTTTGGTGATGTCGTCAAGGTCAGTATGAGTGGTACCATTCACTACTAGTTTGGCACAAAGCTGGACCTTCTGTTTTAGAGTTCTGACATAGCTAAAAAATGCCTTGTGATTATCCTTCGCTAGGGATGCTAGTTTAGCTTCATAATTGGCTTTAGAGGACTTTACAAGATATCTAATTTGCTTGTTCAAGCTGTGGAGGGTGTCCTTCCTCTGCTAAGTCAGTTTCCTCTTGTTCTTAGACAATAGTTTCTTCCTCTTATTGTATAACCTATTTATGCTTGATGTCCACCAAGGTGGCTTGTTTTTTTGTGAGGACCTTGTTTTGATCTGTTCAGGTACAGCCAAGTTTATATATTTGTATAGGTATTTGTACAGGGCATTTGTGTACACCCCTGTATAGGAGTCATTGTTGACAGTGGTGGCAGGGGGTTTGAAAGTTTGAAACTATTTATGCCATTGCTTAGGAGGCTATAGTTTGCTTTGGAGAAATTTTTCATCCTTTTCACAGTTGGGGGGGGGGGGGTCAGGTATGTCCATTTCTTCGAATGAGAATGATTTATGATCAGACCTTACCAGGGAGGGCAACACACATGGGGTGGTGCAGAGGCCCCCCTATGTTGGTGAGTACCAAGTCTAGGACATTTGAGCCCCTTGTGGGGGTGCAGACCATCACTTTCAGAATATTTACATTAACAATGTCCAGGAACCTTACAGCAAGTATGTTTCTGCTCATACATGACACCCAGTCAATGGAAGGATAGTTGAAATTGCCCACAACTAAGGTGTTTGGCAGTATAGTGAGTGACTCAAGTAGGTCCAGGTTGGCAGAGTGGTTCTCATGGTTCATGGTGGGGGACCTATAGCTAACAATGATATGGAAGGGGGTTTTACTTACAGTTAGTTGGACTTGGAGTAGCTCTAGGGAGTCATACTGTTTGACCAATCTAGATGTGTATTTGTCTTTAAAATGAAGATGGATACACCTCCACCTTTAGTTCTTTCACTCTTGTTTTGAGGTCTGTACGTGTGGAAGACACTGTAGCCTTGCATGGCTGGGATGCTCTCTGTGGCCTTGAGCCATGTCTATATAGATTTCTCAAATACCTTTTACACAGCCAAACACATAGTTTAGCGGTTAGTTTAGGAGTGCAAGCTAGTTAAATAAACAGAAACTGGTGTGTGAAGATGAATGGGCAATGTGGAGTGTGGCAAACTACAATCCATGGGGATCAACGTGGCTGTATTCTGGCACCTTACTTATAGATTCATAGATAGGTACTAGGCAACTGGCCCTGGGGCCTATATAAGCCTAGCCAAAAAGGTTCCCTGGCTTTTGCCAACCAAGAAAATTATTTTGCTGTGCCCTGTCAAGCAGTCCTGCAGAAGTGATCCCCAGGGTGAATTTTCTATTTCCCATCCAGTTGTCAAGATTTTTCTTAAAGAGGGCCAATGAAGAGCTTTGCTTGACATGAATGGGTAGATTGTTCCAGAGTATGGGAAGTCTCTGGGACAGGAATCTATCCCTCCAGCATGTTCTGTTTATTGTGGTGACAAGGTTTAGATCCCTGGAGCATATAGTTCAGAGAGATTGGGATTTCTTTAAGTGTAGCATGTCCAACAGCACTGGGTTTGACATAGCTTTGTATGTTGGGCAGAGATCGCCTCAGAGTGGGCGATATGTGATGGAGTAGAACTGGAGTTTTTTGAGACGGTCTGCGTATGGCATCTGTTTGAGGCCGGTAATCCTCTTAATGAGGTATTTCTGTGGCCTTTCCAATTGTTGTAGGTGTCTTGTGAGATGCATGCCAAATGGGGCATTGTACTCTGTAATGGGTCTGATGAGGGATGAGTAGAGAGAAACATTGAACTCCTTTTTTCTAAAGGAGAACCCTTTTGTGATGAGGTGTGCCACGTAGAAGGATTTCCTGACTACTGTGGTGATGCGGTTATCAAAGGAGAGACTACTGTCCACCAGTGTCCCGATGTCTCTTATCACACTTTCGGTGTTTAGTGAGCTACTGCCTATGTGGTAGTTCATGGGTACCAAGTTTTTCCCAAAGGGGATGACAATGCACTTCTTGGCATTGAGCTTGAGGCCATGACTTTGACACCAAGCATCTGTCTCTGTGAGGCCCTTTTGTAGAATGTCTACATCATTAGGTGATTCTATTATGGCTCCTAGTTTGCAGTCATTTGCAAACTTTGTTAGTCAAAGACCTTCTGTGTTGGCCTGCACTTCAGAGAAGTAGATGCCAAACAGGAGAGGACCCAGCATCAAACCCTGTGGTACTCCACTTGTCACTGGTCTGAAGTTGGACTTGGAGTCGGCTACTTTTACTATGTGGGTTCTGTCAGTGAGCCAGTTGGTCACCCATCTTGTGACATAGGGATTTATGCCCAGTTTAGTCAGTTTATTTATAATTCCAGAGTGGAGGATGGTATCAAAAGCCTTGGCGAGGTCAAGATAGGCTGTGTGCACTACCTTGCCCTCATCTACGTCTCTAGTGACTGCTTCAAAGAAGTCAATCAGGTTTAGTAGACATGATCTACCTTTTACAAACCCAAACGGAGTGGGTCCCAGGGTTTGGAGTTTACCTATGTCTTTGTTTATAAGCTCCAATATGATATGTTCCATGGTCTTGCAGACCAGGCTTGTCAGTCTAATGGGGCGGTAGTTTCTGGAGTTCGCGGTGGCACCCCCTTTGTGGAGTGGGATAACCGTTGCTGTGCGCCATTCAGTAGGCACATAGCCTGAGGTGAGGCTATGATTGAACATGGTACTTAGGTGGGGTGCCAGTTTGTTCTGTAGTTTGTGCAGTACGCAGCCTGGGATGTTGTCTGGTCCCATGGATGCTGTGTTCTTGGCTTTGGAGAGTGCGGTCTTTACCTGTTCATCTGTAATTACAGGGGCTTTGCATTCTTCCAGTATTAAGATGGGCCCTTTTGATGGTGAGAGGGGGGGTAAAGTTAGTTGGTTCTGTATATTTAGTGTCATTGTGCTGTAGCTCAGAGCAGATCTGAGTGTTGCCATTGAGATTCTTGAAATAGCTGTAGAATGCTTTGTGGATGTGACGACTGGGGAGAGATGGGTGAAGGCTGCCAGCCTAGTCAAATAGAATTTAATATATAATTCTATCAACTGTATAAATAAATATAAAATACAGGATTGTGTTTATAAATGTAGAAAAACACCGTGAAATGTGGAACTGCAAAATATGTGACAACATTGCACTCTACTGGCCCAGTGAAGCATGTTGTATCCTTTCATGTTAGAATTCAGCCCGAGGGCAGTTGGATGAAGATTTCATGCCCATTGTTTTAAAGGACCACTAAGGGCAATTGATGAAGAAAACATATATTTTTTATCTTGCCATGATTTACTACACCTCCCAAAGCTGCCTTCAGCAAAATAAGTACTCATTCCTAATTTTATTTTGTTTTTACTCTTGTCTGCAGACATGATGATTCCTTTGGAAAGCTAAATATTTCCTATAATGCAGACTGTGAGGACAAATAGCCCTATCATTTGTTGTCAGACTAGACTTCCATTCACTTACAATGGAACTCCTGAAAAAAACGGCCAAGTTTGAGAGTCTGCAGTTCATGTGTCATTGACTGGTATGCTCTGAGTTTTACAAATGTTCCTGCTGATGTACTACACATTCACTGAAAGAAACTTGCAAAAGTGTCAACAAATTACTGAGATAAAAAAGACTTTTCACAAGGAGCAGTTTTGCAAGTTTCAATTCCTGGCCAGGTTACTCCTCCCATCTCCCCTCCTTCTGTGGGCTACAGTCTCACTTTTCCAGCTTTGCTAGATTCAACTATTTAGTCAGCTTTTCATGACGATAGACATCAAAAAATAGCCTGGTGTGTCATTAAAACTGTTCCCTTGTATGTCTATTCACTTCTGAATAGCAATTCCCAAGAATAAAAAAAAAGCAAACTCATCAGTCCAGAGTTTAGGCTAGTCTATCCATTTTTTAAAATGTGCACAGTAAAATATTCAACTTGTAATGCATTTTGGCTGCTGACATGGTATCTTTACATAGTTATTCTCTTATAGTATAACCTGAACTTATGGTATTTAATGATACATTTTACAACAGTTCTCAGTTTCTTAACAATGATCTCCCAAGCCTCTGATCCTTATTAAAAGTACTTTCTTGGCTTGCAATAAGGTGGGGGAAACGGACCATAGCAGTGGTTTTATCTGGCAATGTTGCAGTTGCTGTATACTTATAGTGTGTTTCTCATCCTCTTGTCTGGTAGGTATCCTTATTAAAAAGTGTTATTCTTGGCTTGCAATAACGGTAGGGGGAAACCGGACCATAGCAGTGGTTTTATCTGGCAATGTTGCAGTTGCTGGGGGGGCCCGAGCTGCGATGATGCAGGTAGACCAAGTGTGCTATGCAGACTTGTCTGGTAGGTATCCTTATTAAATATTGTTGTTCTTGGCTTGCAATAACTGAAGGGAGAAACCGTAGCAGTTGTGGGTGTAGGTTGCTGTGTTTGTGGAAGGTGGAGATGTGCCTTTGTAAGTGTGGTGCGAATGTTATGCATTATGAAATGGAGAAATTAAGAGTAAAATTTTGCTCAGTGAAGTCCCTAGCAATTTCATCACTGCTTGATTCAGACATATATATTCCCTTGTGTTTGTCAGTACTATGTTTGAGTGCATTGTTTTGGAGTGTGGTATCACTGCTACAGCTGCTGTACTCTTTCTATACAAGTATATGCTTCTCCAGGAGTCTGTTGCTGAGAGGATGAGAAACACACTATAAGTATACAACTAAGACAAACTACATAAAGCAATAGTAAGAAAGTACTAGGTCACATCAGAGGCTTGGGAGGTCATTGTTAAGAAACTGAGAATTGTTGTAAAATGTATCATTAAATACCATAAGTTCAGGTTATACTGTAAGAGAATAACTATGTAAAGATACCATGTCAGCAGCCAAAATTCATTACAAGTTGAATATTTTAACTAGCTTAAACTCTGGACTGATGACTTTGCTTTTTTTTTTTTATTCTTGGGAATTGCTTTACAGAAGTGAAGAGACATACAAGGGAACAGTTTTAGTGGCACACCAGGCTATTTTTTTATTTCTGTTGTCATGCAAAGCTGACTAAATAGTTGAATCTAGCAAAGCTGGAAATGTGAGACTGTAGCCCACTGAAGGAGGGGAGATGGGAGGAGTAACCCGGCCAGGAATTGAAACTTGAAAAACTGCTCCTTGTGAAAAGTCTTTTTTATCTCAGTAATTTGTTGATACTTTTGCAAGTTTCTTTCAGTGAATGTGTAGTACATCAGTAGGAACAACATTTGTAAAATTCAGCGCATACCAATCAATGACACATGAGCTGCAGACTCTCAAACTTGGCAGTTTTTTTCAGGAGTTCCATTGTAAGTGAATGGAAGTCTAGTCTGACAACAAATGGTGGTTTGTCTATTTGTCCTCACAGTCTGCATTATAGGACAGATTTAACTTTCCAAAGGAATCACAATGTCTGCCCCCATGAGGGCAGACAAGAGTAAAAACAAAATAAAATTAGGAATGAGTACTTATTTTGCTGAAGGCAGCTTTGGGAGGTGTAGTAAATCATGGCAAGATAAAAAATATATGTTTTCTTCATCATTTGCCCGTAGTGGTCCTTTAAGGCTAAAGTTTATGGCTAGAATTTAGATGTGGAAGGTGCTTTCATTGCTTTAGTTTCTGTTAGCATATACATGTGAAATGTCTAGTATCGTTGTAAGTTTCTGAGGAGGTGTTAGATTGCAAAATAATGTGGTTTGTGGCCTGAGAACTCAGACCAGGTGTTAAGATGATGCAGTATGAATACTGGGAAAACCCAAGTGTCAAAAATGATGTCATTTTGGGAGGGCCTTAGAGACATGTTTGTTAGTAATGTTTAAATTCTATTTCTCACAAGAGACCTAGAGCATTTTGATCTGGACATCTAACTTATCAGCACTCTGCTTATGCTCACATGTAAGTTTTTAGCACTGTGATATCTTGTAGGAATAGTTAAAGCTAGTAAAGGTTAACTGGGTATTTTTCTTTGAAACCAGACCTGTCCTACTGTATTATTTTAAGTTTCTGTGTGATCTGTGAACTCTTAGATATCTCTGTGGTGTAGTAGATTTGTCTTGTGTTTTAATTATTTATTATTAAATATTTTTAAAACCTTCTACCTGTGGCTGCTTTGTGTAGAGATGAAGTATGCTTTGGAGTGCATTATATATTTATAGTGTTTACTGTCTAAGCCCTTCCAATAAGCTTTAGACTGTAAAGTCACATTACCATTGGATATTAATATTGCACAGTAATAATTGGACACCCTTTTAAGGGCCTTTTAGTAGCTGATATTATTAACTGGGTGGTGGCAGTAATTACTACCGTATAGTCTGGGTAAAGGGGCACAACTGGAGAATCTGTGTCAGCCTTTCCCAGGAGTGTCTGTGAAGTTGTATAAATACTAATCTCAAAGTGTGTGTGTGTTGTGTCAGCTACTTGGGCAGGGATATGAAGCACTGGTTGAACAGAGAGGGTACTGGAGGTCCTAGCTTGCCCAGTTAGGCTGAGACCTGGACCCTCCAACTTTGCCAGTGGAGAGTCTTATTGGGGACCTGGTAAGCAAGGGAGCAGCCAGCCCCAGACTGACTGTGATCTCTGTGTGCACTTAAGGGAAATTGTACTTTACTGTGTGTATTAGTTATCCTTTCTTCTTCAAGGAGACAACCTCCCTGGTGTTAGTGGTGAGGATTGAGGCTCCTTGATTGCTGGGTCAGGGCACAGTCATCACAGTTGTCTTTGGAATCAGTGGTGATTTTATTTTCATAACTGGCTTTGGAGGATGTTATGAGGGATCTCAACTTCTTGGTGAGGCTGCCCAGGGAGTTCCTCCAATCTTGGGATTTTACTCTTTTTTGTAACAGCTTCTTTCTTCTGTTGTAGAGTATGTTTATGGCAGGGGACCACCAGATTGGCTTCCTTTTTTTGGAGGATAGCATCTTGGGTCTGTTGGTGATGGCACGATCCATGCACTCGTGTATGTGTTTATACAGTGCATTTGTGTCAGATTCAGCAGTTGTACCTCTATTTCCCATCTGCATTGTACCATTTTACAAGTTACTGTTAACAAGTTAAATAATTAAAATACAAATGGAAATAAGAAGTTGGCTTGTAATTTAGACATGACAGTAGACAGTACATTGATTAGGAATGTTATTCAAAATAATTGGAAGATTTTAGAAGGAAATAACGATTTGTATAAAATTGTAAGTAGTAGTCCCAATTTTGTATAGAAGAATAAACATTTCTAAAACACTTGTTTTATAAGGAAAACAATAAATATACTCCTAGCATTTTAAATACACAGAAAAATAAATGAATGCATAAATGTGGGACATGTAGATGGTGTTGTTTTATTTTGGAATGTCCCTTTATCTTATTAAGTACTTATTCAACAACTATTAATGCTCCAGGACATTTTACATGCAAAACTAAAGGAATAATTTATATTTGTGTTTGTAGTGAATGTCCAGCCTTTTATATTGGCATGACTCCAAGAACTTTGTAGGAAAGGATAAGAGAACATCAATATGCTATAAAGAGAAGAGACAATAATAATGCTTTATATAAGCATTCAATAGATTGTGTTACATATATAAAATTTATTTTTCCATAGTGGAACAGGTAAAATTAGATTTAAGGGGCGGAGATTACAAAAACTATTTAGAGCAAAGGGAAACTTCCTGGCAGATTGAGTTAGAGGCTGATAAATAGCTAGGTTTAAATGAGGTTATAAACATAAACCCCTGGATTCTCAAAAGCCTGTATGGCGTGCATGATTAGTGTAAGAGGAAATATTGTCAATATGGTGGCTGAACGATCCACGTACGTACCAGTTTGACTTGCGTGAGCGCTCTAGCATTAGTGCTGCATGTTCCCAGCCCCTGTATGCAAATTGCCCCATTTGCAGGTGAAAACCATGCAAATGAGGTAAATCTGCCATCCAGGAAGCAGGAATCAGGGTGTACAGGACTAACATAATATGCAGAAATGTACTCTGTTAGTAACCGAGTACGGTACTGAAAAATCCAAAATGGGGACATGACAGCCCCAAATAAAGGCTGCATAACATTGAGGAAGCATGCCAGTGGCCAAGTAGAAGGCCATTGGCATTGCAAACAATGCAAAATCTACAAAATACAACTGTTATTATATGTCTGCCGATCACAGCTGTTGAAGCATAGGGCAGCGGCGCGCAAATGGGATCGGTGGGGAAATAAGATAATAAACCTAAAAAAAGCAGTCTAATTAAAATCAGTATTCTGCCATGCAAGTCAATGGTGGGCAAAAGACAACCTGGCCAGTGAATAGTGATTGCTAAGGGGGGAGGCACAGTGTGACACATGTAACCATGCATTAGCAGGCAATCCTATGTAAATGAGGGGAAGGATAGTGAATCCCGGTTTTCCCCAGCATGTGAGGCAGGTCCCAACAGTGTAAGAGTATGAATAGCTGAGTGCAAGACTAGGAGGTAGGTGACATCATGGGTGGGTGTGTCAGGCATACTGTAAGCGGATTGGAGCCCTGTGGCTCGGGTATGCTCCCAGCTTAGCACAGCCAACCTAGGTTGTGTGTCTAAATCTGCCCAGCACTCTTTACAAAGTGTAAGCGGGTGTGCGCGCCGCGCACTGGGATATACAGGAAGAGAAAATAAGTTAAACCAGGAAACAACAGCAGTGTGCACATCCAAGTACTCTGTTTGTGCGGCGTGGCCCTGGGCCCAAACAGAAGGGCAACAGGAAGGGAAATCAGCCGTAGGAAGGTAATCAAGGAGAACTAGCATATCTGGCAGGTGAACTGTATCTGAAGCAGCCAATTACACAGACAGCAGCCCAGCCCAGCCCAGAACACTACTATAAACTAAGCAAACACCTTCCCTACTGGTTTTTCCCACTACACCACCAGTGTATACAAGCGGGGAATTTTTAACAAACAAACCTACAAAATGAGAAGGGCTGCTGCAGACAACATAGAACAACATGTGCAAGAGACTGAGGGTAGTGAGATGTGCATGCTGCCAAACAACCCACAGTGAGGAGATGGAGAAGAGTGTACAGACCCAGGGGAACCTACCAGGGGCTACATGAGCTGGAGATACTGGAGCGCTATAAGGTGGACAGAGACCTACAGCAAGTAGTAGAGCTGTGCCGGCCACACCTGACACACCAAACTGAATGAGGGGAACCCATCCCAGTGGATACGAAGGTATGTGTAGGCCTAGGTATACTAGCCACAGGTACTTCCCAAAGCACAACTGGGGATAACATGGGGATCTCACAGCATCAGCATACAGAGTATTCCACCAGTTCCTGGATGCCATGTCAGCACATGCCAGTGAGCATGTATATTTCCTCAGCACTCGTGAGGTGTTAACGAGCAATATGCATCTCTTCCACCAAATAGCAGAATACCCTGGGGTAGTGGGTGCTATAGACTGCACACACATATGCATCAAAGTGCCACCTGGTGAGCAGGGTAGGGCCTACATCAACTGCAGAGGCATCCCCTCCATCATCTGCCAGGTCATATGTGATGCCCAGGGCATTATAATGAATGTGTGTGCTGGCTGCCCTGGAAGCTATGATGATTCTCACATATGACATTTGACACAGCTGTACCAGAGATTTGCAAATGGGGACATCCCCTATGGTCACCTAGTGGGGGATGCTGGGTACACACTGGAGCCTTGGCTGATGACACCCATCAGAAATGCACACACACCTGAACAACAATGCCATAATAAGACACATGCACAGGCCAGACATATAATAGAGCATGTGTTTGGGATGCTCAGGTCACAGTTCCGGTGTCTGGACACATCCGGTGGAGCCTTTCAGTATTCACCAGCTACATGTACCCAAATTGTTATGGTATGTGCAATGCTACACAATATGATCCTGCGGAAACAGCTGCAGCAGGAACAGCATGGGGCAGGGCCACACAGCCCCCCACCAGTGCCAAGGCCTGCACAGGCACAGAGTGACTCAGAGGAGGAAGAACCTGAGCCTGCCCTAGTAGGCAGAAGGAGGCATGCCCAGTATGCCTTGGCCTTGGCAAAGAGGCAACGTATAGCACATGCACTGACACAGTAGGGTCCCAGGGAATGACACCTCTCTCTGACTCGCACATACAGTAAAAGAGATGCCAAATATTACACCACCTGTGCTCAACCATGTATAGGAAGTGTACTATGTGCATCCAGCATAGGCAGCCTGCTACCACCATCCCCAAGTCTGGCACACCCACTAGGTAAGTCAATCAACCTACCAATTGCCAAATGGAGTAGAATGTGTTGTCACTTGTAGCTATGGTACGGATGTGAGCATGCAAGGGAATTGGGCAGCTGAATGTTACGGTAGCAGACAGTAAACACCCATAGTGGCACCCTGACATTTGTAACACATACTGGAGTCACCATAGTAGCCAGTACTACACAGGGTGACAACAACCACTGCAGGAAATGTGCTGTGCGAAATGTGTGTCCATATGACCCGCACATGCCAGTCAGGATGGTTCACATACCCAACAACAGTTGCAGCCAGCAGAACAGGTGGACACAAACCGAAACAGGGCCTGTGCTATGGCCCCAGAATAATGGCTAGGGTTAACCCCACCCCCACCCCCAGGCCTACACAGACAGACCACAGCAGGGCAGGCAGTGGGATGCCAGTTCTGAAGGGTAGGACGTCAGACAATAATATGTAGGGCAACCAAAGCCATGATCTGTAGTACACAGGTGTGCCTCTAGACAGCATGATAGTTAGCAATACAGAATGAAATGGAGTGCATGACATACCAGTACAGTCATAGCAAATGTGTACATGTGTCACTTGTGCCCCCCCCCATCCTAATAGCAATGTAATGGCAGCCAGGTGAGCCCCCCACTCCCATATAGACATGTAGAAACAGTCAGGTGTGCCCCTACCCCCATTCCAGCATAGAAATGTAGTAACAGTTTGCTCCCCCAATCCAGTGTAGAAATGTAGTAACATGCATGCGTAGGTATAATACGAGTGGAGCAGAAATGCCCAGAGGTGGCCAAAGTAGCAGGATAGGTTGTAGCATGTGCACAATATGCACGTCTGTGTGTGCTAGGATGGTGTGTGTTTCATATTGTGTGAGAGTGGTCAGTATGTATGTATGCATGTCGAGGTAAGACCTAGTGCCCATAGTCCAGTACTGCAGATGACAGAGAGAAGCCCTCACACCTGCAGTGCCAAGGACAATTCCCACCAGTATGCCACCTGCCAGTAGTAAGCCAATGTAAATGTATGGTGGTAATATGTGTCACCATCTGAAAGACTGACATGGCATGGCTGTTGGGCTAGATATACAAGCAGTACACAGGGGGAAGTACCCCAGACATACAGTATACATTGTATCACTGTGAAATGGAGACACCCTTGGAACTGTACATACAGGTATGCATCACAGTAACCAGTCCCATAGTAGGGGATACCGGTGATGCCCTCCAGAACAACTGCAGATCACAAAGGAGGTAGGACTGATGTATTGGGAAACAGCTGGTGTACCTGCACATGCCAGCATACCTGGAATGGCCCATGCATATATGTGTGTCAGATGCAAGTAGTGTCCATAGCACACATGCACCCGGCTCATGCAAACACCACCCACAGGTACCTCTCTGGCCATATCCCTGCTGTGGGGAATGGGTACAGTATGACCCCTCCTGTACATGGCAATAGTGGAAGAATGCAGCATGCTGTGCAGGTGTCCCATGCAGGTGTGTCCCTAGCTGTACATAGCACCCTTCCAACTTCCACACCACCTGATCAAGACTGATAGAAGGAATGTGCATGAACACCCATCACACCTACCCTGTCACCCCAGGGGAATATACTGTATGGTGGTCTGTGACTGTAGGCCTGGCATTATGAGGCTGGTCTCACACAGCCAAATGACTGCAACCACATGATGCTCAGATGTCACTCACTGTGGACAGTAGTCACCGGTATCTGTCAGCATTATGGACTATGTGGTGCAAGTGCTAGCTGTGCAGCATGTACAAGGAAGTAGTCATCTAGCAGCTGTATACACGTACCTGTGGAATATAACCCTGCGTGTGGCCGCATGTCGTGTGTCAACCTCTAGATGAATGAGTTATGGCCATTGCACACACACTGCCCTCCCCTTAGCCATACTATGGCAGACTCACTGAGGTCATCCGCTTTGAAATACACCCTTGGGAAATGTGTAGCCCAGTAATCTTTGTAGCATGTCCCGTAACTGTGTAGTGCTGTAGAGTGATAAAGTAGCTAGGTAGGTGTTCTAACCCTAGATGTGGCAACTGTGTGTGCGTGTTAGTGTAAGTGTGTGTCTGTTTGTGTAGAGAACAATACTTTTTAAGGTAGCCACACTCCGTACAATTCCCATACTCAGCTTTGACAAGGCTGCTGATGTCACCCACCTACAAATACACCTCTGAGAAGGTTGTAGCTCAGTAATCTCTGTAGCACGTCCTGTAACTGCGTACTGCTGTAGAGTGATAAAGTAGCTAGTAGGTGTTCTAACCCCAGATGTGGTAACTGTGTGTGTGTGTGTAAGTGTGCGTGTCTGTCTGGGTCTGTCTGTGTAGAGAGCAATGCTTTTTACGGTAGCCACACTCCATACAATTTCCATACTCAGCTTTGGCAAGGCTGCTGATGTCATCCACCTAGAAATACACCTCTGGGAAGGTTGTAGCCCAGTAATCTCCATAGCGTGTCCCGTAACTGGCACCCTGTGTATTTGAAGGTGTGTTGTATGGTGTGTATGTTCACTGCCACACTCACTACAACCCCCATGCACATACAGAAGCATGCTGTCAGATGTCAGACACCTCCTCATGCCCTTTGCCCATACAACCTCTGCATGACCCATGTGGTGCATGTGGTACCCGCACAGTGATGTGTTGTGGCACTCCCGCTACTGATGAGTTGTACCCCTAGCCCTGCCAAGTGTGTCAATGTGTGCGTGTCCTTATGAGAGTGTGACTGTGTTGACGCTGGCACCTGTTCATGCTGACAGGCACATGTACGTCACCTACCATATAGCTACCATATCCCTGTTGCAGATTGCACGCACCATCACACATATGTTCTGAGGGCTCCACAACAGGTAACCCATGTGGTGCATCCATTACCTGCATTGAACTGTGAATGCAGTACATAGTTGTCAGAGGTTTGATACCCTGTGCTGGTAGGCGTGTGACACTAAGAAGCTGCTGTTGTACTCCCCACCCCTCCCTGACATGTCTTTGCCTCTGTCTGCCTCTCCCACTTCCTCTCTGGTGGATGTGGAGACATACACCAGCTTTGCTTAGACAGTAGCATGTGTATTTTAAGTGATGCTCATGATCAGCTGATGGCCTCTGCATGAATTGCAGCCCTCCCCTAGCTGATTGCATGTGGAACAGCTGTGGTAACATTCCTATAGCCAATTACATGGAAACGCACTCCGATATCTAGGAACATCATGTTGGTGTTGGCCCTTGTCATTCACTGTGAGCAGGAACTAGATCTGTTGCTTGGCAACCAGCATCTGCGATGGATTGGGAATTTACCTGCAACAACATTCACTGTGGAAACATGACAACACATAGGAGGGGGATGTGCTTGACCTACCTACAGACTGTAAGTGCTGCTATATTGCATGTGGCGTACTGTTGGGTTAACAGTGTGTGTGTGGATATGTCTTTCGTACATATCTCCATACCTGCCATGTCAGTTCCATGTTTATGTGGAATCCCCATCTGCAGGGATATCTGCAGACAGGGCAGTGTGTTGTGTCATTGGTTGCATGTGTTACTAACTGAGCATCTATCTGTGGACTGCAGACGGTAGTGTGAGGACTGCAGTCTGCAGATGGTGAAAGCTGTGACAGTTACCAGTATCTTATCCCTCATAGGACATATGCTGCCACAAACCCTGTTACATTGGGACATGTATGAGGTTATCACAGCAACATGTCATTATTGGCCCTGTGTATATGCTGCCAGCCACAACTCTGCCAACCTGTGTACATATGTCATTCATGATGTGGTGCATATGTGCTGTACACCATAATTAGTGTCATCATCTCTGCTAAAAAGCCAGTGAGATATCAGACTGCCCCACATATTATGTACAGTAGGGGTTTTATTTGCTGACATAAACTGGACATTCAGTGGATATTTGTACAGTCCTATGTGTGTGTGGGCATCAGTGTTACAGACAGCAGGTAGCAATAACCTCTACAGGAGAACCGGCACACTCAGGGCAGCTACATGTGTGTTGGAGGTTCAGGGACTACAGACAGAGTGTGAGTAGAGCCATGTTATGCTTTGTATAGTACTGGTGTTACAGGGTGTGTGTGTACGCACTACTTTACCTTGGAATACAGTCTGTCTGCATAGCCCTCAACTGTAGGCCTATCCTCTAGGTGGCCAGAGGTGTGCCTAACATGTGTTGTCTGTCCACCACACAGGTCCTGTGTCTGATATCCCACTGGCAGTGTGTGTGTGGAGTGCTATCAGTATATGACCTATATATCAAGCTTTGCACATATGACATGCTGTGGGGGATGTTCCATAGTGGGCTGTGAGTATATCACAATGCCATGGCTGCCATCAGTCCATGTCTGTTGTATCCCCCACACATATGGTGGGGCTGGGGTCATATATGTGTGGGTGTCACCTACACAATATGTGTGTGCTGTTATGCACTCCAGAGGCCACTGTACGCAACAGTGGTATATGGCCCTGTAGTATTGTGTCTGGGGGGGCACCATAGATGACATAGGCTATTCAATATGTGGAGGTATCAGGGGTGAGCTGCCATAATGGATGTAAAGTGCTGTATACTTCACCTATATGTACATTACATACATATATTCGGTTACTACAAGTCTACTGACACCTGGCAGATGGACTGTTCTGTTTGTCAGTGTGCATGTGATGGTGTCAGTTATGCCTTGTTATGTCACAGTTACAACCCATGTGGTCACATGACATCTTTAACTCCCACTGCTGTTGCACAGGGTGTAGATAGCAGCTGCTGAACTATACACCTGCATTACACACTGTTGATCGTTTGGTATCCTGTGCCACAGTCATTCCTCACTACTGTACAGATCAAAGGACTATTCATGGACAGTGACGGTTGTGAACCTTTCCAGACTACTGCATTATCATACCTGTTTCACGGTTGCATTCCTCTGTTTATATGGATGTCACTGTCTGAACAGCTATATGGCATGGCATGTAGAACTGTTATGGTACACAATGAAAGGTATTCCATTTCTGCAAACCTGTGTGTGAAGTTCACCCAATGACCTCTCTGTGGGTATATGTTGCAGGCAACGGTCGTCATGTGTATGGGTGGCTCATACAGTGTCCAGTTGTTAAGGGGTTAGCTGTAGGCATAGTGGCTGTTCCATATTGTGTGCACCGACTACATATGTATCCTACTGTACATATATCCACGTGTGTATGTGTAGTCACATGTATATCCATATATATGTGTGTGTGTGTATATATATATATATATATATATATATATATATATATATATATATGTACATATGTATGTATGTATCTGCATATCTGTGACTGTGTATCTGCACATCCTGGGGATGTTGCTGGCTACCACAGTTTATATTATTTATGGGAGGCAGACTGTACTGCATGATATGTCAACAATACCAGCCTGACATCATACAGGTGGGATCTTGTACTCTCAATTGCCTGTGCCCATGTTGTGTCATGTCCTGGTTATGGGATTTGCAACACTTGGTATTGTATTGCTGGCCGGAAGTGTTTGGCTGTTGGGGGGGAATGCCTACTTGTACAAGACATGTAGCGTATGGGGCCTCTCAACCCCAGTAATGGTGCATGTGGACATATGTGTGTTCATTAATCTGCCATTGCTCTCTACAGATGTATGGCCATATGTACCGATATAGATGTATATATATCTGCTGACATATATGTAACTATTTCCATATATACCTACATAGCTGTATATCTGCATACACATATGTAATATGCTGTGTATATGTAGACATATAGATGTAGACACATATATGTCTCAATGTAGCCAATAGCATGTATATATGTCCATATATAGTAATATCTATGTATATAGTGTTAAAAAGCTATACATATATATACATATACAGATATGCTGTAGCAGTGTATATAGTAATATATTTACAGAAAGATACATCTAGACAATGGTATACAGTCTCTGTACAGTTGCATGACTGGTTGATATGTTTCAGATATTGGCATGGCTTTCTACAGCTGTAGTGGCCTACTGTTAGACCGCTGTAGCTGTGTTGCAGAGGGTCCTGGGGTCAAGAACTGCATGTGCTGAATATTGCATTGCACAGCATATCTGTTATGGCTGTGGTGGTGGGGAAACATAGCAGTCATCACCAGGTTCCCCTCATTTGAGCCCCCACCCCCATCAACTGTGCATAAGGTCAGTTATTTGTGGTGGGGGTTCTGGTTGTTATTCCTATCTGGTGCTGCAATTCACATATCTATCTATCTATGTATATATATATATATATATATATATATATATATATATATATATATTTATATCTAAATATATGTGGACATCTGTATCCACCCACCTGCATACCATTGATGTGATATGATGTATGTGTGAGTCAGACATTTATATGTACCTGTGTATCTCACTACATTTACAGATCTATGACTGTCCATATGTTCATGCATGACTGGCTCACAATATTGGCCTGCCCCACATTCATCTGGCCACTTGACATGGATGATGTCAGGCATGTGGTCAGTCAGGAATACTGATACATTACAGTTGCAGACATCATGTTGTTCAGATTATGTGCATTACAACAGATCACTGTTTAACTAGCAAAGTTCTACATGTATATGAACAATATTTCATGTGTCCAGATATGTAACCCACTGTTGTCACACTTTGTCCACAATGTTTGCAATAAGAGGTTGAGTGTTGTGATATTAGTTCACTTCCCCTTGTGCAGATTGACTGTGCAGCATGATATATCTGGGAATACATGGGATGTCTGTATATCTGACATGGAGTAGTGTTAATTCACTGTGATTGTGGTATGCAGGGTCCTGGGGTTGGGCTGTGCAGTGGCAGTCAATTATGTTGCAGGGTTGAACAAGGGTGGTGGGATGCAGGGTGATTAAGGCACTTGTAAGCAGTCATGAGCATGGTTGCATGATGGTATGTGTCACCAATCTCAGGTAATAGCCAGTTATACCGGGTTAGCAGGTTAGCCTCGAAATTGTTTACTTTGTGTATGCAATGCTCACTGTCACACAAACACAGACCTCCAGTTATATATGCCTACAGATAGTTTGCTGCAGATTTGCCTTGCCTGGAAACATAAACTCGCTTACTAGTGCTGCCATATTATTTCAACAGCTTAGTGCCTCTTAACCTAACTACTGCTGTATGCATTATGATACCTACACCTCACATGTGCATTTCCTGCAGTACTCCTGTTCATGTATA
Source organism: Protopterus annectens (assembly GCF_019279795.1). Taxonomy (NCBI): domain Eukaryota; kingdom Metazoa; phylum Chordata; order Ceratodontiformes; family Protopteridae; genus Protopterus; species Protopterus annectens. Next base: position 1,211,081,354 of record NC_056731.1, read on the forward strand.
TATGTTATTCCGTGGGTTATGCAACATACATATTACCCATAATGTAGTTTGCCATGGGAAATGGTATGTCCCAGTACCTTCCCTGTGTCCCCCCTCCTTACTCGCTGACATCAATGGGCCGGTCCCGTTAGAATGGGTTCATCCAACCATGGCATGCCTCAGTCCATAATGTTGTACCCATCATTCCCTCTCCCACCCCCCCACTTAACCCTCCACATCAGTCAACCTTCCTACAGGTTCCAGCCTAATCTAACCACACCACTACACATTGGCCACTCTCCACTTCTCGGGACCCTTTGCGTATGTTGTCTCAACCCATGGATCTTCTGGCTTCCCACACATGTAGTCCGTGAACGTATGTCACCATCTGTGCTTACTTTGTAGGAATGGTATGTTACCCCAAGGACTCATTGTGGTTGATGTTTGGGGTCATCCTGCCAGGAACGGACATGCGCATGTTTAAGAGTAGACTTAGCAGGGTGACACCGTTTCTCCCACTGTTAGTATCCTGCCAGTAGTCTGGGAGCTACTGCTGTGCTATGCTTAGCGGTGCATATTATTAGATTTGTATGGTAATTGCCCTTTGGCATTGATTTCCCCTTTACCACTTGTTATATATGTGTCATGTATCCTCGACACATGTGTACAGACACTGTCTGGGGTCCTGGGAACTTCTACACTTTATTACATTAACACCTCACATCTGGACTTACTGCTGTACTCCAGTTCACATATGTATGTTCTGTAGTCAGTTATGGCACATATGACTGTATACTGATGCCTTTCACAGGTTCAGCTTGGTTATACTATGGTGAGGACATGTTTACTACTACCCTATTCGTCTGTATGTCTGTTATGGCTTGGTGGATAGCTACTGGGACTATGGTGTATAGGGTCCTGGGTTCGTGACCAGAATGGCTGTTTATTTTGTTGCCAGGCTGACAAAGGCCCATTGGATACAGAGTGATTAAGGCACTCTAAAGCAGTCATAAGGCCTTACACCCGCTTACTAGTGCGTACATATGCCTACTATAGCCTATTTGCGCTTACACCTGCTTACTAGTGCCTTATTCCGTCTGACACTGATATGTCACATGTGCATATCTTGCAGTACACCAGTTCATATATTTCAGCTATTTTGTGGGTCTTGCAACAAAAATATTGTTTATAACGTGCTTTGCCATGTAAAATAGACTGTGGGACCCGAACCGGGAATGCCTGCTCATTGGTCGGATGCTGTACCCACTAAACTATCACTGTTCTGCTTCATTAGCATATTTCTACCATATTTTAATACCCATGTTTCCTTCCCCCTGCCCCTGAGCTCCAAGTACACAGCATCCATTCATTTCCCAGTTGCTAGCCCAGCCATACCACACCTCCACACATTTCCCTCTCTGCACATTTCGGTACTCTTCCATTATACTGTCTCGACCCAAGCTTCAGCAGGCTCTTCATCTTAGTCCATGTACCTTCAAGCCTTCCCTTGATCCTCCTACGATACTGGTGGAAACACCTATGTGACCTACAAGGTTTGGTTCGTCCCACCAGGGACGGACCTGTTGTTGTGTGTCAGAAAAATATGTATTAATGTGTGTATTAGTAATATGCTTAGTGCATTTAGAGCTTGAAAAGGGTTAACACATTTATTCTATTTCATACTGCATAAATCTGTACAAACTGCAGATGCTTTCTGACCTTGTATTGTCAGCTAAAATCTTTGCTTATGCTTGGAAATTTATTGAGAAGCAGATGATTTCTGCTTGTGTCAGGAAAATAATGAATAGAACAATACTACTTGTATAAATGTTATGAGGCTTAGACAAGAAGTTCCACTTGTGCTGTGAGAAAATACACAGCTGTAGAAGCTATAGATAATTAGAACAAAGACTGCTTGAAAATATGAACTGTAATCAGCATTTGCTTATGCCTGAGTTAGAAAAGTACCTTGAAATGTAACACATGTATTAGAATTGTACAATAGGGGCCTGTAACAGGTTAGTGCCCACCAAGGCCAGGTTGTTTTTCTCAAAAAGTTTCTCACAAATCTAGTCATGTCAGCAGAAAATCTGAGTAACATCTGTTGTAGAACAATACTGAAAGTTGTGTTTGATTACGTCAGCCATAGAAGGCCGTGTCTTGTAAAACAGTATAAGAATAGCATACTTCCTGTTAGTAGTTAGGCAAAATCTTGTATTTGCATGTTTTTGTCTCCTTGCTACAAGTTATTAAATGTGCCTTAACTGAACCTTACGTGCATTGGTCTTTGAAGTTTTTTTCCTTTGACAGATTGGTCCTTCGGACCGGAAACCCTCATTTCGCCTCGGATCAGACAAGCCAGGTGGCTTGAAACCGTACGAGGAAGAAACCACATCGGTTCTTCTTATTTGAAAAGCCCTCCGACTGAATTGTTGTACAAAAGAGGCCAGCCACTTTCTGATCTGCGACTGAAGGAAGGGTTTACACGAACCAGGTGATCAATCATGAAGGCTCAGGTAAGGTGAAGCTACCGTTTTTTTCTGTTTTAGATCAGGGACTAGATTTGTATTGTTTTGTTAAGACTTTGTTTATACAAGTCAGGGACAAAAAGATTACTGTCTTGTCATAGATCAGGGAAACAGAGCAGGTAGGCAGTCATTCTGAAGAGACTATAACAAAATCCGTGGTACCACGTTAAAAAATAAGGAGTTACATAACAATTAAAAGGGTAGAACAGAATGGGTAATAATTGCACAAAAAGATCCCAAAATCCGCTGTTAACCGAAGACGCGAAATACATGCAGTCACAGCGTGCTGATAATATTAAATACTATTCAAAATGGGTTAATAAGTATGAATTTGATGGTAAATTAGAAAAATCCTCACTTGTCAAACTTGTCAAACAGTTTAAAACCGATTCTAAAGGTCGGGTAAAAAAGCAACGTCAATTAGGAATTCCTCAAGCACACAGGTGGATTGAGGAAGTAAATCATAGGGAACAAAAAAGCAATAATTCAAATGCAATGTTTTTAGATAAGGAGGACAATAACTTAGTAATAGCATCGGCCCCTCCCCCTCACTTACCAGAATATGAGGCGAGTGAACAAGTTAGTCCACCACCGCGATATCCTGCTATCACTATTTAGAGATACTACAAAAGCGAAACCATTTATTAAAGATCCCGTCGAGACCAGGTCTCGAACACGGGCAGGTAATTCAAAAGAGGACATTGAGCTATATCAAATGGGTAGGAATTCATGATCTATGAGTGAAGAAGAAATATGCCCACTTATAGAAGTGCCTAATCCTCAGGCAGGGCAAGAAGGTCAGGACCCAACTATCTTAGTGTATAGACTCTGGACTCCAGAAGACATCCAGAAAGCCACTGAGGGAATTCCCCATCCAAAAGTTAATTTTAGAAAGTTCTTAGAAGATTTGCAAGGAATGAGGCTAAGTTATAATTTAAATGGAGAAGAGGTAGAAAAAGTAGTCAGACAAATTGTGGGACCAGATTGGCACATAATTAGTGGCGACTGGAATCCCCGTGATGCTGCGTTCAGGCCCCTCCCACATAGCAGCGCAGAACTAGACAACAGAGTGAAAGGTCTTACAGACCGAATCTCTGAGAAATGGAAGCCTAGGGCAGACTGGACTTGCATTAATCAATGCATCCAACAAGAAGTTGAGACTGTTGACAGATATTATGCCAGACTGTTAGAATGTTTTAATAACCATTGTGGAATGCAAGTTCCTGAAGATCAGATACACGATTCCCCATATGAGCAGCAGTTAAAGAATGCATTTTTGAAAGGCAGTATTGCACCCATAAGCAGTTTTATTACAAAGTACATGGTAGATCACCGTACAAGCAGATTACAGTCATTACTGGAATATGCTAGGCATGCCGAAAGGCATTTTAATAGCAAAAAGAAAGCCCAAGTATTTTCTGTAGAAGATGGAGCAGAAGTTTATGTAGTACAGTCCAGGAAAAAGGGCAAGAGAAATGCCCAGGGAAACAAAATCTGATCAGCGATCAGAGGACTTTGAAGGGCGAAAGAAAAGGGGTGAATGTTTTAAATGCGGTAAAAAGGGACACTTGGCAAGGGATTGCAAGAAAAACAAGAAGGCAATCACGGAAGACAAGGAGGGTGAGGACTGACTATATGATAGTCAGGAATCACTAGAAGGGGATAGCAGAGATATGACAAATGAGAATGTGATAGAGGGAGTAGAGAATGTGACAGAAGAAACAGAGGAAGTGCAGAAAGTTATGGATAGTGAAGAAAATGAAATATTGGATTTAGCTTTATTGAGCTTAGAGCTCTATTTAGCAGACACGAAACCAGAAGTTACACTCCTGGTAGAAGGGAGGGAAGTCAGATTCTTGTGTGACTCAGAGGCATCACAGACCCTGATACATCCCTCCAAACTGCCAGAGAATTCAGAGTCACCTGATTACATACTAGTGAAAGCAGCTAATGGACAGCTGTATCGAGAGCCCCTCTACCATAATATTGCAATAACTGATCCTGTTTCAGGATTAACCCAGAAAAGCAAAATTGTTGTTTCTGCAAAGTGCCCAGTGAATCTCTTGGGCAGAGACCTTATGCAGCTATTTAGTATAGCGGTAGTTCCGACTATGCAGGGTATGGAAGCACAGCGACAAATTGATACCTTTGCAGTGCAATCGGAGGGTGAAATATTTTATTGGTACAGCCATGACTTGGTTACGACTGGTCCAGGGGAAGTGACCGAAGAGTTGATGAACGTAGCCATCAGCAAGTTCCCCTCTCTTAACATTGATAAACAGCATTTGTTGCACTGTACTCTGTATTATTGTAACACACCAGGACCTAATAAGGAATATGAGCAAGAATTGTTTAGAAATTGTGCAAACAGATTGATATTACGTAATCTGTACTGGGACATGGAAGGGAACAGTGTAGCCAGCTGTTCATTGCCCCAGGAGTTCTTTGCACTCTATAAATCTAATTGATTACCACATGTTTGATTACCACATGTTAGCCTAACTAAGGACAAGAATGTAAAATGGGTAGACCTAGGAGAAAAGGTTACGAGGTGGGAGAAGCAGACAGAGTTAGAACTGTCAGAACAGGGAATACAAATGCAGAAGTTGAATTGGATAACTCAGATCCACCCAGCTGTACACTTGCAGTCTAGCAAGGACAGCTGATTAGCACTCCTATTGAAGGAGGAAGAGAATGCCTTACAGAATATACCAGAAACCCTTTGGTCAACAGGAAAATCAGATGTAGGACTTATTCGTACAGCAGGACCAGTTACTATTACGCCAAAGTCAGCATTTAGACCACAGAAAAGACAGTATCCCTTAAGAAAAGATGCAGAGGTAGGAATCAAACCTATTATAGCAGCTTTACTTAAGGAAGGGGTGCTGGTGGAATCTTCTGATTCACCATGTAGCACACCCTTATTTCCTGTTAAGAAAGCAAATGGAGAATGGCGTATGGTCCAAGATTTGCAAGCTGTAAATGACGCAGTAATACCAAGGGCACCTATGGTGCCAGACCCACACACCCTGTTGAATGATTTAAAACCTCAACAGAAATATTTTTCTGTGGTAGATATCAGCAATGCGTTCTTCTCAATACCGATACACCCTGACAGCCAGTATTGGTTTGCGTTCACATTTCAGGGGAAAAGGTATACATATACATGACTGCCACAGGGATATTGTGAAAGTCCGACAATATTCTCACAAGAAATGGCAAGTAACTTGGCGGGATTTACCCCACCAAGAGGTAGTCAGATTTTACTTTATGTTGATGATATCCTGCTGGTGGCCCCCACCCAGCAAGATTGTAAAGAAGATACCATAGCGCTGTTACAATTTTTAGGCACAGAAGGACATAAAGTAAACAAAAATAAACTGCAGCTTTGAAAAAAACAAGTTAAATACCTAGGATATGTAATATCCAAGGAGGGTAGGTCATTAGATGAGGACAGAAAAATAGTGATTCTGCAAGCACCAAAACCCACTACCAAGGAGGAAATGATATCATTCCTGGGTGCAACTAATTTTTGTCCGAGCTGGATTCCAAACTATGCCTTGGAATCTGCATTGCTGACTAACCCGATTTATAAAAAGCCTATGGCAGCACAGGATTTGTTACAATGGACACCAGAAGCAGAATCTGCTTTCTGCAAACTGAAACAGTTAATAGCGTCCTCATTAGTTTTGGGATTACCAAACTATCATGAACGTTTTTTCCAAACTGTAGATTGTAAGCAAGGTTATATGACATCAGTGTTAACACAGCAGCATGGGGACAAGCAACGCCCTATTGCTTATTATTCATCACAACTGGACCCAGTGGCATGGTCTTTACCTCACTGTGTACAAGCAGTAGTTGCAGCTGCAATGGCTTCGGCCTCAGTAGTTTTGTTCCACCCTCTCACATTGAGAATGCCTCATGCAGTCACGATTATTTTACTGCAAGAGAAGATAGCATATCTTTCCCCTGCTAGGCATCTTTCCTTTATGACTATATTGTTGAGCCAACCTCATATGACAATTGAACGATGTATGACTTTGAACCCTTCTACCTTGCTCCCAACCCCTGCAGATGGCACACCACACAGCTGCCTGCAGGTGATTGAGCAAAAGACACTGCCTAGAAAAAATCTCACGGATGTCCCCTTGGATGATGCCGAGGTGACATACTACGTGGATGGCTCGTGCAAAAGGGGTCCTGCAGGACAGAACCTAGTAGGATATGCAGTAGTCTCTGATACTGACATAGAAGCGAAATCTTTACCACACAATTTATCTGCACAGGTAGCAGAATTGATTGCCTTAACACAGGCATGTACCTTAGCAAAGGATAAATGTGTAAACATTTTTACTGACAGCCAGTACGCTTTTTCTACTGTACATGTTTTTGCGCAACAGTGCAAAAATCGAGGAATGATAACATCTACTGGCAAACCAATCAATCATGCACAGTTTATTTTAGATCTTTTAGAATCTATTCAGTTACCTCAGAAAGTAGCTATTTGTAAATGCACAGCTCATACCAAGCAACAGGACAGGATTTCAAAAGGTAATGCGAGAGCTGATACAGCTGCAAAGCAGGCAGCTTCAGAAGTATTTCTTTTGAATGAGGAATTACAACCCTCTGAGATTTTGGATGATATGTTTGTGATAACAGCAGCTGAATGTGTATCTGCCATGCCTTAGTGGTAACTCACTTAGACTATAGTGTGCAGGGTGGGGGGGGTTGGAATCTGGGAGTGCAGATTATTTTGTTAATGGGCACGATGGGAGCTGTTGGCTACAGAGGGCCTAAGGCATTGTAGATGATGTGTAGGCGGGTATGCCCTGGTGTGCATGAGGGTCAGATCTGCTGACCTCCGGTTATGGCGTCTTATACTGTGGTGGCCTTCACATTGCTTAACCAGTGTGGGCATTGCTTACCAGCGCCCAAACAAGTGTAATCCCACTTGCTGCAGCATACCCCCACACTACTTCATTTATTTAGTTCACATTTGTTGTCCGGGACAATCTGATTGGATGCTTCACCATTGTCAGCAGTGGCCTGGGGAGTGGAGCTCCACAGTAATCCCCAGCTACACATTACACGTAGTACTGAGGTGTACACATTCATAAAGAGTAACAGACTTAACATAGCTACGTACCACATTCTTCATGCTTAGTTCACATTAGCATGTCTGTATTATACATGCTTAGGTCAGGTTTACATGTCAGGTATGACTGTTGACATAGGACAGTTTAAGGTGAACTGGAATTCCAGTTTAACAGTTATGGATAGGTTACACTCAAGTATTCAGGTTAGGTTTAGTTATGCCATACCTGTGTGTTAGAGTAGAAGTGAATAGTGAAGGAGGAGGTAGGTCGGTAGAGGTGGGGACATTGTAACTGTATAGTAGGCTGTTGGAAAGATTGGTGGTGGAGCAATAGGGAAGGTATGCAGGATGTTTGGAATTGTATGCGGACAGGACAGGAGGCGTCGGTTTCACTAGTTGGGGGGGGGGTGATTCACCAGGTGGTGAGCAAGTGCTGCTCCAAGTGTGCTTGAGGTGTTCCTTCATGTGTTATTTACATGTGTCGTGTGGGACAGCTGAGGTAATACACGTGGGTAGGGGGTTCCAGATTCTGCCAATATAGTTGGGGAAGAGGGTGTCATCTGCCTGTGACTGTGAACAGTAATAGTAATGAAACAGGGGTTGATAAGTAACTGGTGTTAATGGGGCACATAGATGGGCAGATAGTAGGGGCAATGTCCAGGGATGTGCAGGTAGGCTGATGGGAAGGTCCACAAGTGGCCATTTCTTCTCAATAGCTGTGTATATACACCGCATTTGGAGGTAGGTTTGGACACTCACACCCCTGGGTGGGGTTGGGGACAATAATAATACCTTGTCATGCCAATTAGTTTGGCTTACATGCCTACAGTGGGTTCTTGCGACCTTGTGTTCTTTGGTGTTATTTAGTGGGATTTGCAACAATACATCTGGTTATACCATACTTTGCCATGTAAAATAGACTATGCTGCAGTGGGACTCGTAGCAGGAGTGGCTGCTCGTTGGGCGACGGCTCTGCCCAATGAACACTATTGCTTACATCCCTGGGGCGGTCCGAATAGAACCACTCCAGCCAACACCTGCACGCCTAAACCCATAATTACATACCCATAGTGCCCCCACCTGCACCTTCTCTACAGCACTCATCCTTACTCTGGGTGCAGGTCGGGTCTAAACACACCAATACACACTGCCCACTCTCCACTTCACGGGACCCATCTCGTACGTTGTCTCGACCCATGGGTCATCAGGCTTTCCCACCCTTGTAGTCCGGATACATACAGCCCCCACCTTGAAAGGTCATCGTATGGGTGTCCTCCTATAACAAAACAATTTTTGGGGTGTCCCGCAAGGGATGCTCTTGTCTCTGTTCCAAGATTAGACTTAGTGGGTCCACTGTATCCCCCCGCTCTGGTTGTATCCTACCTGTGGTCTGGGAGCAGTGGATTGTTTACATTGTCTGTGTGTTTGTTTGTATGTTTCCCCTGTCTGGCTGGGGGGGGGGGTTTATGCTACGTGTTATATGTTTGTTGAATGGGGCCCTCACCCCCATTGGCACGGCCTGTGAACCTATGTCATTCTTAAGTGCTATATCATATCATAGCTATATATCTGTGTATATCTATGCACACACACACACACACACACACACATATATATACACATATATATATATATATATATATATATATATATATATATATATATATATATACATATACAAAGTCCACAAGCACCCCGAACAGTTGTAAGTATAAATACAAAAACTCCAGGCAGCAAAACGATGGAAACTCAATCAATAAATCGATTCTCTGTATCCCAATACATGGAAGAAATCACTTGTATAAGGTATAAAAAACTAGACTCTTTAATTTAAAAACAAACCAAGCAAAAAACGTTAGCGCTTTCATGGACAATCAACCGCTTCATCAGACGTGATAAATATATATATATATATATATATATATATATATATATATATATATATATATATATATATATATATATATATATATATATATATATATATATATATGTGTCTGTATATATATATATATATATATATATATATATATATGTATGTATATATATATGTGTATATATATATATATATATATATATATATATATATATATATATATATATATATACATACATATATCTAACGACATGGATGTATGGGTGTCTGCATATGTATATATCTATATGTGGGTATTTATATATATGTCTGTCTATGTATGTATACATTTGTACTACAGAGAGGGAGAGGTATATATCTATTTAGTTATGGGTATATATACAAACACACATACCTCTACATATTTAGCTACATATCGTGTAATGTTGACTGGCATTGCTGGATACTGTGTTTTGTGTGCATATGGGCCAACCTTGTGTGCCACGTATGCTTTGCGATACCTACAACTAAATCCGTTAATGTACACAGAGTCACACGTGATATCTATTGTTAGTACCAGGAATACATTTGTCCCATGCGGGACAACCCGAACATTGGATATTCAACCTTCATCTACACCCAGGGTTACATAGGTACCCATGGCTATGTGCATGGACTACAGCGTGTGCAACACCTAGGATACTTGGGTCGGGACATCATATGGGATGAGTCCCAAGGGGTGTGGGGGGCAATGTGTGGTGGTGTGATAGCTACGGGCCGGTAACCAGGGTAAGGATGGTGGCTGTGTGTGTGCTGCGGGTGGGGGGAAGCGGAACCGTGGGTTATGTATGTATGGGTTGGGGATGGCCTGGGTTGGATGGGTCTGTACTGCTCGGCCTGCCTAGTGGGTGGGAGAGAGGGGTATGTGATGTCAACATGTGAAACATAACAAAGGACTAATTTAATTCCCTAGTTCAATGACAGACATACAATACAATGAGCTTGGTAGTGTATTGCAGGGCAGATGTGTTTGGCTGGGTGGGGGGGTATGCCAATTCGTACGTGACGTATATTGTTTGGGGCCTCTCAGGCCCATTAACGGTGCATGTGGACATGTATGTTTCTGTTCATCTACCATTGCTATCTACAGTATACCTCTGAGGGTATATATATTTGCTTACATATTTCTAACTGTCCGTATATACCTATGGAGACATATATCTGCGTACATATATGTAACTTGATGCGTATATGTGGACATATAGATGTTGATATATATATATATATATATATATATATATATATATATATATATATATGTGTGTGTGTGTGTAGTTGTCGGCATTTGCATGTATATCTGTTCATATATTTGTATATATATGTATATATCTCTGGATATTTATATATACATATATATATATATATATACATATATATATATATATGTGACTACATCTGTAGATATGTTGTATCCGTTTAGATAGTAATATATTTGCACACACACCCATGTAGCTGTAGGTATACATTCTCTGTACTGTTGCATGACTGGGCTAAGGTTATGTTTCTGACAACAGACAATTTCTGTGTATCTGGCATGGCTTAGTGGTAAATAATTTTGTGTATGGTGTGCATGGTCCTGGGTTCAGGCCTTGCAGACGCTGTTTGTTTTTTTGCTGGGCAGAACATCGGCCATTGGATACGGTGTGCTTAAGGCACTTTCAAGTGGTTGTAAGCGGGTTTACGCAGAGGTAAGCACTGCTGACTTCCAGTCACAGTGTCTTACACCCAGTTAGCTTCTTCTTTGCTTGATCTGTGTTGGCATTGCTTAACCCCACGCACACGCACTTGCAAATGCTTACTAGTGCTTACATATGCTTACTACTGCTTATCTGTGCTTACGCCTTCTTACTGCTGACTTATTCATTATGATACTGACTCTTCACATGTGCATTTCCTGCAGTACTCCTGTTCAAAAAATGTATATTATTTAGTGGGTTTTGCATTACAAACATTGCTTATACCATGCTTTGCCATGCAAATTAGACTGGGCTGCACTGGGACTCGAACTGGGAATGCCTGCTTGTTAGGTGAATGCTCTGCCCACTGCACTATTGCTGACATGCTTCATTTGCATATATCATCCTTGTTATCCTCTTCAGCCTTTTAGGCTGCTTTTACCGTGGCTGGGCAATGGGCACACCCGCGCACTTATGGTTAGCTGTACTCGGAGCTTTAGACAACAATACGGGGAGGTTTCTTCTTTTAATCTTTGTCTTGTTGCTGTTATATGCATGGGGGATTGTTGGTGGGGATATGTGAACACCCATGAGTGGTATCGCTCATTTATGTCCGCTTTATGCTGTTCAACATTGTGGGGCATGTTTAATCTGTGGGCTCTGCTCTCAGACACACCCCCTGCACTCGTACACGCTCAATGTATGCCTGGGGGATCGAGTGGCACTCCTTCATTACTGTGCATGGCGCGCTGCTGCCCTGCTCCTAGGCAGCCACTTCCATGCAGGACTAGATTAGTCCTGCACGGAAGATTAGTAAATCTGGGGGAAAGTGTTTTTTAAAAGATAGAAGGTTATATTTTAACAAATAGTAATTGTATATTCCTTCATCTTTAATTAATTGGTTAATTGATTGATGTGATAACAGTGTTATTAATTTTACGGTAGAGTATAAAAATAGAGTGTTTTTAATGTGTGCTATTCATTTGTTCTGAAGAAGTCCATGAGAAGAAGGCGTTTAAATAAAAGTTTGTACACTCAGTTGCATTCTATTATTATCCAGTACTGGGAACACAAACAAGGCAAGAAACTAAATAAATCCAAAAACAGGTTCGAAAAACCAGCAACACAGTCTGAGAAGAGTCAAATAACACTATTTATTCCACTGTTTAAAGCGCTTTTCATCAGCCTGATAGCAAACTTCTTCAGAAACAGTTACAGCAATAAAAAACCTTCCTTATAAGTAAGACAGGTGATCAGCATTCACCAATTGCATCACTTTGTTCTACTTAAGCAAACACACTTTAAAATTAAAGTGACAACTGCTAACCAGTAATAAAACAACATTAAAGTATATAAATACATTAATGTATGTAAACATGTCTACGACAGTGACCACAATACACAAAGGTAAAAACATTAAAAGTTATTTTGTATAACTCAACCATTGACAGAAATAATATATGTTTTTAACAAAATGTGACTCATCTCTGCAAGCTCTTTAGTTTGAGAATGCTACTAATTGTGCATGAGTCATTCAACCCAGGAAAATTGTAGGCATTCAGCCTCACTTGCCAGGCTAATTCAAGTTCTTCAAGTTTGAGTGGTCTAGGGCCACCCCTACTGTCATACTTGGCTTGATCAATGATAATAAATTTAAAAGCATGTTCTTTATTAGAAATAGTGTGCTTAGTTAGCGCATTCTCCAGTTTACATTTATTCATAGCATATTGGTGTTCATAAATTCTGTCACGGAGCCTCCGCTCCATCTTTCCTATATAGAAAGCAGGACAGAATGTACACCTACCAAGTAAACTACAAAAGACGAATTACAGTTGAATCTGCCTTTCAATTTATAAGTTGTACCGTTTACCTTAAACGAATTAGTGACTTCTACAAGTTTACAATAGTAGCAATTTTGACATTTATTCATCCCAGTATTCCTTACTACTGGGGTGTATTGCTGTTCTAAGAGAGTTTTAAGGTTCTTCCCTCTTCTAAATGTCACTCTAGGGGTCTCACCTACTTTAAAGTAAATGTTAGGGTACATCTTAAACAGGTCCCAATTTTTCTGTAATATGTCCAAACATGAGTAACTATGTGAACTGAATGTAGTGATGAAGGACAATGTGACATTCTTGTCCTCACTAACCAATGCTCTACTAGTGGTGTCTGAATATTCTTCCACTACATTGTGTGTACTAGATGGGGTCAGTAGGGGTTTAGCACTAAGTAAAGGAATGTATACCCTATCCACTCTCTTAGTTGGAACCTCTTGGATAAGGGCATCCAAGAGGGGCTCTGGGTATCCACGGTGCAAAAACATGCTTTTTAAAACAGTACATTCATCAGAAAAGTCTTCGTCCAAACTGGTCATTCTAGAGGCCCTCACTAACTGCCCCTTTGGTGAAAGGGATGGCTACTGGTGAAATGGAGAAACGTATTGGAATACTTGTTTTATCTAAATATCCTTGCTACATAACTATTAATAAAAAATTTACCGGGCTTGCCGATTCAAGGTCACCCTGCCAATATTTCATCTACTTCACCCTCGGGCCAACATGGGGCAGCTGTACTGAATAAATATGAAGGCAACACTGGTAGTCCGCCTTTAGCAGCGTGGCTGGCTAATGGATTTTGTTTATCAAGTGAATACAACATTGACAACATTCGTAAACAACCTGAGCAAGGTAATAACTTAGTTTCTGACAATATTATTGAAAAGTTAAAATCATTCGATGTATGTCTTGCTAAATTGAGGAAGTTACAACTGGAGATTTCATAATTATGTGAATGCCTTACTCGGAAAGTAGTCCCAAAAGGTTTAAGGCATTCTTCCTACCCTACGGGGTTGGAGGCTGGTTCTGTTTTTCATACTGAATTGGTCAGGTTATTTGACCACCAGGGGATCGAGCTGCTTGAAATTATGGTGAAACACTACAGTTTATGGGTAAAGGAGCTATCCCTGTTTGTGACTGAATTAGATAAAAGTATACAATCAGATTTGGTGTTTGTGAGATACAAGTATGAGTATGGTCGGGTCTTCAACAGTATCGACCAGTACATGCTTAAATTAAAGTCTAATAAGCTTAAAAAACTGGAAAGGGACTGTAAAGCATACCATTTAGGTACTGCATACCCGGATCCTTCACCGGCTCAAGTCTGGAGAAAAGGTAACGCTCTTCGAGGTCAATCTCATAATTCTGGTGTTAATTCTAATGCCACTGCTAATGAAAATGATAACAACGTGAATGATGTTGTTAACTGTAGTGACAATAGGATCAGTCCTAATCTACATGCTAATCACAGCTCCACTAGTATCTTGAACGACCCAGTTGAATCCAGGGGGGTCCCTTGGAGTGAGAATCCTCGGAGTGGCCATCCGGGCCAAAACAATTCTCACCAGCAGGAGAATTTTCGGCAGGGCCCCTATCCAGGGTCCAGGTCCAAACAAAGGAAGTATCAACAGACCCAATCCAATTGCAAGCAGAAATTCAACAAAAACAAGACCTAATTGCCCATGAACAGCCTGATTTACCATCTTTTCTACCTCTTTCAAATGATGTTGCTCCTGGCTGCCATCAGGAAACTGTATCGCATGACAATCAGGCTTCTCATTATGACTGCCATATAATTACTGTCACCCAAATTGGTCAACAACATCGGGGATTATCTTGAATAAATCAGGGGACTTTAAGCTCTATAATTTCACTGCTACAGAGTTTAGCACGGACATTGTTGACTTTCTGTCTAAAGGTTTGACCTTTGTTCCTTCTCAAGCATTGAACATAGTAGACACTATTGTGGACATTAAAACATACACTAGGAAGTTGAATTTTAACTTAATTATGGGTGACGTATTGAATACTGGTAACCCTGACAATTTCTACATTCCTAGTACGTATAATACCCCATTGCACCCTGTATTGGACTTGTTTGAGAAGCTTTGTAAATTAGATATTAGGCATGCCATAAAGGTCGGGTTTAAACATAGAGCTGTTAACAACACTAACAGGGATGAACGCGAATATTTACAATTCATTAAGTCACAAGGACTGCGTTTTTGTAAACCTGACAAAGGTGGAGGGCTGGTGGTATTTAATAATTTAGACTATCAGCAACGTATGAATGTACTGCTGAATACTGATGCATACACTACTAGTTCACGTTCAGAGGTAAATAAGGCTTATAGTTCAATCAAGAACTGTATAGAAGACTTATTTATTGAAGGTAGAATTGACCAGAAGATCTATAATTACTTGACAACTTTGTACCCTAGATATCCGTGTATATTTGGCATCCCCAAGATCCATAAGTGTATTGAGAATCCTCCTTTGAGACCACTAGTGGATAGCAGAGGTTCACCAACATACTCGTGTGCTAAAGTGGTAGATGCCATTTTACAAAAGTTCTTATGCCATGAAACCCAAATATGTAAAGATTCATGGTCGTTCTTGAAAAAGATCGAGGCCTTAGATTTCAACGTGAACTTTAATTTTCTCACTATTGACGTGAGAGACCTCTACACTTGTATCCCCCACGAGGTAGCTATAGAATGGGTAGCACTTATGTTAAAGAAACACAATGCTACAGCCGCGGAAATTAGTTTGGTTGTGGAACTTATTGATCTGGTACTCTCTAACAATTATTTTATGTTCCAAGACCAGTTTTTTCTGCAAAAAGTAGGGGTAGCAATGGGGTCACCGTGAGGAGCTAGCGGCACAAATCTGGTCATGACTTACTGGGAATCGGAATACGTGTTTAACGACAATACATGTTGTGACTCCTTTGTTTTCTATACGAGATACCTGGATGACATCTTCATCCTCATCAATGGAGATGAGCGAGATAGTGAGTATGTGCTGGAATATTTCAACAGCACTACGCATTTCCTACAATTCACTTCTACATTTAACACTGATACTACAGCGTACCTAGATATTTGCCTAGTGAAAAATTACACTATTAATAGTTATGTAGCAAGAATATTTAGAAAAAACACGTATTCCAATATGTTTCTCCATTTTACCAGTAGCCATCCCTTTCACCAAAAGAGGTCAGTCATTAAGGGCCAGTTAGTGAGGGCCTCTAGAATGACCAGTTTGGATGAAGACTTTTCTGATAAATGTACTGTTTTAAAAAGCATGTTTTTGCACCGTGGATACCCAGAGCCCCTCTTGGATGCCCTTATCCAAGAGGTTACAACTAAGAGAGTGGATAGGGTATACATTCCTCTACTTAGTGCTAAACCCCTACTGACACCATCTAGTACACACAATGTAGTGGAAGAATATTCAGACACCAATAGTAGAGCATTGGTTAGTGAGGACAAGAATGTCACATTGTCCTTCATCACTACATTCAGTTCACATAGTTACTCATGTTTGGACATATTACAGAAAAATTTGGACCTGTTTAAGATGTACCCTAACATTTACGTTTAAGTAGGTGAGACCCCTAGAGTGACATTTAGAAGAGGGAAGAACCTTAAAACTCTCTTAGAACAGCAATACACCCCAGTAGTATGGAATACTGGGATGAATAAATGTCAAAATTGCAACTATTGTAAACTTGTAGAAGTCACTAATTCATTTAAGGTTAACGGTACAACTTATAAATTGAAAGGCAGATTCAACTGTAATTCGTCTTTTGTAGTTTACTTGGCTAGGTGTACATTCTGTCCTGCTTTCTATATAGGAAAGGCGGAGCGGAGGCTCCGTGACAGAATTTATGAACACCAATATGCTATGAATAAATGTAAACTGGAGAATGCGCTAGCTAAGCACACTATTTCTAATAAAGAACATGTTTTTAAATTTATTATCATTGATCAAGCCAAGTATGACAGTAGGGGTGGACCTAGACCACTCAAGCTTGAAGAACTTGAATTAGCCTGGCAAGTGAGGCTGAATGCCTACAATTTTCCTGGGTTGAATGACTCATGCTCAATTAGTAGCATTCTCAAACAAAAGAGCTTGCAGAGATGAGTCACATTTTGTTAAAAACATATATTATTTCTGTCAATGGTTGGGTTATACAAAATAACTTTTAATGTTTTTACCTTTGTGTATTGTGGTCACTGTCGTAGACATGTTTACATACTTTAATGTGTTTATATACTTTAATGTTGTTTTATTACTGGTTATCAGCAGTTGTCACTTTAATTTTAAAGTGTGTTTGCTTAAGTAGAACAAAGTGATGCAATTGGTGAATGTTGATCACCTGTCTTACTTATAAGGAAGGTTTTTTATTGCTGTAACTATCAGGCTGACGAAAAGCGCTTTAAACATTGGAATAAATAGTGTTATATGACTCTTCTCGGACTGTGTTGCTGGTTTTCGAACCTGTTTTTGGATTTGTTATCCAGTACTGCTTCAGAGTCATTGGGCCAGTATTTTTATTACATGATATGTATTAGTCAGGCCCTGTTGAACACTCAAGCATTCAAAATGTAGAATGGCAATCCGTCATTATCTGGTTCTTCTCTTTCTTCAGGAACACTGGATGGCAAAATTAGCCCTCTATTGACATGTTTCGGTCTTTCTCCTACATAACAGATTCCTCAGAGTTTCATCATGTGAAAAAGACTTCATTATGCACTTCTCCCTTTAGGTACAACATCTAGAGTTATCTTCCAAATGCTTGGCCATGGTCATTCAAGCTCTTGGCTTAAGAAGTATTCAGAATTCTTGGGTTAAGGTGCTTCCACATATACTCTTACCTACAAAGTTGCCTGTTACATCCTCACTCAAAAAACATTCCTGGAATACCTAAGGTATGTTATTCCCTTTCTGGTTTCTTTATGTCTCATGATGTAATAAAAATGTCAGATTTCATGCTTCCATAATAGTCTGTTGCTAGGGGGTAGGCCTGTGCATGGACATGGTTTAATCCTCAGATTAATTTCTCCAAGTCTTTTGTGTTTCTAATACTATGACAGGAACAGACCCCATTCCTAAGTTAATTACAGTTCATGAAATTAGTATTGTTTTATCTTTGATGTTGGCAAAAAGTGTTCTTTGCAGCAACCGCAATGTGCCCAGAATTGACTCCTTCTGCAACTCATGTGGAGTTACATGTATTGGTTACATATCTAAATAAGGATGTAAATTATTTTTTTATGAGACTCATTGTTCCCACTGCTATTGAAACTGTTTATTGTTCTTCCACATTGCCCTCATTTCTGCCTGCAAATCATGGTATTTTATGACTTCATGTCTCTCTGTACGTAAGACACTGTAATCACCGGGTGTAGCACTTTTAAAGATCAATGCTGCTTTTGTCATCTTTTCATGGACTACGCTATATGATTTTCTTGCATGTATTTTTGGAACTGTCAGTAATGGGTAATCCCATGTCATATAAACTTCATCATTGTCTGTAATGCTTTGTGGCTCATGTTTCCAATACTTCATAGCTACTTCATTATTGTTATGTTTGGACAATCCCCAGTGGAAATGTCCTGCCACATTATTATGCCTTTTAGCATACAGGCCCTCTGCCATTAGTGTATCACACCCAGCAACAAGATGTTGCTCGACTGTTTCCAGTTCTGTTTTACAAAACCTTCATATGTCTGTTTCTCCCACATGTTCAATGGACTCTGTAAACCAATATGTACATAGTCTATTATACTGGCTGCCAGTATTAACCTTTCTTCTTTTGTTTAAATTCACCTTTTCTTAACCATTTCTGCATCATATCCTGATCAACATGAGGTTATTCCAAGAGTTTTCTGTACTTGCCCCTATATTTATGACTTTCCCACATTTCTTGCCTTCTCATCCAATCCTTCTCTTTATATTCTTTCTTTTGTTTTTTTGGCATATTTAGTTGCTGTCTGATTTTTGTCTACTTCTGGACTGGTTCCCATTCCCACTTGAAACTGATATGCTTCTGCTAAACTAAGCAGTGAAGTCATTTTAGATTTGTTCTGTTTATGTTTCAAAACTTTCACTATGTTTGGATCTGGTGAGGTCAGCACATATGTATGCAGTCCTACGACTGCAGATCTATCCATGAAATTAGTTTTGAGGAGGCCCATATCTTCTTCACAACAAGGAGTATGTAATATTTTTATACACTGAGTTTTCTATATAGTTTGATAAGTGTGAATCATTTTTCTTGTTTTCCTGTCCAACA
Source organism: Protopterus annectens (assembly GCF_019279795.1). Taxonomy (NCBI): domain Eukaryota; kingdom Metazoa; phylum Chordata; order Ceratodontiformes; family Protopteridae; genus Protopterus; species Protopterus annectens. Next base: position 1,211,100,689 of record NC_056731.1, read on the forward strand.
GGTGCAATATCTTTTGGAGCTAGTCAGTCACCACAAAACTGTAAGTTAGAATAGGAAGATCAAGTTGGTTTGTAGTTTAGACTTTGTGCCTAGATGTCAAGGTTGTTTTCAGTATTAATTCTGGTCTTCTAAAATATTCCTTAATGAGTTTTGTTCACATTTGTTACCATTTTACTGTCAATCCTTCATTAATTCCCAAATATTTATACACTCCCTCCTGCTCAAATTCCTTTATATCACATTGTTGTCCCAGACTGATATTTTCTTGGTGCTGCAGCTTTCCTGCTTTAATTGTTGCTTTGCACATTTATTGAGACCAAATGACATTCTTATATCATCTGAGAAAGTTTTGACCACTTCCAGTTGTGCTTTCAGCTCCTGATCTGATGAACTATACAGTTTTAAAATCATAGATTCATAGGTGTTTACTAGACTAATGACCACAATGGCCTTTTTAAGCCTAGCCATGCAACCCAAATCTCTGACAAGTTCTGATATCCTTGTTAAATGTAAGGATCGGCCTGGGGGATGAACCATTTACAGGTTACCTGTGTCCATTAGAGACATAAGTGCCAAACCAGGGATGAATTTCTGGTTTTCTATCCAATTGTCCAAGTTGGACTTGAATTGGGTTAGGAAGGAGCTATGCTTCACATGGATGGGAAGCCTGTTCCATAGACATAGTAATCTCTGGGATACATACCTGTTCTCCACCAGGTCCTATTTATATCACAGGCAAGGTTTAAGTTTTTAGAACAGGTAATTACGGTGCTGTTTGTTTTGTTGATATGCAGGAGGTCTCTCAGAGTGGTGTCTGACAATGTCCTGTATGTCAGGCATAGATCTTCCCTCAAAAGCCTGTAGAAGACAGAGTACAAGGATAGGGCGTTGAGGCAGTCTGCATATGACGTTTTACTTATACCCTGTATTCTTTAGTGAGGAACTTCTGTGGACTTTCCAGTTGTTGGATATACCTGGTTAGGTACATACCAAAGGGGGCACTGTACTCAATTATAAGTCTGATGGATTCTGAATAGAGTAGAACAATGCCTTCCTTGGACTTAGATGCCATAGCTTTGTTTATAAGTTGTGCAACAGAGAATGATTTCCTCACCACTGTAGGCATGTGATGGTCAAAGGCCAGATTACTATTTATATGTGTCCCTAAGTCCCTGACTACTGGGTCGGCTCTAAGGGGTGAATGTTCAATATGACAGTTACCAGGGATGGATAACTTCCCAAAGGATACTATTATGCATTTCTTGGCAGAGAATTAGAAGCTCCTTATAAGATCATTGATCACTATAATGATAATTCTTATCTTATGGCTTCATAGATCACAAGTTTTGTAGATGGGTCTGAGTGAGGCAGGGATGACTTTGTGACTTCCTTCCATTCATGGGTTTGGGGGATACTTCCTCCATTGCAATTTTTTTGGCTTACAGTTATATCATTTTACCAACAGGGGGATACAGTTAAATAGCAATTGTGATAAAAACAAACAACCAAATTGTAACCACCTGTTATCTGTTAACCATATTGTAAAATGGACTAGAGACAAGACAAAACAGCACAATGGAATAAGATTCACCCAAAATATTCTTCCTGATGAATATTCTGGAATAATAATATTTTATCTTTATCATGATTTATTATTAAAGTGGCTTCTTTCACACTGTTTCAAATGTACTTGATCAATGCTGATGGTTCACTGTGCTGTAATGTATATTGATGAATGTCTTTGTTTATGAATGTTTTATGTATATTCTTTTGCTTGCCTTATTCCCCTTTTATTTATTTCATTATGATCATTATGACTTTATTTCAATCCTTTGTTCTTTCTTTTTGTTTTGTTTTGTCCTTTGCTGTATTCTTAATAGATTCTATAATGACTATAAATCTAATGACTATCAAGTTCATACATATCAGTTATACATCATCAGAAGGCAATTTTAGGGACTATTTTTTCTAGGTGATGGAGGAGGTTCACTCTTAAGTTTTAGGTGATGCCCTCTGTTCACTCTAATAAGGCTATTAAAATCCTCCTCCCCACTGTACTTGGACATGGACGCTACTTACTTGGAACAAAAATGGATACACCTAGTGATTCACCTCTCTGCTCTCAAGCAGTATTTCCAGGAGCACAGGAACAGGGAGCACACACACCTGGGGTCTCTCTCTTTCTCTCTCAGGTAGTCCAGGTTTTTGCTTTCACTTTCCACTGGCATAGCAAGAGAGCCTCCTGAGCCCAAGTGCCCAAGTCAACCCCTCCTCTCTGTGAAACCAGTGCTTCATGTCCCTGCTCCAAGTGTGCTCCAAGTAGCCCTGACACAAACTCTTTGCACACACACACACACACACACACACACACACACACACACACACACACACACACACACACACTGGGTACAGGTTTACTAGCTATACTAGCTATCCTCCCTTCTGCAGGGACTATATGCTACCCAGACCAGACACTCTAAAGCCCATAAGGCTAAGTCTCATATAACCTAATTAATTATACTGAAATTAAATAGTTGATCTGAATAGTAGTTTGACCAATGCAGTAAGGATTTCAGGAGTGGCCACAAAGTCACCAAACAGATATGAGTATTCTCAAAGGTTAAATATTCTCTAAAGGATTAGCCACAGTTAAACATTTAAATATATGAAAATACTGAATATCTATTTACAATAAATACCAGAGTTTCAGCCACAGGAAATATTAAGAATAACACACGTGGACAGGTTCACACAGTTAGCAGGTCATAAAACCATAAAACACTTCTACTCTTCCTACAGGAGCTAATAAACCATACTTCTTATAAATATTGCGTTTTTGGTTTCATTCAAAACTGTGAGATAACATCTTTATGTCCTAGTCCCAGTAATTTAATTTCTTTCTATTTTAAAGTTTGAGATTAACCTCTCCTATTCTCTGCCAGTATCATCTGTTAAAACATATACATTTAAGCAGTTACAATAATGCATGTATATTTCTTTTTCTGTCCAGGAGGCACACTGTTGATACATTTTTAATACAAGCAACTTCACAAATAGATATTTAAACGCAAGCATATGTACAAATCAGTTTGATATATGAATGACATATAATTCTTACAAAATTCTAGCTAGCTGTGCTGACATATGTTACACATCCACTGCCGTACTTCTCCTGGCATAGCCGTGAATACTACACATTGTCACATCTCTCCTCTTTGAAGACTGAAGCTAGGTTTTTGAAGTGACCCTTGAGAAACATTGCTTGAGAGAAATGGGCCTTTCTGGGAATACATCAATCCATATTTTGTCTTGAGAATCAATCTGCATTGGCATTGCTAACCCCACTATGGTGCTGCACTGTCATATCAAATGCAACCCTAGGCTCCATCTTAACAACTTGGAATTTTGCTGGCTAGCTTGATGTAGCCATGTTAAGGGACTGTGGTCTGTAACTACAGTGAATTTCCTTCCAAACAGATAAGTTTAAAGTTTCTGCAGTGCCTGTACTATGGCTAGACATTCTTATTCTACTGCTGCATAACATTCCTCCCTAGGTTGGAATCTATGGCTGAGATATACCACTGAGTGCTCTTCTCCTTCTGAGGAAACCTGGCTGAGTACAGCCCCCACTCAATGGTTCAAAGCTTCCACCTGCACAGCAAATTCTTTGCTGTAATCTGGTCTAGCTAACACAGGATGTCCTCCCAAAGTCCCTTTAAGCTTTTGGAATGCCTGCTCACAGGCTGGGGTCCACAGTACCTTGTCTGACCTGTTTTTCCTCACCAGGTCTGTGAGGGGAACAGCTATTGTACTATAATTGGGTATTAACTTTCTATAGTACCCTGTTATCCCCAAGAATGCCTTCACCTGTTTTTTGGTAACAGGGGCAGGCCACACCTGAATGGCTGCCACTTTGGCAAGTTCTGGCCTGATCATACCACACCCCACTCTATGTCCCAAGTAGGAGACCTCTACCATACCCACCTGACACTTACTGGGCTTAATGGTCAACCCTGCCCTTTGCAGTCTGCCCAGGACTTCCCTGACATGCTGAAGGTGCTCATGCCAGGATTGGTTGTAAATGGCAATATTATCCAGGAAAGCAAGGGCATAATCTCCTGCTAGGATACAATCTACCAGCCTTTGGAAGGTCACTGGGGCATTTTTCATCGCAAAGGGCATATTTGTGAACTCATATAATCCGAAAGGAATCACAAAGGCTGACCTCTCTCTAGTGATGGGAGTCAGGGAAGGCTTCCAGTAGCCCTTGGTCAGATCAATAATGGCAAGATACTTATCCCCACCCAGCTGCTCTACGGCTTTATCTGTCCTAGGCATTGGGTAAGCATCTCACTCTGTGTGACTATTTACTTTCCTGTAGTCCACACAGAACCCGGTGCTGCCATCTTGCTTTGGTACCAGCACTACTGGGGAGGCCCAGGGACTGCCAGACTCCTGGATTAACCCTAGTTCCAACACTTCCTGTATCTCCTCCCTCAGAGTTGGTCTAACTCACTCAGGTAAGGGGCCTGCTTAATAGGCCTTTGAGGTCCTGTATCTACATGTTGCTGCACCAGGTGAGTGCACCCTGGTTTCCCAGTGAACATGCCCCCAAGCTGCTGTAACACTGCCCGGATTTCTCAGACCTGGGTAGGGGAAAGCCAGTGGCACATTGCTACCCCTTCCACTGAGGTGACTGTCCGAGCCTCACTGAGGAGATCAGTCACCAGATCCCCCTCAAACTCCTCCTGCCATCCAATGCTAATACTCAGCACCAGGGCCTCCCTATCACGGTAAGGCTTCATCATGTTAACATGGTACAGTTTGTGCCCCTGCCACCTACCTAACAGTTCTACCATGTAGTTAACATCACTGACCTTCCTTACCACTTTGAAGGGTCCCTCCCAAGCTGCCTACAGCTTATTGTGTCTGACAGGAATGAGAACCATCACCTGCTGTCCCACAATATGCTCTCGGGCTCAAGCATTGATGTCATATTAGACCTTTTTTTTGTTATTGGGATCCTGCCAGGTTCTCCTGAGCCAAGACCATGAGATCCCTAAGCCTTGTCTTAAAGTTTAAGACATATGCCACAACTGACTCCTTGTGGGATTTACACTCACCCTCCCACTCATCATGAATCAAATCTAAAGCCTCCATCACCCTATGTCCATACAGCAACTCAAAGGATGAATAACCTGTGGATTCCTGGGGTACTTCTCTATATGCAAATAGCAAATGGGGCAAATATTTGACCCGCTCTCTCCTAAACCGGTCTACAAATGCTCATAGGATGGTCTTTAGTGTAGAGTTTAACCTCTCCATAAGACCATTAGTCTGGGGATGGTAGGGGGTGGATTTTAGGTGCTTCACTCCATAGCGCTTCCACAGCCAAACCAGCAGGTCTGACATGAAATTGGCACCTCTGTCAGTCAGTATTTCTTTCAGGAAAACTATCCTGCTGAAAATCTCTATGAAAGTATTTGCCACCTTCTCTGCCTCGATGGCAGACAGAGCCACTGCCTCAGGGTATCCAGGAGCATAATCTACTACCACCAGGATATACTTCTTCCCTGTGGAACTTGGGGTACTAAAAGGTCTCACAATATCCATAGCTACCCTCTGAAATGGCTCCTCAATCACAGGCAAAGGCATCAAGGGAACCTTGACATTGTCTCCTTCCTTGCCTACTTTTTGGCACTGCTTACAGGTCCTGCAGTACCCTGTTACATCCCTTGAAATCCCAGGCCAGTAAAAGGTCTCCATAATATGTCTCTTAGTATGCTTTATGCCCATATGACATACAAAAGGAATGTCATGAGCTATGGCTCTAGGCACTACCAACTGCTATACTACCTCCCCCTCTTGCCCTCCCTCAGGGGTCCACTCTCTATGCAGTAATGCTTTGTTGCAGTAACCAGACTCCCCTTTTCCTTGAGAATCATTTGCCTCCATAGCTACCTCACTCAAAACTCTCAGTATAGGGTCCGAGAGCTGAACCTGTCTCAACTCTATCTTTGTAACTCTTCCCACCTTTCCTTCCACAGGAAGTCTGGTGTCCTCTGACAGTGGTGCCTCACTGTCAGCCTGGGTGCTGCTACTCACCTCTGCCCATGCAGTCACTCTGTCTAAGGGAACATCAGTACCTACCAGCAGCTGTGGCTCACCTCCAGGCTCACTACTACAGGGTAGCTCCCTCCCTGAAATAACCACCTTACCAGCCCTGGTTTCGGGTGTGAGGTCTATCTGGGTCTCCCCTGGTTACCAGACACATGCCTGTCTCCAAGTCTGACTGCATGTAACTGCATGCACACAAAGTACTGCAGTATCAGAATCATTCCCTATCAGAATATCTGCAGGGATATCCTCAAAACCCCCTACTTGCTTGCTTCCTTTTCCACCCTCCCAGTCAAGGTGAACCCTGGCCAAAGGCATTTAAAATGGGGTCCCTCCTAAAGCTCTGACTGGAGTGGACTGCCCAAGCAAGTACTGCTCCTCTTTAACCACTGCTGGCTTCACAATGGTTATGTTAGAGGCTGTGCCTTGCTTAGCAGTGGCTTGCTTTCCATCCACTAAGATCGGATATAAATTCTGATGGTAGTTTAGTACCCCTGCTGTCTCCAGAAAACTTACCAATGGCATACTGTTATTCCCACTTGCTGGCTTCTCCAGCTTTTGTTCCCACCTTGCCTCTATGGGCATCTACATGGCCCCACTGGTTACATTTAAAACATTTAACCCTTGATCCTGGCTGTGTACCTGAACTAGTAGCTTCCCCTGTTACCGGTGGACTCTGTTGGGGTGGTTTAGGCTGCCTACCATGGGTTTCCTTATATCCATGTGGAGCACTGGGTATCCCTTTCCTGTGCAGCGATGCACTGCTTGCTAAGTAGAGATCCCCCTTTTTCCAGAGTTCATATGCAGAGTTACACTCTTGATTGCCAACCAGATTCTCATGTCCTCAGGCAAAGTGCTAAGGGGTTGTTCCCTGACCAAAAGGTCTGCCAGCCTTTCAAAATGATGACCTGATACCCACTAACCCATCTATGAAAATAAGTGCTTAACTCAGCAATATAATTGCACACACATTCATCTGCCTTGTATCTATGCTTACAAAACTTTTTTTCTGTAAGCTTCAGGTGTTAACTTAAAACACTCAAGTAAATATTTCTTTAATTTGTCATTGTTTAAACAATCAAAATAAGGTAATTTAGAAACAGCAGTTACAGCTTTACCACAGAGTAAGGGGTCAGGAACTGTACCCAGAGCCCTTGGTCAACATTATACTGTTGACATACCATTTCAAATATATGAATACAATTATCAAAATTAACACCCTCTGTAAATTCTGGAAGACATTTACTGACTTTTATTGCTTCTGGGGTTCAGTTATTCCCTTCCCCATTACCTCCATGACCCTGGTGAAGAGTCAGAATTTCCCTCTCATGTTGACACTGCTTCTCATTTTCTTCGGCCTCCAAACACCAGTGTCTTATTTTCTTCTTCCTCTAAATGCCACAGTCTCTCTGTTGATTCTTATTCCATCTGTTTCTCTTTTGCTTCAGCCTCAACATGCTGCGGTCTCTCTTCTGATTCTAATTCTAAATGTTTGGCATCCAGTTCAAGTCTCTTTAACTCCAGATGGATTTTTAAGTCCTCTGAGGAAAAGGTGATGTGTTTGAGGGCTGCAAATCCCCATCACCAGACTGGTTATCCGCCTGGTTGCTGGTCTGGGCTACAGATTCAAACAAAATAAAGAATGTAATTTGGGTTTTATTATTAGTTACAAAAATGTGGCCAGTAATAGTCTATTGCATTATTCCAGTATGCATCCCACGTACGTTAAGCATAACATCATTAAAGGACAACTGGTGAGATTAAAAAGGTTAACCACAGATATTACGGTGTTGGACAAGTTTGTAGATGAACTGCATGGAAGATTTGTACATAGGGACTATCCATAAGAGGTAGTTAGGAAGATATTGATGGAAAGTGAAAACAATGAAAGAAAAGACAACAGAATAGTGCAGGATTGGTCTTTGTCCATGACACTTATTCATAGCATGGATAGTAATGCCATAAAAGATATTAGAAAAAATAACTGGAGAATTTTGCAGGCTGACAATAGGGTTAATCCTATGATAGGTTCATGGCATACCTCCCAACCGTACTGAATTACTTGGTAAAAAATGAGTTTGGGGGGAGGTCTGAATAATGGGGTGCCACGATTCCCAAGTGGCACCCCCTAATTCCCGAATTCCTGGCACTTTTATTTTAAAACTTTAAATCCCGGCTTTTTGGAGCTGATGTCATCACACACGTGATGACGTCAGCTCCGTGAGACAGCTGCCAGCCTGTCAGAATCAAGCTCAAAGAGTCAATGTGTATCCATTTCTGGCTGCACAACATGTGTCCCTTTCCAAATGTTTAGCAGAAATGCCACAATGCGAAGCTGGTGGTGGATATGAGCTTGAGCTGCAAGACTGGAATGGAGAGATGTGAGGCTGATCAGCGCTACTGCCGATAAGAATGAAGGGGGCGTGTGAGCTGCCAAAGAGAAGGAAGAGGGTGTGTGAGCTGCTGTTTCATATGCTGCAGCAGAGAAATGGAAGAGCTGCCATTTCATATGTTGCAGTAGAGGTATGTTTTCATAAGTGAGGAATGGAAGCTGCCATTTCATATGTGAGGAAATGGAAGCTGACATTTCATATGCTGCAGAGGGAGTGTGTGTGTGTGTGTGTGTGTGTGTGTGTGTGTGTGTGTGTGTGTGTGTGAAATGCCCCAGGTGAATATACCTGGTGGCTAGAGGTACACAGGCTCAAACCTTGTACCTTTGGTACAAGTGACAAGAGCCTAAAGTCCCTACCCACCACCCTTTGTGAAAAATCTCCAGATGTATGCCTCATATTTGTACTGTTCCTCATAAAATCTGTGGTTTTATGGCTTTTTGTGGCAAGTCAGTGAAAGATTGAATTCAGTAAATAATGACAGGCATTTGAATTTCAGACCTCATATTCTTCAGAAAATAAATGGTAACACAAAAACCTTTTATTCTAGCAACTTTTAAGTTTATAAGGTCAATATTTGAAATTTGTCCCTATTTTGGGGGCTGTAATGTATTCCCCTATTATTGGGTTTGTCCAGGTTTTTTTTGCTAACAGGTTGAGAGCTATGGTGAGAAGTGAGAACTGAATTCTGTATTCCCCATTATAGCGTCATAGGTAGGTACTAGGCTATCGGCCCTGGGGCCTGTATAAGCCTAGCCAAAAAAGTTCCCTGGCTTTTGCCACCCAAGAAAGTTGTTTTCCTGTGTCCCTGTCTAGCAGAGCCACAGAAGTGATCTCCAGGGTGAATTTCCTATTTTCCATCCAATTGTTGAGATTTTTCTTAACGAGGGCTAATGAGGAGTTTTGCTTGACATGAATGGGTAGTCTGTTCCAGAGCATGGGAAGTCTCTGGGATAGGAATCTATCCCTCCAGCATGTTCTGTTTATTGCAGTGGCAAGGTTTAGGTCCTTGGAGCATGTGGTTCAAAGGGATTGTTTTTTTTTTAAGTGTAGCATGTCCAACAGATCTGGGTTTGACATGGCTTTGTATGTTAGGCAGAGGTCACCTCTGAGTAGGCTATAAGCAATGGAGTAGAGCTGGAGTTTTTTGAGACTGTCTGCGTATGGCATCTGTTTGAGGCTGGCAATCCTCTTAGTGAGGTATTTCTTTGGCCTTTCTAGTTGTTGTAGATGTCTTACTAGGTACATGCCAAATGGGGCATTGTACTCTATAATGGGTTTGATGAGGGATGAGTAGAGATGAACAAGACCTCTTTTTTTCTAGAGGTGAACCCTTTTGTGATGAGATGTGCCACATAGAAGGATTTCCTGACTACTGTGGTGATGTGATTATCAAAGGAGACTACTGTCCATCTGTGTCCCAAGGTCTCTTATCACACTTTCGGTGTTTAGTAGGCTACTGCCTATGTGGTAGTTCATTGGTACAGTGTTTTTCCCAAAGGAGATGACAATGCACTTCTTGGCATTGAGCATAAGGCCATGACTTTGACACCAAGCATCGGTCTCAGTGAGACCCCTTTGTAGAATGTCAACATCATTAGGCAATTCTATTATGGCACCTAGTTTGCAATCATCTGCGAACTTCATTAGCCAAAGACCTGCTGTATTAGCCTGGACTTCTGAGTAGTAGATGCCAAACAGGAGAGGACCCAGGACTGAGCCCTGTGGTACTCCACTTGTCATTGGTCTGAAGTTGGATTTGGAGTTGGCTACTTTCACTGTGTGGGTTCTGTCAGTGAGCCAGTTGGCCACCCATCTTGTGACATAGGGATTTATGCCCAGTCTAGTGAGTTTATCTATAATTCCAGAGTGGGGGATGGTGTCAAAAGCCTTGGCGAGGTCAAGATAGGCTGTGTGCACCACCTTACCCTCATCCATGGCTCTGGTGACTGCTTCAAAGAAGTCAGTCAGGTTTAGGAGACATGACCTACCTTTTACAAACCCAAACTGAGTGGGGTCCAGAGTTTGGAGGTTACCTATGTCCTTGTTTATAAGCTCAAAGATGATATGTTCCATGGCCTTGCAGACCAGGCTCATCAGGCTAATGGGGTGGTAGTTAACGGGGTCCATGGTGGCACCCTCTTTGAGGAGTGGGATAACCATCACTGTGTGCCATTCAGTAGGCACAAAGCCTGAAGTGAGGCTATGATTTAACATGGTACTTAGGTGTGGTGCCAGTTCATTCTCTAGGTCATGCAGAACGCAGCCTGGGATGTTGTCAGGTCCCATAGATGCTGTGTTCTTGGCTTTAGAGAGTGCGGTATTTACTTGTGCAGCCATGATTACAAGGGCTTTTCATTCTTCTGGTATAGTGATGGGCCCTTTGGGGGGTGTGGAGGGGTGAAGTTTGCACTGAACCTATCTGCCAGGATGTTGGCAATATCAGTTGGTTATGTATATATAGTGCCATTGTGCTGTAGCTCAGAGCAGATCTGAGTGTTGCCATTGAGATTCTTGAAATAGCTGTATAATTCTTTGTGGTTGTCTTTAGAATCAGTGGCAATTTTATTTTCATAACTAGCTTTGGACGATTTTATGAGGGATCTCAGATTCTTACTGAGGCTGACCAGGAAGTTCCTGCAATCAGGGGATTTTGTTTTGCAACAGCTTCTTCCTTATGTTGTAGAGTTTGCTTATGACAGGGGACCACCAGATTGGCTTCTTTTTTTTGGAGGATAGCATCTTGGTTCTGTTGGGGATGGCATGATCCATGCATTCGTGTATGTGCTTATACAGTGCATTTGTACAGGATTCAGCAGTTGAACCTCTATTTTCCATCTGTATGGGTGTTGTGAATCTTGCCACTTCTGTCTTAAGAAGCATGAAGTTGACTTTGGAGAAGTTTTTTACGGTGGTTTCCTTAATGGGGGGTGGGGTCAGGATATTGATGTCTAGGGTGATTAGCTTGTGGTCGGATCTGACCAAAGAGGAGTTGACCTCTGGTGTGGAACATCGGTTGCACATATTGGTAATGACCAGGTCCAGGATATTGCTGCCCCTGGTGGGGATATGGACAAGCTGATCCAGGGCATTGGATGATGGTGGGATAGTTGAAATCACCCATTAACAAACAAAAATGAAGCAATGTACACCAAAGCAAAACTTCCACTCTTGGAAGAACCAGACCGTTGGAAGAACGATGAAGTGGAAAAGACTTTATTGCTCTTGACTTGTAAAAAACAACATTAAAACCTTCGCTGTTCAGCAAAAATCTTTAATTTATATCAGAAAAAACAGTTGAATCAATACCAAGCTTTATCAAGATAAAAATCTTGATAAAGCTTCTGAGTGAAAGTGAATGCTTAACTGTTTTTTTTTTTGTTAGGATGAGGACATAGAGATTATTTTATGTAGTACAGAGATGAGTTATTGAAAATGGAGCTACATATAGGGATATTAGCTGGTTTGGGTGGATGGGGTAGCAGTTACAGGTGGAGTGGGGAGGGGTGGATTGTTAAGCACAGAGTGGTAGGAGCTGTAATAAGCTGCTGTTATTATTAGAATTAGGGCTGTAGTTAGTAAGAATGTTTTGTTAGTTGACTTTGTGGAAGGTTGGTGGATGTTGGAGTTATTAGTTCTAGGAGGTCTTATAATAAAAGACATAGTAGATGAATGTGGTTAAATATGGGGCTGTTTGACTATAGCTTATAAAACCTACTATGGGAGGGGTCCTGGAGAAGGTTACAGGTTAACGATATTAGGTGGAGCTGTTTGAATTTGTGTGTTCATATGAGGGAGTGGCTAGGGAACTATAAATGTAAGGAAAGTGGGGGGTGGATGAGAATGGGGGTAGGGTAGAGGAGCGGAGAGACCCCAAGCATTAGCGAGGGCGAACAGAGCAGATTAGCCCAAGGTACAGCAGTTTAGTGATCAAAAACAATCATTAAGGTACTTGCTGTTTTGTTGTAAATATTCCAATCTGTAGTGACAAAACTTATTTTTGCAAAGATTTAGACTGACCTATCACTAATGGTAGTTACATCAGCCGAGGTTTCAGAAACTGTGTGTGAGTACTGAGGGACTAAGACATGATACAGCACAATATGGGAGTTGAAATAAAATAATGGAAGCCAGTAGAGATAAAACTAGAAGGAAAATCAGTAAGCAGCAAGGGATGGGGGAGAGTTGCTTTGTCCCGGAGATGTGCTACACTAGACTGCATAGTCCATTTAGGAAATACAATTGTATCCACTTAAGGGACTATATACATTGTTACAAAGCTTTTCTTTTTTCTTTTGCGTGTAGCTTTTTATTCCCTTCAGGGAGTCTTGTAGTTGCAGGTTCAGGGCCATTACATTAAGGCAGGTAACCACAAGCAAAATGGTATCCACAGGATGGGCTTAACTTCTAATGTTTTGGAAGACAGGACTTTAAAATTAATTTAATGTTTAAAACATCATGTAACCTGTGGAATGCATTGGCACTAGTTTCAAGTTCAAAAGCTATATTGCCCCCTATGCTGTCCAAAGCAACATTTATGTTGTGCTTGCTAAAAACATTTTGTACTATGCATCTTCTGGCCAAGGCATCCTGTGGTTATCTGGAACTTTGAATCCACACTGTAAATCAAAGAATAAGTGTAAACTTTCACCTGCTTTGATTACCAGAGTCAAACTAAAATAGAAGGGAAGGAGGAAGGTTCCTAATCTATGCTATTCTGGGCCTTTTGGCTGCAGCAAATTTAGCTTGATCAGCATTACCTTTTAAATGTGCAGAATAAATTGCTCTAGGCAAAGACTAGAGTGCAGGCATCATCTTCCTTGACTAGCCCACTTTGGACTAACAAGTAATGCTATCTGTTGGTTCAGGAACTACTAAGTGGGAAATACTTTAAAGTAAATGTCAGTGAAAATCTTTCTGTTGTGAAGGCAGTGACAGCTGGTGTACCCCAAAGTCTTTTCCTATTTTGTCTTATTATAAATGAGGTGTGATGACATTGGAACAGACTTCCCATTGTTCAGTTTGGAGACTGTGTCACTTTCCTCTGTGTTCTAGTTCCTCCCCCACTGCAGTGGCTGTTGAATGGCAATGTTCATTTCACATGTTAGAAAACTTAATTTCAAATAATTCAGTATTTTTTAGTGCCTTCAAAAACAAGTCTATAATACATGGTACAAAAAGAATTTTCAATCCTGAAATGCCCTTAATGATTATTAAGTCTTCATATAATATTCCTATTGAGCAGGTGGTCTTTCAAATACTTGGACTTTCTACATGATGAAGCAGTATCATTTTCTAACCAAATTTGTTCAGTAGAGAAAAGGACTTATTGAATGACAGGAATACTGTACTGTTTCAAAGACGTCTTACTCACAGTTCTATGAATATAATTGACTGTTGATGCAGTAATTGTCCCCTTGCTCCTTGTGGCAGTTGTATCTTCTTGACCTCAACCAAACAAATATTGGTGAACTGAGGTTCGTGGATTGCAAGAGTCATCCTTGGAGGATCCTACGAAACCTATCACTTTGTCATTTTTTGACTGCCTGAGTAGGTAACACTGATAGGCTGTCCTATACCAAATTTTTTATTTAATGTCTTCATTTGGCCTTCCCTCCTCATTGAAATTTATTGCATTTCTAGTGCCTCACTTCTTTGCATCCCCTAGTACCTGCAAAGCTGGGGACCACAGTGTCCCATATGCCATATCTGTCTTGCACAATTTCTTGCCCTGACCAATCAAATAACAAAATTACACCTTTAGCTTCAAAGCTGATGTCAGGCAGTACTGTGATACACTAGCGAATGTCAATCTAAAGTGCCATCACAAAAATGTCATTACTGGGATGCATATATTAAGACAGATTGCGGGGTCTTGGAGAATTCCTCTTACTTTGAGGTACAGCATTTACAGACCTAGTAAAGACAAGTAGCAGGGGAGCGGGTGTGTGTGTGTGTGTGCAAAAAATGTTTATAAAATGTGTAAGTGAGCTAAGTGAGTGCAGTTTTGTAATCACACTTTTTAGGGCTGATTTCTACTTCATCACATTTTTGTTAGGAAGCCAGACGTTTCCTCTTTAGGAGACGGCAGGAATCAAATATACTGTTTATTTTGGGGAAGCAGTATGAAGTCTGTTGTCAGTGTCTCAGGAACATGGTAGGCTTCTTAATATTAAAAGTCACCTGGTAATTCAATAACTTTCTTTCAAGACCTAGTCAAATGATCTTCTCAATGACCTGTCTGTGAGCTATTTACAGACCACTGATATGTTACACTTACTCTACTGGGCCAGTGCCAGACATGCGAGTTGTTCAATGTATGCTTTCACTAATTTTACTGATAGTATACCAGAGTTTACTTATGCTCTTAAGGTTTACAAATTATTGCTGTCTTCAATTAATAAGAAAGCATTTGAGGGTAAACACACTTCTTTCTTGGATATTCCTTGATGGAAAAGTTGGATAGAAGTAAACTAAAAGTGTCAGAAAGCAGAAAATAAGTCTGTAGTCTACTGTCATTATGATGAGTACCTCACACAGCTATGTGTGCATGCCATTTTCTGTCATTCTTTTCTTTTTTCAGCTATTTTAGAATGCACTTTTTATAGAGTTACCTGCATCATTCATCTGAATATATATCTCTCTCACTCTCTCCATATATATATATATATATATATATATATATATATATATATTGCATGCAGTATTTAAATCACATTATAAAATAGTCAGTATACTGAGTACAAAAATTTCAAGTGTGTCTATCAGCTAATAAGTATGAAAGAAGATCAAGACTATGCAGTATATTCATTGTGTGTCACAAATACATTAGGAAACTAATACATGCTATATGGCCAGTTTACAGGTGCTCAGGTCATAGCTTATACTAATACATGCTATATGGCTAGTTTATAGGAGCTCAGGTCATAGTCTCTACTAATACATACTATATGGCCTGTTTACAAGTGCTCAGGTCATAGCCTATATTAATACATACTATATGACCAGTTTACAGGTGCTTAGGTCATAGCCTATATTAATACATGCTATGGTCATCATAGCCTATACTATCCATACTATATGACCAGACTAATACATGCTATATGGCCAGTTTACAGGTCCTCAGGTCATAGCCTATACTAATGCACAACTATATGTCCACTTTACAGGTGCTCAGGTCATAGCCTATACTAATAAATGCTATATGGCCAGTTTACAGGTGCTTGGATCATAGCCTATAAAGGACTTAAGAATCAAGCAGTTATTTCCACTGGCTACAGCAGTTATCTAAACCCTTTTATGTCCACTTCTTCCCTCATACCTAATTGAATGCTTCAAGACAAGACACAGTGCAGACCATGTGATAATGCTTTGCCTACTAAAGCAGTAGATGGGATTAAAGAGCATTTGTGTTTGCATCATTATATGGCTTAGTAAGCCATAGTGTTATGGAATTAATGTATAGTTGCTTGTAGATCCTCAAAGTGGTTTTGAATGCTACAGTTGCTTGGATATTAGAATGACTGCTCGGTTGTGCTGTTGAGGACCTAATGAAGACTTTTTGAGGTGGAAACAATCCTCTGTGTATAGTTTGACACATCTGTTATACCTGCAATGCAGTTACTTTAGGGTACTTTGTATTGTTTTGGCACTGTGTGCATTAATAAGACACATAGTCTGTGTAAGGCCAAACAAAACCATTACACTTACCTGTAAAACAGAGTCAAGGTTGTCTGCTCTCCATAAGTAGTCAGAACAACAACAAGATGATATTCACCCCTTGACCAGCTATAATAGCTATGTATTACTTATACCTTTATGTTGTCCACATTGCTGACCAGTCGTAGCCATAGTACCACATCATGTAAGAAAGTTCATAAAAGGTGGTTGCAATTGCTTTGGTTCTCTTTTCATCTTGCCTTAGTTAATGCCTTTACATGGTACTATGACAGTGCAAACCTCACCACGGTGTGAAAGAGCTGGAGAATGTGCAGAAGCAGATAGAGATGCAGTTTAAGTGTATGACAGGAAGACAAGTAATATGTGTATGGCAGAAACTTAAATTCAATATTTTCATGTTTGGTTAGGAAATATTTGATGAACCTTGCTCACATGTGACTATGGTTTGTACCAGAAGAGGTTACAGTAGAGTGTATGACATACAGTATACACCTCTACACAGAGTGCTATATTGAATTAATTATGCCATCTATTACAGCAGTTACAGATGTAAGTGAAATAGCAGTGTTGCATGTTGGCTGGGGAGTGAATTGTTATTTTGCACATCTGACACCATTTACCATCATATATGGTTGCCTGTCTCTGTAGTAAACCACAATTTATGTATAATGGGTAATGGAAAAGGGATTGCAGATGATTTTATATTGACCATGCTGACTGATGGGTATTATTATGGGCAGTCATGGTGGTGCAGCAGTTAGCGTTGCCACCTCACAGCAAGAAGTTCTCTGGTTCGATCCTCGGCTGGGGTGCCTTCTGTGCGGAGTCTGCATCTCCTCCCTGTGGTCACATGGGTTTTCCCCGGGTGCTCCTGTTTCCTCCCACATCCCAAAGACATGCTGTAGGTGGATTGGACACACTAAATTGGCCCTAGGTGTGAGTGTGTGTGCCTTCTGTGGAAGGTTGGGCACCGGGCTGGCAACTCGACACCATAAAACTCCACTGCCAATCATGAGCAGACGGTGATCTGAAGAAGAAGAAGCTGACTGATGGGTATTATAAACCTTGTACATTTGAATGTCCTCACATGAAGTGCCAGGACCTGTAATGTCTTTGTCTGTGTATATTGTACAGTGCAGTACGTCTGACCTCATATCATAGTTGAGTAACATTACACCTGATATTCCCCTCTCTGGCAGTCGATACAAAGGATTAATGAGCTGTTAGCAAGCTGTTTTCTATGGTCTAGTGGTCCAGAGTTTGATCCCCCTAGCCTCTATTCCTTAACTGTGTGATTCTGAGCAAGTTACTTAACCAGACAGTGCTACTGGGCTGTCTGGAAAGGTCAGTGGAAATCAGTGCACTACCCAAATTAATGAATATAAATAAATAAACAACAGTGTTTATGATACATCAGTAATTATCTCATTCACAATATCTGCTGTTATATGTTTTGATGACTCATATACTCTTGCACTTGTGGATAATGAAACATTCTGTATTAACTGGTGAGCTGCATGCCTACACACACTGTAAGTGACAGATAAGTGTTCTAACCAGCAATTATTATGTATACAATAATGTTCTTCACATTGATCAGTGCTACAGTAGCCTTAGCCACAACTATATGTGTTATATCCTACCAAAGGTATAAGACCGGACCAGCTTTCAAAGCTTCAGGGCACATTTCATGTATCCAAACTGTCAAGCAGCTCAAGCTGAGCTGACTAAAAAACAATTTTCAGCATGAAGACTTTTAGAACTTTACTGCTGCCAAAGAGTACGCTCCTCTGAGGCTTTTGAGAATCTACAGTCAGCTTATGTTTTGCTTAGCTGGGCAGATAAGTTTCCTTTGGGGGAAAACACTTCCATTTTCTTATTTTACTGATGTTTTATTACTTTTCTCTTCAGAAAAAATATTTTAAAGTGTTGTGTTTTAATGGATTGTCTCATGACTGTAACCTGATTCTGTCAGTTTAAAAGTAGTGTTATCTAACTGATAAACTATTTTCTGTGGAAAAATTGTTTTTATTTTAAGGTTGTGGGGCTGCCATAGTATTTGAAAGTGCTTTTTACTGTGTTTTTTTCTGTCAAACAAGTAGCTTCTGTTGGCTGGTAGTTTTACTAGCATTGTTTCTTGATTTTCCCAGAACAGAGGCACTATTTTTGTCTTGATCATGGAACAGATTGTCACTCTCATGGTCACCCTTCTTCCAGCCACAAAAATCAAAAGTTAAGCAAGCAGCCTTTACCACCACAGCAGGCTAGCATTTTGCCTCAGCTGCTGGTGGGTGACTTCGCTGTGGCCGTCTATTGTAGCTCAGGCCACTCATCTTTCACCCCGGATCCCTCTGGGGTAGGACCTACAACTAATATTGACCGGAGCTTAGCCAAATCCTAGGCAGTTGTTGGGGTCCCCTAAGTAGGCAAGGGGTAACTGCTGTTGTTGCTCCTGGGAGAAAGAACAGGAAAAGTTTCCCTGCTGTACCAGAATGCTGTGCCCATCCCTGAGGAAGCAAATGCTGCCATCAGTAACACAGCTGGCTCCATTTTTCCTGTCAAAAGAAACAGAAAACCAAACATATATCTATTCCTCCTCAAATTTCTTTGGATAGGAGTAATTTACTGGGCTGGCTTAGAGTCTGATTCAGGCTCTTGATCCTTCCTGTAGAGTAGTTTCCCATAAAAGAAAGAGGGATGTCTCCTTTCCTGAAGAGATTCAAGATTCTAAATCTGAACAGGAAGATGCAAGGATGGATACAGGGTTTGTCCTTAAATTTCTAATTCAGACTCAGAGGAAAGTTTTCTTTCTGATTCTTCCTGTGGGGGCTTCTTTTTTTCTGAGATTATTCTTTGAATGTCACAGTGTTTTAAGTGGAAGAACACTGAGGATTCACAGTCCCTCAAAAAATGCTGAGTTGTTACAGAAGGATTTTTCAGAACCTACATCCATGCCTCCTGCCCTGTCTGCTTTATGAGACATATGTCTTACTGCCTGCAATTTCCCTGATAGCTTGCCAGCTGTCCCTAAAAAGGCAGATAGGCTATATCGAATTCATCAGTCTATTAAATTTTCATATACTATTTACAAACCTGACCCACCAACTATAGCCTTAGTTGACTTCTCTGTTAATTCCAATCCTACTCTTTCTAATAAAGACAAAAAAATTATTGATAGGTATGGGAAAAAAGTGTATATTTTTGCAAATTTGAATTTCAGAACTTTAAATTGTCAAGCTCATACGTTATAGTTTATTCTCTCATATTGTGAACATAGTGAATAAATATCTGCTTTAAATAACATAGTTTCTTCTGCTGCACAGGTCACTACTCATTGTTTACAGTGTGCGCACAACTCCGTTGATACTTCTTCCGGGGTTACGGCCACTGGTACGGTTTTGAGAGGGTTTGCATGACTGCATTTTCAGAACCTTCCAGATGATGTTAAAATGAGATTTTAAATACTCCCTCGGATAGAGATTTAGTGTTTGGCCCTTCTGCTGCAGAGATGATCAAAACATCTGATGAAAGGGTCGAGCTGGTCCAGGGAATCTTTAAAGATTTTTAGCCCTGCTTTTCCAAAATTGTCCAAGGGAGTTTCTTTCTCCTCATACAATTTTGGCAAAAAAAGAATAGTCTCAACAGAATTCAGGTAAACAGGCATTTAAGAAGTGGCAAGGAGGTTCCAAAAAGAACTCTCAGACCTCTTAAAACCAAGGAAACTCCAACAACTCCGAATGACTATTCAAGAGACCTTGTGACCCCCCCTCCCCCACCCTGGACCACTTTCTCTTTCAGAAAGTCTGAATCTTCATTTTTCTCTGACGACAGATTGTTTCAGACAAATGCATTCTGAAAATCATTCATCATGGTTAAAGAAGGCAGTGGGATGAAATTTCTCCATTCCAGGGGGTTATTCCTCATCCTGCAGATCAGATGTTTTATTTCCATCTGTTCTTCATCACGTGCTGTCCAGAGGAGTGGTTTAACCAGTTCTCCTTCCCAGGTGGAGAAAGTTTTTTTTATACAAGGATGTTCTTAGTCCCAAAGGAAAGAAAACACTTAGAGACCAGTTCTGGATCTTTCTTTTCTAAACTTTTGTGATAGTGGCCAAATTCAGAATTATATCACTTCACAACCTATTGCCTCTTCTTCCTTTTTCAAGTTTCCTGATAACACTAGACTTAAAAATGCTTATCATCCCATTCCTATTCATCCAGACTTCAGGTATTTCTTATGTTTTTGTGTGCTAGGTCACATTATCAGTTCTCTGCTATACTCTTTGGACTAGATTCTCCACTGCACCAAGAGTGTTCTGAAAGTGTCCATCTCTAGTTATAGCTCATTACAAGACAACTTGCTTATCTTTGCAGAGTTTTTTTCAAAATGTCAGGGATCTCTCTCTCTCTCTTGGGTGAGACATCTCTTGCACAAGCTGGGGTTCCAAGTGAATATTCAAAAGTCTTTCTTGACTCCCTCACACAGGATTGTTTTCCTAGGATGTCAACTAGACACATCAGTTCAAAGAGCTTTTCTTCCACAGGAAAAATTGATCTTTATTTAGCTCTTTTTTAAGGTTTTCCACTCAGACTTCAGTCAATGCAAGGGAATACCTCAGGATTTTGGGTCTCATGGCATCTATGATTCTCATGATACCTCTGGCAGGCCTCCACATGAGAAAAGATATAGTAGTATCTGAAATCTCTTTGGTCCCAATATCAACATACTTTATCTTTTCAGATCCCAGTACTGGGGTTTGTCAGAAGAGAAATCACTTGGTGGAAATAAAAAAATATCCTTAACTCCAGGTCTCTCCTTCTCCCTCTCTGCTCCAGAGTACTCAGTCAGCACAGATGCCTTAGACTTTGCTTGGAGAGCAGTTTCAGGAGAGATAAAAATGTGGGGGGTGTGGGACACCAAAGACAGATGCAACCACATGCATTTCAAGGAGATGCTTGCCTTGATCAAGGCACTCAATTCTCTGAGCCATCCTTGGTCCCTGTGACCTCTTCAAGTGGTTGCAGACAAAACCACAATGAAGTGGTACATCAACAAGCAAGGGGAACCAGGTCATCACACCTTTGTAGACTTGCCAATCTCACCCTACAGGCATCCTACATTCTGTCACAGCAAAAATGTGTGGTAAACAAACTGAGCAGGGGCAATTACTACAAGCTTCTTCATATAATGGATCTACTCACACAAGAAGAGTGTTGTTTGGTACCTGACATCAATCATTTTCAACTCTCTGCCTGGATGATAAGGTCTTAATTCTTTTTAGGCAACTGTTTTCTGAGGATGTGCAGCAGGTATTCATGGAGACAAGAAAGCCTGCTACTACAAAATTATATATTACAAAATGGAAAAGTTTTCTAGTTGGTGCCAACAAAATAACCATCACCCATTCAAGGCTAGTTGTTCATTGGTTTTACAATATTTGTGTGAGTTAGTATCCTATGGCCTTTCTTATTCCTCTATCAATGTTTCATTTATTGACTATTTCAGCATGTCTGCCTACGCATTCTCCTCTTTGAAGGCAGTTGCATGTCAAAATATTCTTGAAAGGGTTTTTGTATAACAGACTGCCAAGAAAACTGGTGGTCCCTCCTTGGGATCTTAATTTTGTGTTACAGAAACTAACACTTGCTACATTTGAACCAGCTAGTCTGGCTGACTTCAGGTTCTTAACATGGAAAACGGTTTTATTGATTTCTCTGACCTCTAAAGAATATCTGAGTTGCAAGCTCTTATGGTACGTCAACCCTACCTTATTTTCCACAAGGACAAGGTTTGTTTGAGAACTAATCCTTCTTTTATGCCTAAAGTGGTATCCAAGTTTACTTTAAGTCAAACTATCCATCTTTGTATTTTCTTTCCTGAACCTAAAAATGAAGAAGAAAGGATACTCCACATCTTGTATGTCCACAGACAACTCAGGTACTATCTTGACAGAAGTAAATCTTTTAATTCTAAAATTATTACCCTTTATTATACTCACCATGACAAATCTAGCCCATACAGGTCAAGGCCTACTCTAGAAGGACCTTGGCTTCTTTTATGGCTTTTTGGAAAAAGTTGGATTCTAGAAGTATTCTAGAAGCTGCTATTTGATCCTCTGTACATACTTTTACAAATCACTATAAGCTGTATTTCTCCACTAGATCTACACCATGCTTTGCTAGGACCATTTTCCAGAGGGTCCTGGACCATTCTCCTTCCACCTCCCAAATATAGCTATAGCTATGTTAACCTACCCATATAGCTAAGGCTACTGCAGCTGTGATCAATATAATGAACATAGTATAGTTGTGTAAGCTGAATTTACAGTAACAGTAGATGTTTGAATGATCACTACTGCAGTAGCCACTCCCTCCATCCTTCCGCTCCCCCCCCCCCTGTTTTTTTTTGGTGTGTTTTTTATGCCAGGGTGTGGACATTAATTTGTTGCTATTCCTAGCCTTGTCCTTTCAGGTCTCAGCCTCCCTCTCTCTGCTGGCCTGAAAGCTCTGAAGGGCTTTGCGCCCAAACTTTTCTTTTAGTCAGCTGAGTTGAGCTGCTTGATAGTTTGCACATGTGGAATGTGCCCTGAAGCTTTGGAAGATGACTGGCTGTTATATCCTTGGCAGGATATAACCTATATAGCTAAAGCTAAGGTTTCTGCAACAGTGATCATTTGAGCATCTGCTGCTATGGTAAGTTCATCTTACACAGCTGAACTTTCTACCATTTTCTGAATACTGAAAAAAAAAAGAGTAACTTTGAAATTATTGCATAGTAGCACCAAAAACTTAAGACTGGAGAATACTGGCACTGACTCCTGTCCTTTAAAAGTCTTTACACTGGAAATATCATTTGTAACATTTTTAATGAAATATGGACTATTTTGATTTTTTCATTAATACTTCCAAAACTGATTTAGTTACGCATTTATGAGGGATATCAGGTGAAATGTTAAGCTGGGAGATTTTCCACACCATCTTTGTAGTGTGTATCAAATGGATGCTGCAGGGAACACTTTGACTTGTTTCTGTAAAAATGTGATTAAATACAATATATGTGTTTATATTCATAGTACAAAAAACTGAGTTAGTTTGAATGCATTCAATGTAATAATCAGAAAGCTTATATAACTGTGGAAATTTGGAAAGGGCACTTGCCATCCAAAATGTAAACTTTGTGATATTGAGTTTTACTCATGGCATTAATTATGTATGTCTAATTTTCACATTTAATCACATATTTCAGAAAGTTGACACCCACAAGGAAATGCTTAGTGTGTGGACTAAGAAAAGTGTTACTCATGCTACATATCTTGTACATTTACTGCAATATCAAATTTGTTTTAAAAATGTTACTGAAAATTGAGACGTGTATAGTATTTATTTTGGAAAAATAATGTTGATATTAATACTTACAGACTCTGACATATTGTCACTATAAAAATCCATGTGTACTGATGAAATATATGGTATATCTTTTTTAGTAACAGGTCCAAATTTTTTTCAGGTATTAAACTTTAAGGCATATTTTGACCATTGATGTATCCAAAAAGGATGAGTATGTGGGTGTATTTATATGTTCACTGGTTTCAGCATTAAGCTTGCATTGCATTGACCCTGAATGACATAGCACCATGTCTGTATTTCCTATTGCTCATAAAATCATCTATTAATTTCTTAAAAGTGGGCAAAGCATGGATTGTTTAACCACTAGATGTGTCACAGACCAATACTTTTATCTGTTGTTTGCCTTTAGTTTTAAAGGGAAATTACATGATTTGGTGTTCACTGAATAGTCTGTATATTCAAGAGCCATGTCCCAGCAGTGGCTTAAAGAAAGGACCCAGATCACCCTTCAGGCTCATGTATAAGGCTGAGTACAATGAGAGCCTAAATATCTGCTCAGATTTTCAGCGTTATATTTTCTCACCAAATCACAAGTCACTCTACAGTCTGTGCATTAAATGACTTTAATGCATTTCTGTAATGCATTGGACATTTTATCAATTAATTTTATGCCACAACAAACTGATGCATGCAATAAACTGTTTTTATTGCACACCTTGTCATGAAAAGGGAATTACAAGAAAAAAAAGACAAAAGGCTAGTGACTGAATCAGGATGAGAACATTCAAAGATGAACGGGAGAGATGGAACTGAAAATGGTGCAGACAAACTTAGAAGACATTATGATGGGGAAAAGAGAGGTTAGCAAAAGACAATGTGATCTATATGTGGGAGGGAACCAAAAGCTTGTGGAACAGAAATATGCATAAGGTAGATAAAAAAACAGCTGTGAGTAAATAGATTAAAGTATTAAGATAACGAAAGGAAATAGCAGGAGTTGTGGAAGATGTTGACAAAATATGGAAGTGGATACTATTTCAGGGTGGCAAGGCCAGCAAAACAAAATAAGGGATGTGTAGTGTCTGTCTGGAGACAAAGAAGAGAGTGTTTTAGAGTCTGAAACTGAAACAAGAAACAAAAAAGCAGTTTGACCTTCTAAAGATATATACATTATATTACTAGAAGGTTGTATCAACATGGGAAATGTAGGCAGGAAATTTCTGAACAAGATTACATTAAGTATCAATGAGCTACATCGTGTTAGGCACTTCTTGAGAGGTGCTGGAAAAAGAGAGGGAACCAAGAGATACATATAGAGAAAAGGGCAGATTTTGGGGGGGCAGGTGGCAGATGGAGTGAATGTCAACTTGTATTATCCATGTTTTATTTAGATATGCAGCTATATATGGCATTTATACCATCAAATTGAAAGGGGAATCATATTTCTTTAAAGGGAGTCACTGAGGAAGAAAAAGTGATGAAGATGCTAGTATGTATTTAACAAATGGCAGCAACTCTGAGTTGAGTATTTTCTTCCATATGCAATGAGCATCAGCTAAGAATTTCAGGCATTAACTATTAAATGTGGAGAATGAGCCAATTAGCTGTGACATTCATGATTCAAAAATTGGGATAAATGTTGAGATTGGCATATTATTGTCTTAAATCAAATGTCAAGTAGGCAGTTCTTGAAAAGAGGTCCTATGTGCTTAGCCAGGAATCAGCAGTGAATTTTGTCAAAATTCCTGTGCAGTGTAAATAGGTCATTCAAATGAGAATGTATGCATTTTTTTCTGTCAGCTCTATTACAGTGTGTTTTTTCTACAAAGTACATTAACTTAGAGACAGAAGAAAATCCTAAAATACTTCGAAGGCAAATTTAATCATAAATACCCTGGGAATAAGTTGAAAATGTGAGTGTTTTAATTAAAAAAATGTGGTATCCACTTCACTGACAGCATAATTCCGAAAGAAGATTGTTTGATGTATTTCAGTTTCACTGACTTGTAACTACATGTAGATAGTTGCTGAACCATTTGCTGGAACAGTTACAGCGTTGATGCACTGATATGACTCGTATTATTATTCAAAAGCTTTGACTTGTATAAGGGAGGGCAAGAAGACACACCTGCAGACTAGGAGTGGCTGTTCCTTTTACATTAACTAGGCATATTCCAGAAATAAGGAGCACTGCTGATACAAGTCTTGTCATGTACTTTATAGTAAGCCAGCTCTGCCTTCTATGTAATTTGAAATCTGAACTGAACAAGCAAAAGTGGGTTAACATCCATAAGATGTCTAAATTAAGGCTAAACCCCCTTAAACTATTTTAGCTGGTATTTCACAGCTCTACACTTGCATGCATTGCACATACTAAGCCACAGAAGTTTGCTGATAAAGTCAGACATCTTAGCAGAAATGTTTCAGAAGTTTTCTAAATCAGTTTGTATTGATAGCAACCTTTAGCTTAGCATTCAAAGAATCTGCATACATGCATCTCCTAATTGTAATTAATACACAAAGAGCATGGCAAACATAGAGCCCTGATTAGAAGTGTAGCTCTTTATTTTTATTTTTTTAGCAAGCACTGCAGAGCATTCCAAGTCCTGTTGCTGTTTTTTGGCAAGTCCATATGGTATTACTCAAATTAATTTATCTGTCTATTATAGAAATCTTATACTCATACTCACATTTTATTAGATTTTCAGGAGCTATTTTTGTTAGAATTTACTTAGGTTTCTGACATAACTTTCCCAGTTTTATTATTACAGTTTTAGGTTCTTCTCCTTGTTCTTATTTTGAAGAGAATTCACTTCAGTTTGAAACAATTTTTTTCTCCGATTCATTTTTGTGGTGATAAATATACACCTGAGCCTTGCACTCACACCACTGTGGGAAACCAGGTCTCATCCTGTGGTTGTAAGATGAGCTCAGTGCTTCCAGTTCACAGAATATTTCAACTTTCTCTTATTAGGTCTCATATAGTCAGACACATGAAATGAATTTCAACTATATTGCCTTAACCTTTTAGAAAATAGTGACTTTAAGATAAAACTTGTAGCATTAGGTCTCTGACAACTTTACAGAAGTGTTTAGGACAGAATAAAATGGCTCTTGTAATGTGTAGTAACCTCTCATGAACCTACAAACCGATGAACCTTTGAACATTTGTTGATTAATGAAGTGTTGTACATAAGTCAGACTGATTTTTTAACTTCCAAGCTAAGGGTTTATATTCTAAAATGCATTTCATGTGTTTTATAAACATGGTTCAAATATTTCCCAGTGCTATGGTGCACATCAGTCTTTTATCTCTGTACCAGTCTGTAGAAAGAGCAGGAACAGTAAAGGATCAGTGCTTAGCACTTATGACAACTTTAAAGTGGAATATATGCTACTCTGTTTTCTTCCTCTGTAGCTTTGCTCATTCTTAGCTGTAGAAGATTCTGTGACATGTAATTACTGAACAACAATTAACTTGCTAAGCTGTAGAATCAAGATTTATAAGCACGTACTGTACAGCAGTACACCACATATACAGCTACTTTATATCAGATGTCTGGTATGTCTGCTGCAGCCAGCAGGATTTGTAGTGGATAGGGATGGGAGACTAATGTGTATAGCAGGAAAAGTCAGAACCACAAGGATGGAATGATATTAGGTGAGTTACATGGGAACTGGAGCAGAACAGGGAAAGTTTAGGAGAACATTCAGGATGGGATACGAAGCAGCCTAAAGAGATTGTGGTAGGTTAGGCACAGCCGCAGACAGCTTCAGAAAAAAAAAAACAGATATAATTTCCATTTCTAGATGTTTTTTGCTAAGATAAATATTTTTGAATAATTAAAGAAGAATACATGATTAAAAAAGCATATCAAAAATGTTTGTGTTTTCATGAATCCCAGTATACATAAACATAACTTAATACAGTGTTACAAAATGTTGATTGCGCATTAATATATTACACAAATGATAGCATTTCTCTAACTGGCTTCATTAACACACTGTCTAAAATACAGGAAGATCTCTTTCCACGTACACAACACAGCCTTGTCCCTTGATGGCAAGTGACACCCTAATCCTTATGAATCAAAGAAACAGGACATGGAGACAAGGAAAAAAAATCCATACAACGAATCCTTACACCCAACCTTACCTGAACTAATAATAAAGATTTTTTTCTGATGCCTAATGTAGACTAACTTTATTGTTCTGCACCATCACAGATTCACTAGCCAATTCAAATGCTCAGACCTTGGGATATCTAACTAGTATGCAATTTTGAGAATTATTATTTTCATTATTATAAATGACAGACATCATAATAACAATAAGGCACTCCATAGTCATGTTTTACTATAGAGTAACATAAAACCTGGAAGTCCAAAGCACTCCCTGCTGTTTCATATAATCTTGTAGCGAAAGACTCATAATAGCTATCACTACATATAATAAATATTGTATTTTTCTGTGCCTCCTACCTCCCAAATTCCTGATCATTCTTTATTCTTCAAGGTCAGTCTGTCCTACTTTCCAAACTTGTATTCATTGTTTGTTGTTCTGTTGTGCATGGTCAACCCCCACCTCCCAAATTTGGCTTCAGTGTTCACTGCCCAGGGCCACCATCTTGTCCTCCTTAGTCCATGTGTAATGTTCAATTCTTACTGGGCAGCACAGTGATTGTTAGTTAGGCTTGGTGCCTCATACCTCATGGACTTGTATTCTTCCTGATCTTTGGTTAATGTCATGTTCAACCTGTGTACATGTAAGTTTCTTCTTTGAACTCTGATTCTTCACACCTCACAGAAACATGCTGTTTGATCAGCCACCTACTCTGAATCATACCTCTCAACCTCTTAGCACAAGAAATCTAGATGAAGTGAAAAATAATGGGGGGAGATAAAGCCCAAAAATAGGGACACATTTTAAATACTGCTTGTATAAACTTAAAAAAATTGCTAGAATAAAAGGCTTTGTGTTACCATACATTTTCTGGATATGAAGTCTGAAACTTAAATGTTTGTCATCACTTAGTGAATTCAGTCTTCACTGATTTACCCGAAAACTATAAGTTTATGAAGAATGGACCACAAATAAGAGGCATAAATCTGGAAATTCTGTGAAAATCTGGACAGTTGAGAGCTATGCTCTGAATCCTCTGTGCATATAAGCTTTGCTTTTCTCCCTGCCCTTGCTGCTTGAGTCATGCCCAAAAGGCTCTACCAGGCCAATATATAGGTATCGTATGATTAACTACTAACAAATGGAGTAAAAGCTAAGGTGGTTGAGTCTCTAATATACAGAGATCCTTGTTACCATTTTACTGGCAAACACCTTAGTAATCAAAAAAAGGTCGCAAAGTTCAACACATGACCTGAAATTTGAACATGATTTGGGCAATGGTGGTATTTGCATATTCTGATAAAATAATAGGGTTAGTTAAGAATAGCTATACCCTGGGATTCAGTACACTCTGTGTAGGAATAGTCCTATTCCTGCACGGAACAAATCATGCACATGTAGAAAAGCAGCGCGCCTTGCATATTAATGAAGGCACTCTGCTGTATTCTCCACACAGACACAATCCGTGTACAAGCATAGGGGGCATGTCTGAGCAGTTCTCGCACAGTACACATGCCCTCTGTACTCTAGAAGTGCCGTACAGCAATTCAAAAGCAACTAACAGCGTCCGTGGACACTGTTATCATAACATAACAGTGTCCGCGGACAAAATACACTAAAAATCACACAAAAGCACAGCCCCCCCCCCCAATGGTCCAGCACAGATAATGCCCAGAATGGTATGCTAGTGTACATGCTGGCATACCAAATATGTAAGCATGTACCTGAGAGGATTATTTAAACCAATTCCCCCATGTATGATGTAGTTGTCCAGATGTCCTGCCCTAAGATGCAGAAAACAATGTGCATACCCCTACAGTAAAAAAAAAAATAAAACACATCCTTATTTTAGTTTTTTTCCATCCCCAATAAAGTTTAAGTGTAGCAGAACAGGTGTGCAAGTTGTGCAGCTGTGTATAGCATAGCTGAAACATCTGAAGGAGCTAAATAGAAACATATAGCCAAAGCAGGCAAAGTGAAATAGCATATTGGTTAGAGTATCTGCTTAGCATGCAGTCTTTCACAGTTCAAGCTCCAATGCTGTCTATTCATTTATATGTGAAAACAGCACTAAAAGCGTCTTTTTTAGAAACAGGTAGTGAATAATATATAAATGTTAACCAGGGTAGTGTAGCAGGTCCAAATGTGAGGTGTCAGTGTAGTACAGATGTGAAACCCCCATATAAACACAAGTGTCCCATAAAGTATAGCCACAAAAGAATATAATGTAATGAAAGCACATAGGGGAATGTTATGGAAGGGAAACATACATATCATACAATGTCATTAAGAAGGAATCAATCCCACAATCCTGATAGTCCATAAAATGAAAGCTGAACAATGCTAAAATTGTGCTCAGCTATGCTTAGCCAGAGTAAGCATTGCTTAAATTTGTATGCTTAGCAATAATTAGGTTTACTATCATTTATTCAAATTGATGTCAGTCGACACCACTTCGTTCGAAAATCAGAATGTCGACCGTAGGCAATGTCGAACACTGATATTGCCAAAATACACATCTGCCCCTATCTTGACCCATGTTAAAACCCGTCCCTAGGTAGCAGTCGACATGTATTTTGGCAATTCCAGTGTTCGACATTGTGAATTTCGCACAATCTTGGTCAACCATGTGAACTGTTGACCGAGTACATTTTGGGTATATGATAGTCAACCCAATAATTAGCATAGATAAACAGATTTGTGCACTAGTAAGCAGTGCTTAGCATCTACCCCTTTAAGCAATGCTTATCTGTGCTAAGTGAGTTTGCCCGTCGCTTAGCTTAGCTCAGCATATTCAAAACGATCCAATCACAGCAAAGTGTGAGAAATCAGCCGTATTTAAACCTCACAGGCAGGAATACAACCCATAACCAGTTGTAGCTCATCACTGCAGGCACTATGGCTGGTGATGGGGAAGGTATGCACTTTTGGGGGCAGCGCTGGGGTATTCAGGAGTCCAGGGTCACGGTTGGACTCCTAGTAAAAGACCATGAAGGCAGACTGCTGCAGGATTAGTATCAGCAGTACCAGGTCTCCCAATACAAAGTGGAGGCCTAGGACCTTCTCACATGTGATCTCACCAGTGCCACTGGCATCCCTCAGATTGGTGAGCAGGTCCGGCACCAATTTGCTGACTTGAAGCATAGGAAGAGGGAGCTCTTGGACCAGTGGGTCCAAGATGCACTGGTGAGGAATGTCCCAGCTGTGTGTAAGTATCAGTATCAATAAGTGTTTTCCAAAGTCCAGCCTGTGTATGTGATGGATAGGTATGCATAAATGTTTCTCTATCTCCTTTACAGCTGCAGATGAGAGGGCCATGAACATGGATGCCCATGCCAGCAGGCTGCTAAGGTTATGTCACAAAGCTGGTGAATACAAATCTAGCTTATAGTAGTCAGGGCAAATAAATAGAAAGGAGTAGAATGTCACCTGCCAGTATTAAAAAAATGGGTATGGTTTGTGCTGAATAAACAAGACATTAGCAGAGTAATAGTAATGTACAGGGTATATATCAACGATAGTGTCATACCTGTCAATAAAAGTCAAAACCCCAGACTGGTTGTGTTTACTTTGGTATGAGGTGGTATGAATGAAATGTGTACAGTTTCTGCACAGCAACTATAGCTCTGAAAGCATTAAATAATCAAGGCTCTTCTGACAAAGATTTTGGAGTTGTAAAACATGGGATTAACTATATGAAATGTTCCAGGTACAAAGATCTGATACCTGAATAGGAACGTTGTGTTAACCAGTGTTTTCCAGACTGTGCTATGTGGAAGTATGAATACACAGTATAAGAACTATCTGCCAGGCATGAATGTCAGAATTACAAGGTTAGATTATACAACCAAGAGAGTATTAGGCAGAAAACAGTCAAACAAGAGACAACAGTTTCTCAATAGCTCATTCTGATAAAACACAAACTTCTTTCTACTTTTTGCACAAACAGCCACCGTTCGAATCCGGGAAGTGGTAGTAAGCTGTATGCATAGTTTCACCCAGGAATATGTGAATATGTGTAGAAATAGTCAGGTAGTGTTAACAGAAATTTCCTCCACAGGTCTGCCAGGTAAGAAAAAGTATATCCTAGCTGTAAGAAGGCTGTACTTGTACACTGTGTACAACACCCATTGTCCAACCCCAAGGCTGCAGATGACAGCAAGATAAGTACATACACCAAGTAGTCTCCTCCAAGAAATGTCCCTCAAGTGTCACACTGTCACAGCTAGTGGTCACTGCTGCCCACACCTAGGGTGACCTATAGAACTCAAGGCAAAATATGGCAGCAGCACAGACACAGACACAGACACAGACTATGAGTGCACATATGTAATCCTGACAATGTGAATATGGGTATAAACAGTCAGGTAGTGTTAACAGAAATTTCCTCCATGGGTCTACCAGGCAAGAAAGGGTATAAATTAGCTGTAAGAAGGTTGTAATTATACAACATCCACTGTCCAAATCCAAGGCTACAAATGACAGCAAAGTAAGTGCATATACCAAGCAGTCTCCTTCAAGAAATGTCCCGCAAGTGTCATGCTGTCACAGCTAGTGGTCACTGTGCTCATACCCGGAGTGACCGATAGAAATCAAGGCAAAGTATGGCAGCAAAACACACACACACACACACACACACACACACACACACACACACACACACACACACACACACACACACACACACACACACAGTACGAGTGCACATATGTAACTCTGACTATGTGAATATGGCTAGAAGCAGTCAGGTGGTGTTAACAGAAACTTCCTCCACAGGTCTGCCAGGTAAGAAAAGGTATAAATTAGCTGTAAGAAGGCTGTAATTATACACTGTGTACAAACATACCACTGGCCAACCCATAGTCATAGGAAAGTGTAAAGTGAGGTAATACCTGGAGAGTAATGATTAGAGCAATGATCATTAAAGTTGTGAGCAACTGAAGGCTATACAGTTGTTAATTGACATCTCTCTCTCTCACCCACCCTATCTGCACCAATAATCTAAACACATAAATCAATGGCTATGTTTTTCCCCAAACCTACTGTTGGGACATGTGTCCTATTGTTCTACAAATATTTAAATGTTTGACTATTAATGTTCCCTTTTCAAATACTATCATTGGTGGTCTGTTGCTATCAATGTAACCTGCATGGTGTTATAATGCCCTCTGTGGTTCCATATATGCATGTGTTCTGTTTGCTATACAACTGTTCCAAATCTGTTGTTTTGGGTTAATGGGAATATCTATGCATGCTCTTCTAACCAATCCTGGAATGTGTTTTTCTTGACTAACCAACATATGTTATAAAACTGCAACACCATAAACGTCTAAGAAGGCAGATCCCAGCAGATCTGCCTGCCCTCTCTCAACTGGCCATGGCACCAGGCCCCAGCATGTCTGGGACCCAACCCAGGACCTCCTCATCTTGCTGATCCTGCACCATCTTCGGGTGGAACTGCCTTAGGGGATGGGGCCCGCCCCCTCTGAGAGCAAGCACAGACAGGACACTGTCACCCGTCATCAGTTCCGGGGATTGGTGCATAGCATGCTTCAAAAGGAGTTTGGAGATCTGCTATGCCAGCTTGAGGGCTGTGTGGTGCATCTTGAGGGTCAGCCTGCCCCTCCTGGTCAGCCCCAGCACAGCCACCTTTGGGGTCGTGAAGGTGCAGTGGTGACTGCCCATAGGTGGGGACCTCAGTCCCACTGTATCCATTTGGGGGCTCGTGGGTGTCTGATTCCCAACCACCCTCCTCATCCAAGGTGTTTACCCCCCACATGTGTCAGATACCACTCCTGTCTGCTGTCTTATCTGTCTTGTCTGTATTCCTACCCAACCTACCTCCCCAAATATACCTACTATCCTTCCCCAACATCCCACTCTCACCTTATTAAAAAAAAAAAAAAGGCAATCTGTTCCCACAAAAAAAAAGTTGCCCTATACATAGTTGTCCATTTTGCACACATGTCCACTGGACATATGTAATCTGGTCTAATTGGCTTAACAACACATTACTGTTGCCATCACCCCTCTCTCAGGGGTTTCAGTCTCAAATTCATCTCCAAATTTTTTACAAATGCACAGCTGTTGCAGTATCAGAAATGGACAGCTATGGACCTTCACTAGACCCATCCTGCACATCCCTAGCTATCTGTCACATTGTTTTTAAATCTGAGTGCACCCCTTTTCACTACTTTCCTATCATCCCTTTTTTCTTTCCTTTTAAAGAAATTAGCACGGGTTAAGAAGGAGTAAGCGACAGTAAGCAGCAGTAAGTGAGTTTGTGTGATGCTAAGCGATGCCTACACAGATTAAGCAGTTTCCCATTTAACCATGTGTTGGCATTGCTTACCATTATGAAAGCCCGCACAAACCCACTTACAACTGTTTAAAACTGCTTTAATCACCCTGTCTCCATCAGCCACTGTTCTGCCCAACAACAAAATAACCAGTGCTGACAAGTCTTAAACCAAGGACCCTATACACCATAGTCAGGGCAATTTTCCACTACACCATCTAAGATATAGCAATGAAAGCTGTTTTTTTCAAATATATCATTCAGTACAGGTATAGAATAGCAGGTAACAAACACTGTAGAATCAGTCATGTTTAGTATATATAAATATACACATATAGATATGTATGGTGATAGATAAATATTAAAAAGTATATACGTCAGATATATGGAGCTATACACATAAAACAAATATGTATAGAATATCTACATATATAGTGTTATATAAACATATGTATAGATATCAACAAAGGAATATCTCTATATATATATATATATATATATATATATATATATATATATTTCTTTTAGATATATCTATACTGATGTGTATGTATATATATATATATCTATATCTATATATATATATATATATATATATATATATATATATATATATATATATCTATATATATATATATATATATATATATATATATATATATATATATATATCTATATGGGTCTACATAAGATCGACAGACCATTTGATCGACATTCATTTGGTCGACAACCAGTATTCAAGGCAAAAACCTGGGATTTGCCCCCTCCCCAATGTTATGTGACCCTGGGGTTGATATATATAGGTAGGGGGGTGTGGGGGCACAGCCCCCCATATTGGGGGGGTGGGGGTGAAGCCCCCCCCACCCATTTTCATTTAAAAACATGGAAATACAACAAAAACTACACATTTTAAATGCAAATAGGTGGGGGGCTTCACACCCCCCAATGTGGGGGGCTGTGCCCCCCCCCACACCCCAAGTGCCTTGAATACTGGTTGTCGACCAAATGAGCTGTCGACCAAATGAATGTTGATCAAATGGTCTGTCGATCTTATGAAGTAGACCCATACACACACATATATATATATATATATATATATATATATATATATATATATATATATATATATATATAGTTTACTATTAAAAATTAAAAAAAAATATAATGAAAAATCAAAAAATAACGCTGAAAATTCATAAAACCAGAAGGTTAGAATGTCGAAAAACATGGGTTGTTGCCATAAATTTCGAATTCTACATTTTACGGCAATTACCCAATATGCCATCCTTACCCTGAAGTCCCATACCCCTGCAAGGAACATCACATTTTTGCAGGGGGGGCATGCCCCCCTGCACCCTACTGTGGAGGGCTGTGCCCCCCACACCCCTGCTAACTATATATTCCTACTCTGAGATCACAGTACACTGAGGAAAGGGATTAATTTCCCTAACCACACTGTACCACGATCTCTGTACCGTTCTTCGCATTTATATTAGTGAATGCACAGTGCATTCACTAATATTTGCTTGTTTGTGTCTTTCGGCTTTTCCCGGTTAGGGGTCGCCACAGCGGAACTCCGGTCCGCAAATGATTGGCAGTAGAGTTTTACATGCTGGCTTGCTGGGCCTAATGCACAACCTTCAACGAAGGAACACCCATTCACGCATGTCGCCACACAAATATAAACATTCGAAAATTGAGACTGCAAACATATGAAACATTCGAACATCTGTAGTTCGAATTTTTCATATGCGTGCATTCTTACCTCAACATTTTAATAGTGAACCTATATATATATATATATATATATATATATATATATATATATATATATGTATATATATATATATATATATATATATATATATATATATATATATATATATATATATATATATACCCATAAAATGTAGTGGAGTCATACCCAGCACCATACCTCTGCACCTCTTAGTGCAATAATTCTGGACAAAGGCTGTCAAAATGGGGGGACAATGGTCCATGAACAGGGACATAATATACATACTGCAGTTATAAATGTAAAATGATCCTACAGTAACAGGGTTCATTTCAGCATACATGTTCAGAAAGATGTGAGTTCTGTAACTGAAATGTATGTCATCATTTACTGACAGAAATCCTCACATCATCACAGTGATTTACCACAGAAATGAAAATAATGATTCTGTGGAACAGAACATACACATGAGCAATAATCCTGGACAGTCTGAAACAATCTGGCCAGTCGAGAGGTATGCTCAGAACCCCTTAGTGCAATAAATCTGGACCAAACCTGAAAAGGGGGGGGGGGGTAAAGCCATGAAACTGGGAACATATCCCAAATACTGGTGTAGATAAAGTGACACAGTTGATGCAGTAACACCCTCATGTCTGCTGTACCATATATTGACTGGAATAGCCCAAGTCCAAAACCAAATTACTCCCCACTACTCACTGACATACATCTTCACATCATCCCACTGATGTGTCAGACATACACAACACGTATGGGGGACAGGCAACAGTACATTTGATAAACATTGGGACATAATATCACAGTAGGGAAACTACACTGAGCTGCTAGGTATGTCACCAAGTACTGTGTAAACTACAGGCAGACTGACACAACACAAACCCAATTTTGCGATGGGGGAATACACATGTAACTGCAAATATATCAGGCACTACAGGGATGTAAAACCACTGACCAACAGACACCAGCGTAAAAGTGCATACCCAGAACCAATCTCACCACATTCAACGTGACATATTGGTAAGTCAAAGGAACAATAGAGTATATGGACTGTGTGAACAAAATCATCAGCATGTTTGCCACTCACACACTGCCCCTATATATACTGGCCCAATTCATTGTGTAGTCTGACGCCTGACTGTGGTATGGGACATGTCTCAGTCTGCTCTTACAAACATATACAGCTGATAGAGCGCCAGAAGCTGGAGCAGCACGCAAAGTCAGATAGAAAAGGACCCATAGCACTTACATCTACCCCCCCTCCCTACACAGGCCAAATAACACATTCACAATACACTGCTACACAGTCCTAACAGTCTGCCAACAACTGCCAGAAATACACAGTCCTCTCAACTATATAGAGTCCCACAGAACATCCAGGCTTCCTCCTCATATATAAGGCCTTCTACACGTAACATATCTGGCAGTCTGATACATCACTGGAATGATATCTGGAATGAAGTCACTATATAATGATATACTACACCTACACACCTCTTACAGCATGACATCTGGACAAAGCCTGACATATTTGGGGCAGAAGCCCAAACACAGGGGCATTATTGACATATTGCTGTCATAAACTGAGAAAGTTGCTGGTGTAACAGGGTTGTTGTAACATATCTGTTCTGAGAGATATGAAGTCAGAAGCACACATGGATGTTACCATTTACTGACTGCAATCCTTAGAGTATGCTACTGCATTTCCAAGTCTAAAAATGTGAGTAACCCACCAAATATAAGAATCCAAACTCTGGCCAGTCTGTGAATAGCCCTACATTTGGAAGTTATCTCAACCACATAACACTATCAGACTTAAATTCATGCAGAGCAGCCATATCCACATAAACCCTGTCAAACTAGCACTAGTTCAACTGTATAACAGCAATACTTACATTCTGTCCCTATGTCTGGAACATTCTCCAACAGTTTGTTGGGCTGTCTCCACAGTGTTTGTTGTAAGAGGTATTCCCAACTACACTCTGTGATGCTGTTTATCACACACCTCCATGAAGTACTTCTCCCAGGCAAGGAAAAGGGGCAATGCCCACATGAAGTACTCAGTTATAGGAGTGTGTTTCCATGCTATTGGGTATGGGAATGATACCACAGATGTTCTACATGCAATTAGCAAGTGGGGGACTCCAGTTAGTGCACAGGCCATCAGCTGATCATGAGCATTACCTACTAAAGGCAAGATGCTGCCTATACAAAACAGATGTATATCCTACATCTGTCTCAGACACACACACACACACACACACACACACACAACCACAGAAACAAACAGACACACACACACACACACACACACACACACACACACACACACACACACACACACACACACACGAGACTGATAGAGTATACCAACTGAACTGAAAACAAATAAACACAGCTATGTCAAACAATCAAGCCTGTAATGGAATGTAGTAGGGGGCATGTAAACGTGGAAAATAGGAAGTTCAAACAATATTATGTCTCAACAACACATGCTGTACTGATATATTGCTGAGCAGAATCTATGGCCATAGAAACTGTGTCTGTCTGTAGTGGCATAGAACACAGCTCAGGACCCTGAGTCACCCCAGGAAAGGATGGCTCACATATGACCACTACTCTAGTGTGTGTTGCACAATACTGACTGTGACACGCTAGGCCAAACCCAGTACAAATCATACCATCAGTAACTTTGCTATGTCCAACTCTGATTTGTGCCTCTTTTTTCAGTGCCAATGTTTCCAACCCATATAACATAGCTGGTCTCACTACCCTCTTGTAGACCTTCCCTATCACTGTTAATGGTACTTGTCTGTCACAAATCACACATAACACTCTTCCCCACCACCCACATCCTGCCTGTACTCAAGTTGTCACCTCTCTACCACACTCACCATTACTCTGAACTGTTATTCCCAAGTATTTACACATATCCACCTTTGCAAACTGTACTCCCTGCATCCTCACCATTCCTCCATCCTCCCTTCCAATCACACACATATATTCTGTCATAGTCCTGTTGACCATCATTCATCCCCCTCTAGACCATGCCTCCATGTCTCCAGGGTCTCCTCAACCTGTTCTCTACTCTCACTACAGTCCACAATATCATCTGCAAACAGCACAGTCTAGGGGGACTCTTGTCTGATTATGTCTGTCAACCTATCCATCACCACTACAAATAAGAAAGGGTTCATAGCTGACCCTGATGTACACTCA
The DNA here is from genome assembly GCF_019279795.1 of Protopterus annectens. Taxonomy (NCBI): domain Eukaryota; kingdom Metazoa; phylum Chordata; order Ceratodontiformes; family Protopteridae; genus Protopterus; species Protopterus annectens. The sequence continues at coordinate 1,211,139,611 of NC_056731.1, forward strand.
CCTCCACCTTAAACACACCTGTCACCCCCAATGCAGATCTCACTGCTGTCACACTAGCCTTGTACATATCCTGTAGCATTCTTATCTATTCCTCCGCCACACATGACCACCTCATACAATACCATAACTCCTCTTTAGACATCCTGCCATATGCTGTCTGTAAGTCCACAAAGACAAAACACAGCTACATCCGACATTCTCTGTATGTCCCCATAAACATTCTCAGAGCAAACATTACATCTGTACTGCTCTATAATGGCATAAAACTATGCTGCTGATCAGTAATCCTCACCTCCCTTCTTAGCCTAGTTTCCACCACCCTTTACCATTACCTCATGCTGTGACTGATCAATGTTATCCCTCTGTAGTTACTACAGCTCTGCACACCACCCTTATTCTCATAATCAGTACTCAAACACATTTCATCCACTCTGCACATATTCTCTCATCTCTATAGATTACAGTAAAAAATCTAGTTAAAAAGGCCATTGCCATTTGTCCTAAACACATCCATGCTTCCCCAGGTATGTCATCTGGACCAATAGCCTTTCCATTCTTAAACCTCTTTATAGCTATCCTTACATCCCCCATGATAATATGTTGCACATCCTGATTCACCATAACCACATCATCCAAACTTCTCACTCTCTCATTGTCTTCATTCAACAGCCCATCAAAGTACTGTTTCCACCTGCTTGACACACTCCTCGCTAGTGAGTTCACTTCCACCATTATCCTTTCTCAGCCTTATCTGTTGCACATCCTTCCTAGCTACATGCCTCTGTCAGGCCAATTAGTACAGGTCCTATTTTCCATCCTTGGTGTCCAACCTTACATAAAACCCTTCAGATGCCCCATACTCAGCCTTTATCACTACTCTCATTGTCATGCACCCCATCTCCCTATACACCTGTCTACTTTCTACATCTGTCTGACAATCCCACTTCTCCTTGGTCAACCTCTTTCTCTGTATACTCCCCTGTACTTCCTCATGCCACCACCAGGTCTCCTTGTCCTTCTTCCTCTGTGTAGATATCACACCAAGCCCCTTTCTACTCATCTCCCTTACTAAATTGGATGTAGTTATCCAGATATTTGCTAACTCTTCACTGCCACCCACTGCCTGTCTTAACTCTTCCCTGGACTAAAACCTCGCAATCACCCTTTCTCACTATCCACCATTTGATCCATGGTGCTGCTTTCACATTCCTTCCCCTCTTCATGATTACCAATGTCATCCCACAGACAGACAACCTTCCATGCTGCCTAACTACACTTTCTCCTGTCACCACTTTGCAGTTACCAATCCCCTTCAAACAGGCCCACCTGCATAGGAGATAATCCACCAATGTGCATCTTCCTCCACTCTTGTATGTCACCCTGTGCCCCTCGGGGGTCTACTTCACCCTGTCGAAGGCCAACAATATCGAAGCTGATATTGCTGGCACCAAAATGTCAAAAGCGAAAGTCATTGAGCATGCAAACGGAAACCTCCATAAGGGGAGATTTCCATTTACTGCAATGTAGTGCGATCTCAGAGTTGGTATATTTAAGTAGCGGGGGTGCAGGGGGGCTTGCCCCCCTGCATAGAGCAATTTGTGTTGTGTTTGGGTGTTTTTTTTTTGTGTGTGTTGATGTTCGGGGGTTTCGATATTTTCATGTCGATTATTACGCTGTCGACAGTTTGAGTTTTCGACAGCGTAATATAAATGCGCCCCTTGGTCTTGTAATACTATGCATTCACCACACCCATGTCCAACCTCTGCAAACTCCACCACCATCTCACCTACTGCATTCCTTTGTTTAACACCATACCTACACATCACTTCTGCATTCCCTCTGTCCCCTTCACCAACATGCCCATTGAAATCTGCTCCAATAACCACTCACTCACCCTTGGGTACAGTCATCACCACTTCATTTAACCACACCAAAGTACATCTGTCTCATCCGTCACACATGCAATTAGTGGAGCATATGCTCTAACAACTGTCAACATTACACCATCAACTCCCAGCCTTCTGAACATCACCCTGACACTCTTATCACCTCCACAAACCTCTTGGCATAATGTTCCTGCAAGCTAATCCCTACACCATTTCCCCTCCCATACACACCATGATAGAACTATTTGTACCCGACTCTGATACACACCACTGTACACCCCTTCCATCTGTCTCTGGTACGCACAATATATCCACCTTTCCCCTGTCCAGCATATCAGCTAGCTCTATCCCCATACCAGTCATACTCACAACATTAACAGTTCCTACCTTCACTACCACACACAGCTCCATTACACACTGTATGCAAGCAAAGCCTGAACACCATTGACATCCCATCTGCAAGGAACATGGCCACTGTCATCCCTCTACACAAACATGAATGATGAATGGTGGTTTATGCAATGTACTGGTCCTCATTGGGGGGAACACGACACATCAGGACCAGGAGTACAATGCATGATCACACAGTCTGCATCAAAAAATAACAACAAATACTGCACTAACATGGCTGAGTACTGAAAATTTATTCAAAATAAAATAAAATGTTAAAAGTAAGCACTTTTGTGATTACAGCATCACTTCATCAGACTGAAAACTGAATGAAACAGCACTCAATTTAAAATGAGACTAACCAATGAATTTCTAAAATCATTTAAGCCATTTAGAATAAAAGGTATAGTCACAGGAAAAACTGCACACAAGTTCAAATTGCAAAGCCTAAAAAATAAAAGACTGGAAATTACACAAGCAAGAAAATATAAAATATTATGTGCATACATATGATATTGTACAGAAATAAAAATTAATGTCTGAGTGGACATGCTTTAAGAAAAGGTTTGATGCTAGATAACCCATTTAAACCAGGTGGTTTCTCTGCATAAAACAGTAAAATCCATTTCTGTTCTGCAACTCCTGTATGGTCAACAACATCGCCCCCTCTAGTTCCCACATCCAATACCTGCGAAACTAAGAACTTAAAATTATGTCCTGGGCTATGCTGAATGATGTGCTGTGCTAAAGCATTGCTCTCTCTTTTGTTTCTAATATCCCTGTAATGTTCCAAAATTCTATCTTTCAAAGATCTATTAGTCATGCCTATATAAAAGGCATGACAAACCTGACAGCTACTAAAATAGAGGTAGTTTTGCAGTCATCATAGAAGTCTAATTCGATTAGGACATTACTTTGTGGCACCAGTCCACAGGCCAACACAGTAATGTATCAGGCAAACACAGGAATTATGAGGATCAGACCAAACATATGAGCCACACAAGTAGACATTCAGCAAAACCCTGTACAGTTGGGGAGTATGTTCTGTAGGAGTTGCCACAGTGCTATACAGGTGAACAGCAATAATTTACATGGGTGCAATGCATGCTAGGTGAAGGGCCATCACCAACACCACTCACTTATCCCAGAGATGTATATTAGTAGTAACGGTAATTGGAAAGGGCTGCACTGCATGATGCCGATGGTCTGTCCAGAGTGTGTATGTTATTGTCTGACTGTGAGTTGTGCATGCCCCCAGTCCGCTAATGTGAGGTCTGTGTAATGCCTTTGACAGCTCACCTGTGTGTGTGTGTGTGTGTGTGTGTGTGTGTGTGTGTGTGTGTGTGTGTGTGTGTGTGTGTATACCAACAAACCTTATAGTGCCAGTAGTGATTTACATGTGTTGTTTTCTCTCACAGGTGGACATGGTGGCTGTAGTCCCTCACGCTCTGATACTGATGTCAGTGTCTCTGCAGACTCTGACCATGATGACACTCATATTGAGGCACGGGTGAGGTTTTCAGGGGCTAAATCTGTGCCATCGGTTGGCATCCCACTATTGTCAACCCCATCCCTACACACAGTCACAATGCCCACACATATCCCATCACTAGTGGCCACAGATAATGAACAGTTGGCAGGTGGTGGCATGAAACAGGCTACTGTGGTGACTATAGTAAGTGAGGGTGCAGGCAATAGCCATAGCCAGAGTGCTAGTGAGGTCCCACACAGGCAGATGGGCAGGGGTGCTCGGAGGAGGATTGCAGCCCATCATACCCTATTGCAAGTGCCATGGCAGCAGTCACCAGATGCATGTTTCAGGCTGTCAGGGGTCACAGGCACGTAATGAATGATGTCAACCTTGTGGAACAGCCTAGGCTTCTGGCAAACCCACACAACACCCTGTGCATATGTGAAACCTGTGCCACATCCATGCCATCAATACCATCGATGCAGGAACATGCTTATATGGGTCTGATGCACAGGCTGACTTTAGTCCAGTGTAGCTATTTAATGCTGTGTAAGGTGCTGTCATCTAACATTTGTAATGGGTACACATCAGAGTGTGTGTGTGTGTATCTTTTCAGCCATGATGCATTATTGGTGTTAGTAACACTAAGATAATGTGTTCTCACATGCTGTATTCCGTTTGTGTTCCAGGTATCTGTGTGTCAGCAGGATGTGGCCCTGCAGACATCACCAACAAGGGGTATGACAGTGTAGTAACATTCACAACCACTGGTATACACACCAATGTGCACACACACACACACACACACACACACACACACACACACACACACACACACACACACACACACACACTTGCCACTACTGACAGCAGACCAACATATCTTTTTATTCATACAATACTATTCCATACTGTTGCACAGGGCTTATAGGGCTGAAGAATGTCTACAGATACCACTACAATTGATGTGAACAGAGGACCTCATACAGTAGACTTAGGAATGTGTACTTTGTGTACTATGGCATAAAATATGAATCCATGCCAATCCAATGGATGTCATTCGCACACGCACACAAACACAATAATCTTCTCTCACACACATTTTCCAGGACTGGGAGTAGAACCCCCACCTATCTATTTATTGTTACTACATTGTTATGCATTTATCACACTCACCACAGAGATTATGGGGTGCCACTTGTCCAAACATACTTCTACGGTGAGGGACATCACCAGGCCTTGCAAATGATGACAATGGGTGATGTACTGGGTGAGAGAGGCCAGAAAATACTGTAATCTACACATATACATTTGCCAGAACTGAGATGAGAACTCCTACCTAGTTAGTTATTTGCACTACAATTTTACACAATTATCACATGCATCACAGAGCTTATGGGGCTGAAGCCTTATGAAAGGCACTTCTAAGGTGACTGATATCTGCAGGACTGCTAAAGTAGGGAAAGGGGAAGTGTACTGGGCTTGTATGGACCCAAAAGCTTTAACTTGTAAACACACACACACACACACACACACACACACACACACACACACACACACACACACACACACACACACACACACACTTTTACGTTTGCCAGGATTGAGATGAGAACTCTTAACCAACTATTTATTTGTACTATAGTGTTACACAGTTATTGCATGCACCACAGAGCTTACAGGGCTAAAGCCTGATGAAAGGCACTTCTAAGGTGACTGATATCTGCAGGACTGCTAAAGTAGGGTAAGGGGAAGTGTACTGGTTTGAATGGACCCAAAAGCTTTAACTTGTAAATGCACACACGTTTACATTTGCCAGGACTGAGATTAGACCTCCTACCTAACTAGTTATTTATACTATAGTGTTCGACAGTTACCGCGTGCACCACAGAGCCTATAGGGTTGAGGCCTGATGAAAGGGACTTCTATGGTGACAGACATCTTCAGGACTGCTAAAGTAGGGCAATGGGAAGTGCACTGGGTGGGGAAGGTCTGTTCATTTCTAGATCCTACTGACATTTCTCTAAATGTATGAACATGACCAGTGTGACCTTCTATAGTACATGTGGGACTCCATTCCAGGGATTATTGTACTCCAGTCTGGTTTGTTTTGTGCTACAGCCATACCTCTCATCCTGTTACTGAAGGATATCTGGAAATAGCCTATCAAAATGGGGGAGACAATGGGCCATATGGTGATTGTCACTGCTTCTCTAAGTAACGTATGGGCTGCTAGGGTTACAGGGCTTGTTTTAGCAGACATCTGACAAATACGACATTTGACATTTATTGTTTCAGTACCTCATGACATACCCCCTCAGATCATCACAGTGATTTAGCAGGGGAATACAGGATGGATGATGCACACACCAGGATTATGGGCCAAATGCTATGCATTCTTGCACAATCCAGCCTGTTGAGAGGTGTGCCTACAAGCCATTGACTGCTGGTGCTGTGGAAATTGTCCAACACCTTGGTGATATATTACAATGGTGGAATCTCTGTGCATTTTTGTTCTGGCCTGGTCTAATTTCCAGTCCATGGTTAGGTAATATAAGTCAGACAGGATCAGGGTGACAGGCAGACTCCAGATAGATTTGTAGGGGATAAGGTATATGGGGGTCAGGGGTGTCTTGGGTCAGCTATGTTTGCCTATAGCTACCAGTACTTTGCATAGGGTTTTCTCAATGGTTGACTGCACTTGGAGGGTTTGACCAGCCTGGAGGTGTGTGTTTGTCTCACATATATGTATGGCCCACCTCTTTTTGCTTGGATGGCTACATTTTGGGGTCAGGATGTTGCATAGGATGAGTGATCAGGGAAGGGTGTGTTACTCCCCATGGCTGTGGGCCAGGGTTCTGTGGGTGCAGACATGTCACCATCTTCCAGGATTAGGACTGTTTGCAATGAGTGCATTCCTAGCCCTGTCTGTCGACTGTGCAAGGTATTACAGAATGTCCACATCCATGACACATATATCTTGTTGGTTACCCAAACTAGTGAGGTTTTCAAGGAAAATTGTCTTGCAAGTCACTCGGGGTTGAAGTCAGATTTTACTGACAGTTGACATTGCTGTTTCAGACTTCGTACCCATCAGACATTCCATGCTACTACAATCATTCCATCAACTTTATAACATTATTAGAGCAGTATTTCAAAGGTGTTCTTCTCTTTGGTCCTTTTTCACCCCATTATTGATGGCTTTGTCCAGATTTCTGGCTCTCTGACACTGGCAGGTTGTTTCCTAGCAGTTAGCATCATGGTCTTTCTTTGCATTTTGTAGACTGAGTTATGCTGGTGTTATGGACCCCATAACACCCCCTTACAGGGCACTGTGGGTGAGGCATGGGCATTTGGCACAGGCCTGTAGGCCAGGTGTGACAGATGCAGGCCATCTGTAGCAAGGCAGTGCATTCTGATGATAATATGTTCCGAGTCTGCTGGCAGTGGATAGCCCTGGTATGGTACCAGTAAGTTGACTGTGGGTGTTACTGACATTTGCTTTCTGTTTGTGTTGAGCCATCACTCTAGTTGACAGCTGGATGCTGCTTAAGGCTAGGGACATGTTACTGCATTTCTATGGGACTATGGGGGGGTGACACATCTGTACATAATACACATTTGTAGAGACTGTGCTGATATTTGCTTAACATTTTGGTCCCATTTAGCATAGTGGTGTGCCATATCTTTGAGACTACAGGCATAACAGTATTGACTACAGGTCAGATTGTTCTGGCATAAAGATTTGTAGGTTCAGACATCTTACCTTTCAAACCATACTGCCACTGCTAGACCTGCTGTGATATCACTGTGTAAAAGTCTGTAGGTGGGAATTTCATGGATGTCGCCATGTGGGGACCTTTGCCAGACATTTCTGTATAGTTTTCTACAGCTGATCTGCTTGCGTGAGTCTGGGGATGGGTATGGGACCCCCACTTTAACATACATGCATGTGACCTAAGACCCCCCCAGTTATTTGGCTCACCACATATACTGCAGTGGTATTTGTCAACTAGGGTGGTACTGCATGATGTGGGTAGACCAGTACTGGGGATACACTTCCTGCTGTCTCACAGAGCTGTCAGTTGTCTGCTGCTATCCCAGTATGCCACCCCGTCCCTTGCATGCTTGAATCAATACCATAAATATGCTATCAGAACATTTCACTCCATTCATTTATTTTAAGGAGACTGACTTTACCTTGTGCCTGATGCTGTTATGAGGATGGTGCTTGAGGGCTGACTATGTTGGACGTACGCAGTATACTGCCTATATATGATAAGGTATATGTGGTGTGATGTTTGGCATCCATTTTACTGTGTGTGCGAGTAAGTGAGAGAGGTCAGTCACTCGGGCCCTACAGTGTCAGTGTATGTGCTATGCATTGCCTCTTTGCCAAGGACAGGGCATACTGGGTATGCCTCCATCTGCCTACAGGGGCAGGCTCAGGATGTTCCTCCTCTGAGTCCCTTTGTGCCTATAGAGACCTTGGCAATGGTGGGGGGCTGTGTGGCTCTTCCCTGTTTTGTTCTTGCTGTAGCTGTTTCCGCAGGATCATATTGTGTAGCATGGCACATACTATGAACATGTGTGCACATGAAGCTGCAGAGTACTGCAAAGCTCCTCTGGAGATGTCAAGGGAGTGGAACCATGACTTGAGCATCCCAAACACATGCTCTATAATGATCCTGGTTTGTGTGTGTGCCTCATTATGGCATTCTTGTGTGGGTGTGGGTGCATTTCTGATGGGTGTCATCATCCACAGCTCCAGTGCGTAGCCAGCATCCCCCACCAGATGGCCATATGGGATGTCCCCAGTGGCAAACACCCGGTACAGCTGTGACGAATGCCAGATGTGGGAGCTGTGATAGCTTCCAGGGCTGCCAGCACACAGATTCATGATAATGTCCTGGGCATCACACATGACCTAGCAGTTGATGGAGTGGAACCCCTTGCAGTTTAGGTAGATCCTACCCTGGTCACCAGGTGGTGCTTTGATGTAGATGTGTGTGCAGTCTATGGGTATTCTGCTACATGGTGGAAGAGATGCATATTGCTGGTCCTCTCCTCACAGGTGCTGGGGAAGTAAATGTGCTCAGCAGCATGTGTTCACATGGCATCCAAGAACTAGTGGAGTATCCTGGATGCAGACACCTGAGAGACCCCCATGATATCCCCAGTTGGTCTTTGGAAAGTACCTGTAGCTAGTATTCTTAAGACTACACATACCTTGATATCCATTGGGATGGGTTCCCCTCTGTTGGTTCTGGGTCTGAGGCGAGGCAGCACAGCTCAAGTTGCTGAAGTATGTCCCTGTCCACCCTGTAGCGCTCTACTATCTCCAGATCATGTTGCCCCTGGTAGGTTACCCTTGGTCTGAACACTCTCCTCCTCAGTCTGAGTTTGTTGTCAGGATTATCCTCCTCACCACCATCAGTCTCTAGCACATACTGATAAATCAAAGCAACAGCAGCCCCTAATATGTTTTGTTAATTTTGTCAGTTTAAAATTCCCCCGAATGTGTACACCAGTGGTGTAGAGTTTGTGGGAAAAAAACTAACTGAAAGGTGTTTGCATAGCTTATAGTAGTGTGCTGAGCTGCTGCCTGTGTAATTGACTGATTCTGATACATTCCACCTGCCAGCTATGGTAGCTCTCCTTGATTGCCTTTCTTCTGCTGTTTCACCTTCCCGTTTCCTCCCCATTTAAGCTCTGATGCACACCGTGCATTCCCGGTGCTCAAATGTAAACAGTTCTGCTATTCCCTGTGTTTTTTTTTTTTTACTGTTGTTTGTTTTAGGCCCGGTGTATACTGCACACATGTGTTTAGCATAAGACTGTGGTGTTCGTGCAGGAATATTGTAGGAATGCCCATGCACATCCTGGGAGCTCTATACTGAATTGCTTGGTGGACATATTGCGTGCAGCAGCTCCTGCACTATTCCTGCACATTGTGCAGGGCTTACTGAATCCCAGGGATAAAGAGTTAGAGACAGGAATGAAGGTGAGATGGATCCCCTCTCACAAGCTGAGTTTGAACATAGGAACCAGATACGGGTGCCCTCTTTCTCCTTCGTTGTTTTTCTTATTTTAGAGCCACTGGAAAAGAAAATAAGGGACTTACAAATTCAAGGGTATAACTGGTGTTGTACTCATGAAAAATTGGCCTTATTTGCACATGATATTATTTTGTACTTGATAAATCCAGAAAATAATATTTTAGTGTTTTGGAACATTTTGAGAAAGTTTCATGTTTTTTTCAGGATAGAAAATAAATGAAAATAAAACAAAGGCTATGAATCAGTTCAGCAATAACCATATTTATCAGACCATGATACAATGAAGAATTTAGGTGTTCAGATTAAAATGGATTCTATTATGGAAGCTAAGGATATTTAAGAACAGACACAACAAAAGACAATTGAAACAATTCAGAAGTCGGAAACTCTTGACAATGGATATGGTTATTAAGGTCCTGGCAGTGAAATGTTTCTAGTACCTTTAAAATTATATACAGGTTAGGCATATTCTTATGAATCAGAGGAGAAGCTGTAGACTGTAATTCATAATGAATTGAAGGAATTTATTTGGGAGGGAAGGATGACAAGAGGGTAATTGTTTACCCCCACAGAACACAGTGGTTTATGATTACTGGATTTGAAATGATACTTTAGAGCTACACATTTAAGGTTCATATACATATCACAAGCAGTAGACTACAAATCAAAGTGGAGAAAAATTATATTGAATTTGGGTTCTCAAAATGAGGAAAGAGTTGGATTTTGGATGCAGGCCCTTAACGAGAACAGTAACAACCATACAGAATAGTGTATCTATATAGTAACATACAGCATTTTGAAGACAAAGACAACATGTCGAAGGAAAAAAGAGTTTACAAATATGGATGACTGCAAGTAGGCACACAAAAAATAGGTAGGAGGGACTGGAATTTATTGGAGATAACTAACAAAGGAACCAATGTATTAGGAAAAATAACTAGGGAGCGAAAGTTATATAGGGGGATGAGGCAAAAAAGAAGTTTGGACTGTGAGTTGGATATTGCCTTCCTTACCAGTGACCGATAACAGAGTATAGGCAAAGAATAAGGGACATAGGAGTGTTAAATGAAAAAGTATCTTTGGTTGATTTTGTAGTTGAGACTAGAGCAGAAGTTGAAGTAAGGCATATAAATTATAGCATAATGATTACAAGAACCAATCAGAAGAATTTAGAAAAGACTGGGAAATTTGAATGGAAATGCAGTATACAAAGGAACAGTGAGAGGATATTTGTATGTCTCGCAAGTATGGCCCAAAGCTGAGAATGTTTAGGGTTTTGCATACAGGTGTTTGCATAGAGATTTTTATACACGAAATAGACTTTAGAAACTTTTCCACTGGTATACTGCAATTGTTGAAGGTGTGATGAAAAGAGGAATATATGGGAACATGTTGTTTGGGAAGGAACGAGTTGGCAGATTTTAATAATTCCATATAGGGTACTTTATCAGAAATGTTGGAAGATCAAATTATTGTAACAAAGGAAATTATTATTTTGAGCTGAGATATACAAACTGGACTGCGTAGACATAGTAAGGCCCTAATAAGCTTAATGATATTGCCTGCCGACCAAGCAGTTACTAGAAAATGGAAATCATAAACTGAAGCAGCCATGACATAACTATAAAATTGTTAAATTTTTTAAAGGAGATAAAATAGTTGAGATCCAATCCTTTGAAAAGGGAAGGAACAACTGCATAGAAATACGTGGAATCTGTGGGAACAATACATGCTCTCTCTACTCTTCCCTCATTAGGCCAATCATCGAGTATAATGCCCCATTTGGCATGTACCTCACTAGACACATGCAACAGCTGGAAAGGCCACAAAAGTACCTCACAAAGAGAATCCCAGGCCTTAAACACATGTCCTACATGGACAAACTAAAAAAACTCCAGCTATTTTCTGTCTCATATCATCTACTAAGAGGCGATCTCTGCTTGACAAACAAGGCCATGTCTGACCCAGCTGTTAGAAATGCTAAATCTAAAAAAATCCCAATTCCTCCACACCACACGCTCCAGAAACCTCAACCTCATTACCACAATCAACAGAACATGCTGGAGGGACAGGTTCATAACCCAGAGACTGCCCATGCTCTGGAACAGACTTCCCATACATGTCAAGCAGAGCATCTCACTGGCCCTCTTCAATAGAAATCTTGATGAGTGGATGGGAAATAGAAAGTTCACCCTGGGTATCACTTCAGTGGCTCTACTTGATAGAGGCACTGGGAACTAATGTCAGGCAGCATGATGCCAGGGCACTTCTGTGGGCTAGGCTTGTAAAGGCTCCAGGGCTATTAGCCTAGTACTCACCTATGAACCAATGAAAATAATGTCCTGAAGGGACAGTGAAATTTCAGGGAAGGCAGGACTTGAACAATCTATATAATGTTAAACTGATTAGCAGTTGTTAAGACAGAATATCCCCAGGATTTAATAAAATCCATGTAGCAAATTGTAGAGCCTACACAGAATGTTACCATGTCCATGTACATGATTCCCCCTCAGCAGTGCGCTATGCATATTAATGATGGCACATTGCCGAGGGAGAGCCAAGAAACACGGTTATTGAATCAGGGTAGGGAGTGTAGTGATAACTGTGTCCGCAGATGAGTAAGACACTCCCTGCACTGTCCAATTGTATTATTTCATTGTAATGTTTCTTTTTAAAGAATGTTTGCATAGCGCAGTGTGGAGAGCAGCAATTCTAAGTGGTACCGATACACCTGCCAGACATCTAAAAATAGAAACAGGATGCATTTAATTATTTATTTAAATGTAATGTTTAAGTGTAGCTGAGCAGGCTTGTGAGGAGCAGCATGGTGCTCAACAGTGCTTATAGGTTGCTCAGAGGTATATGTAAAGGTATAGCAGAATTCCACATATCCACGTAGCTAAACGGGTAGAGTTATGGCCTCATGAGCAGTAGGTCCAAGGTATGAATACATAGAAGAGAAAATAAGCATTCATTTTTGAAATACAAATTATGCCAATTATTTTAAATTATGGCCCGCTGCACTCCACTAAGCTTTGCTAAGACCTGCTAAGACCTGCTAAGCACTGCATAAACAAGATAACCGCTGAAAATGTTTATATACTGCTCAACTATGCTTGGCTGGTTTGCACACTGTTAATCACTCCAGGCATACGTTTCTATGGGTTTTCACATGGCTCAGCCCAGCCGCATTGGTTTGTGTGCTGCTAAGCAATGAAGCACTTTTTTAAATGTTGCCCAATGGCATTTAAGGGCAGGAAAACAGGCTATAATAGGCAGGAATACAGCATAATCCATTAGATACTATGGTATATGTTGGAGAGGGTTTGCTCTTTTGGGTGTAACATTGGGCATTCTGGAGTTCAGGGTCATGGTTGGATTCCTAGTAAAAAAACTTGATAACCAGCTGCTGCATGGAGGTTTCCAGGCCTCAGAATTAAAGGTGGTGACCTGGGACCAGCTGTCACATGAACTCACCAGTGTGGCAGGTATCCCCTGCACAGGTGAGCAGGTTTGTCACCACCATGATGTCCTGAAGCATTGAAAGGGGGATATCTTGTACACCTGGGTCCAAGAAGCTCTGGCAGGGAATGCCCCACAAGCATGTATGTAATTTTACCTCTGTTTCACCAATGTCTAAGCTGAATATCTGCTAAACTGGTATGCATAATGGTGTCCTTTTCTCCCAACAGCTGCAGAGAAGAGGGCTCACAACATCAAGGTGCATGCAGGGTTCTTGGCCAGGTTGCACCATGAGCGTGGTAAGTATGATTGTATTATGCTAACTGTACTGAAATAAGCAAGAAATGGTAAAGCATTAACTGCAATAAATTATATACAATAAAGTTTGTATTGCAATAAATGTGAACTTAGATCTGTACTACAGTAACTGAGTACTGCCAACTGTAGTGCAATAAGCAAGAAAGAGTAAATAATTAATTGCAATAAAGTATACACAATTCAGTCTGTTGTGCAATAAGTGTGGAATTAGAGCTGTTTTGCAAGAAGTGAATACTGACAACTGTTCATAGGTTCATAGGTTCATACTAGGCTATCTGCCCTAGGGTATTTATAAGCCTAGCCAGAATGTGTTTGCCTTTCGCCACCCATTTTAAATTTATTTTGCTATGCCCTTTTTCGAGGTTAGTATACTGTGCCTCTATCTAACAGTGACACAGAAGTGATACCCGGGGTAAACCTACGATCTCCCATCCACTCATCAAGATTCCTCTTGAAGAGAGTCAATGAGGGACTCTGCCTAACCTGGACTGGGATTTTATTCCAGAGTGAAGGGAGCCTCTGGGTTATGAATCTGTCCCTCCAGCATGTCCTATTTATTTCAGTGCTGAGGTTCAAGTCTCTCGAGCGTAGCTCGATGGGATTTGGATTTTCTGAGGTGCAGCATGTCCATTAATTCGGGTTGGACATGGCTTTATACATCAGGCACAGATTGCCTCTGAACAGGCGGTATGCCACTGAGTAGAGCTGGAGTTTCTTTAACCGGGCAGCATATGGCATCTGTTTGAGCCCTTTGATCCTCTTGGTGAGGTACTTTTGGGGTCTTTCCAGTTGCTGCAGGTGTCTGGTAAGGTACATCCCAAAAGGGGCATTGTACTCAATTATGGGCCTGATGAGGGATGAGTAAAGAGGCACGATGACCTCCCTGATCTAGATGTGAATCCTTCATGATTAGGTGGGCTATATAAAATGTTTTTCTAACCACTTTGGCCACATGGTTGTCAAATGAGAGATTGCTATCAACTTGGGTCCCCAGGTCCCTAATTACTTCTTCTGTACTTAATGGATTTCCACCTATGTGGTAATTTGTGGGCACTTTGTTTTTGCCAAAGGGGATGACTATACACTTTTTGGCATTTAGCTTGAGGCCATGGCACTGGCACCAGTTGTCTGTTTCTATGAGGCCCTTTTGAAGGATGCTTGTGTTGTGTAATAAAAACATGAAACAATACCAGAAACTGCATTAAAGTATATGCAATAAAGTCTGTATTGCAATAAGTGTGGAATTAGAGCTGTTTTGCAAGAAATTAATTATGAGAACTATTCTGCAATAACATACGACCCAATACCAATAACACCAAGGTAAATTGTGTATATCAGGATTGTCTTGTTTTAACCACTGCAGTAGAGCTATATGCATTCAGGCTGTGAGGTAAGGTGCTGCAGTCAAGTATAACACCATAATAGCTGTAGACTGCACATATAATGGCTGTCAAATGTATTGTTTAACACATGTCACTAGGTAGCCTATCCTCCATGGGAAGAGTGAGTTTTGGCCCAGAAATTGTAGTTTATTTGGCTGTTTGGGCAGTTTTCCATCTCTTTCAACTTGCTGGCTTAAAAGCCCACGTTTGTACTTGTCCCTGCCTTTCCTCTAACTAGTCTAGTCCAGGTACAGATTTGCTGTATCCAGGACTCTTTGTAAGCTTCTGAGCCCCTCAAGCCTTTCTGTGTTGGAGGGAAGCCTTCTAGCTTATCAGTGGGAGTGGTAAGCATTAGGTAGCCTATCTACCACAAGAGGAGTGGTTCCTGGCCCAAAAATTGTAGCTATTGGCCGTTTGGGCAGTTTTTTTCCATCTCTGTCAACATTCTGGTTTAAAATCCGCACTTGCACTTGTTTCCCACCTTTCCTGTAACTAGCCTAGTCCAGATACAGAGTTGCTGTATCCAGGACTGTTGGTAAGCTTCTGAGCCCTGCAAGCCTTTCTGTGTTGGAAGAAAGCCTTCTAGCTTATCAGTGGGAGTGGTAAGCACTAGGCAGCCTGTCTACCACAAGAGGAGAGGTTCTTGGCACAGAAATTGTAGTTTATTGACCATTTGGACAGTTTGTCCATCTCTTTCAACTTTCGGGTTTAAAAGACCACATCTGTGCTTGTTTCCCATCTTTCCTGTAACTAACCTACTGGGTAGTACTAGGAAGCCTTAAACTGATACAAGCCTTCTAGCTTAGAAGAGAGACTTTGGAGTGATTAAGTATGAGTTTTCTGTACTTTCTTGCTGTACTTAACCGCTTTCCGCCTAAACGCAGATTTTCCAGCATTTATTGTGATTTAAAAGCTTGTTTTTTCACATATTGTACTTATTTGACTGCCTGTTTTTTTGCCAAGTTGTTTTTTGTTTAAATAATTTGTTTAACTGTTGTAGGCTACACACTAAAGTGTGATAGCCTTTTCTGATTGTTTTTAGTCATTTAAAGCTGTTTTAATTGTATTTTTTACTGTTTTTGCCTTATATTTTCAAAAAAAAAAGTTTTTGTTTCCCGCCTTTCTAAGCTAGTATAGTCCAGTTTTCAGGCTAGTGCTGAATTCAGGGCTGTGATACTAGTTTCTGAGTTGCCCATACTTTGCTTGGACAGAAGGAAGTTTCTCTGTTCACCTGTGAGAGAGGGGAGCTTTGAGCAATCTATCTGTTCTTGAAGGAGTGATTCCAGCCCAGATGTTAGTAGTTTACTGGCCATTTTGGGCTAATTTCTATCTCTTTCATTTCCCTACTATAAAAATTGCATTTGCACGGTTTTGTGCACCGGGCAGTGATGGTTAGCTATGGTTAAATTATCCCGACTCCACTAAGTCTCCTCTTCAGTTTTTCCCTTGAAACTAGTCTAACTCTCAACCTAAGCACTCAAAAAGCATCTTACAGCCCAGCACTTGCTCAGACCAAATAGCAAACACTAATATACCCTGACACTGATTGCCCAGCAGGACAAGGCTCTTTATTCTCCCCTCACCAACCAAGCGACTAAGCAGCTCATCCTACTATTCAGGCATGACCAAAGGGCAACTTCAGGTGCACTCTCCAGTCCAGCTGGTGAATCTGGGTATCCTGAGGCAATGTTACAACTGTCTCATGTACACAGACAACCCTCTCCTCCTACCACAAAATGCTAACATATGCGAGAGATGCAATTATACAGCCAGACTGGAAGCTAAGTTGTCTCCACCCAAGACTGGAACAGTCAAGAGGCGAAGGTTAACACTTGCACCACACCTCTAGCCGCACACAGACCTACTAAAACAGTACTGGCAAAAAATGCACATAATTACACAAAATCATACTCGGAGGCTCTAAATAAAAACCTGCAAAAACATCAGAGACCTCCAAAGCAGACACCCAAACAACCTGCACTTCCCGTCACAGACCAGACAACACATAAAACACAAAATCAGTGTGCCACACAATCACAGCCCTTAAGGCGAAATAACATACCTAATACATTAGTAATACGCGACTCTATAGTCAGGCCCACTGACGTCCCACTCACTAGGCTGGACAAGTAGAAGGTTACTGTTAGCTGCCTGTCGGGAGCCAGAATCCGCCACATAACACAAGCACTCAGGTCACTCCAGAACAAGTACAAATATGACTCTTGTCATTGTTCATGTGGGTGTGAATGATCTGAGACGTACCTCCCTGGACTACATGAAAAGAGACATGGAAGAGCTCTCTGATCATGCAGCCCAGGCTGGTATGACCCTGACCCTGAGTAGCATCCTGCCCTCACCAAGAATAATACCTCAGTATGAAGAAAAAATGATCAATTTCAACAATTGACTAAGCTTCTGGTGTCATTCAAAGGGGATCCAGTGTCTGTCAGCATGGGACAACATGCTTGACCAGCCGTGTTGCTTCGCAAGAGATGGCTTGCACCTGTCACCCCTAGGCTTTTGAATACTGGCCAAGGCTCTTGCTGCCCCCATAGTGCCTTTTTAGGCAAGGCTCAAAAGTCAAACCCACCTCTGTAAACAGCACAATTAACAAAAATCTGAGGGTTATGCTATGCAACGCCAGCAGTTTAAATCTCAAAATGCATGTACTTGAAGCACTCCTCAGTATGGAAAATGTCGACATCTCTGCAATAACTGAAACCTGGTTCAAGGCTCCAGAGAGCACCCCAGCACTACCGGGCTACAACTCATACCACATGTTTCTGCCACAGAACACGGACCAAAACACAAAAGGAGGGGGTGTATCCATATTCATCAAGGATACCTTCACCTCCAGGTTAGTGACGCAGCATGATACCTCTGAGATCATCCATGTGCAACTAACATCAGGCAAATCTGCAATGCAAATTGTGGCCTGCTACAGATCACCCTCCATGACCCAGGACCACCACTCCACCTTTCTGGAGACACTGGAAAACATAAAGGTCCTACCGAACACCCTGATATTGGGCAATTTCAATTACCCTACCATTAACTAGGAAAACTACTCAAGTACAAATTCCCATGCCCAGCGCTTCCTGGAATTCATCAACTCAAACACCCTGGATCAGCTGGTAAACTCCCCTACCAGAGGTGAAAATATATTGGACCTGTTCATTACCAACATGGGCGACAGGTGTTCTACACCAGAGGTCAACCCGTCACTGGTTAGATCAGACCATAAACTAATCACTCTGGATGTCCACAGCCCACCACCACCCCCAACTAAGGAAACCACAGTAAATAACTTTTCTAAACCAAACTTCACCTTACTTAAGATAGAGGTGATAAGTTTCACAGCCCCCATGCTAAAGGATAATGCTGCCCAAGATGCAGAAACTTTTACAAATGCACTTTATGAGCACCTACAAGGATGCATGGATCATGCCATCCCTAGCAAGACCAAGACTCATGCCTCTAAGAGAAGGAAACCAGTTTGGTGGACCCCTGCAATAAACAGGCTATACAATAGAAGGAGGAAAATAGTTCAGAAAAAAAGCAAATCCCTAGAAGGAAAGACATCCCTGATCAGTATCAGTAAGAAACTAAGGTCCCTTATGAAATCATCCAAGGCTAACTTCGAAAGAAAAATAGCCAAGGATTCAAAAGATAACCACAAAGCCTTCTTTAGCTATGTTAAGAATCTAAGTGGCAACTCACAGATATGCACTGAACTAGTGCAAAATAGCACAAAATGTACTGAACCTACTGATATTGCCAACATCCTGGCAGATAGATTCAGTGCAAACTTCACCCCCCTCTCACCTCCAAAAGGGCCCACAACAATACCAGAAAAGTGTAGTGTCCCGGAAATCACAGATGCACAGGTGAAAGCAGCCCTTTCAAAAGCCAAAAACACAGCGTCAATGGGATCAGATGGTGTCCCAGGCTGCATCTTGCACGAACTACAGGATGAACTTACCCCCCACCTAAAAATGCTGTTCAACCTCAGCCTCTCCACAGGCTACGTACTCATAGAATGGCGCACAGCAACGGTTATTCCTCTTCACAAAAGAAGGGCCACAACTGACCCTGGCAACTATCACCCCATAAGCCTGACTAGCCTGGTCTGCAAGGCTATGGAGCGCATCATCATGGAACTCATTAACAAAGACATTGGGAACCTCCAAACACTTGACCTGATCCAGTTCGGCTTTAAGGGCAGATCATGCCTACTAAACCTGGTTGACTTCTTCGAGACAGTCACCAAGGCCATAGATGAGGGAAAGGTGGTTCACACAGCCTACCTTGACCTCGCCAAGGATTTCGACACCATTCCCCACTCTGGTATTACAGAAAAACTCATCAACCTGAACATAAACCCCTACATCACGAGATGGGTTGCCAACTGGCTTACAGACAGAACTCACACAGTAAGAATAGCGGGCTCCAGGTCCGACTCTAAACCAGTCACAAGTGGTGTCCCACAAGGCTCGGTCCTGGGACCCCCACTGTTCAGCATATACTTCTCAGAAGTACAGGCAAACACAGGAGGACTATGGCTAACCAAGTTCGCCGATGACTGCAAACTGGGAGCCATAATTGACTCTCCAACTGACACAGACATCCTCCAAAAGGGCCTTACTGAGATGGAAACCTGGTGTCAAAGTCATGGCCTCAAGCTAAATGCCAAAAAATGCACAGTCATCCCATTTGGGAAAAACAAAACATCCACGAATTACCACATAGGTGGCAGCCCCCTTAATACAGAAGAGGTAATAAGAGATCTGGGGACCCAGGTAGATAGTAATCTCTCCTTTGACAATCATATTGCCAAATTAGTTAGGAAATCCTTCTATCTGGCCCATCTAATTACTAAATGGTTTGCATCTAGAAATAAAGAGTTTATAGTGCCCCTCTACTCATCACTCATTAGACCCATCATAGAGTACAATGCCCCATTTGGGCTGTACCTCACAAGACACTTCCAACATCTGGAAAGACCACAAAAGTACCTCACCAAGAGGATTACTGGCCTCAAACATATGTCCTATGCAGCCCGACTGAAAAAACTCCGGCTGTATTCAGTGGCATATCACTTACTCAGAGGTGATCTCTGCCTGACTTACAAAGAACTGATGGACATGCTCCACCTAAAGAAATCCAAGTCACTGCGAGCCACATGCTCTAGTGAGCTAAACCTCGCCACAACAATAAATAGAACATGCTGGAGGGATACATTCCTGTCACAGATACTCCCCATGCTTTGGAACAAAATTCCAAATTACATTAAGCAGAGCCCCTCACTAACACTCTTCAAGAGAAACCTTGACGAGTGGTTGGGTAACAGAAAATATACCCCTGGGA
Organism: Protopterus annectens; assembly: GCF_019279795.1. Classification (NCBI taxonomy): domain Eukaryota; kingdom Metazoa; phylum Chordata; order Ceratodontiformes; family Protopteridae; genus Protopterus; species Protopterus annectens. Next base: position 1,211,159,946 of record NC_056731.1, read on the forward strand.
TCACTTCATTGGCTCTGCTTGACAGAGGATCAATTAATTAATCAATGAGGTGGTGAAAGCTGACACATTCTGGCTAGGCTTATAAATGCCCTCGGGCAGATAGCCTAGTACCTACCTATGAACCTATGTAGTACTGTTCAAGGCTGATTCTAGGCCAATATTGTTCACATAATGCTCTGTCATCCACAAACAGCAGGTAAGCAAGGTATATTGGTGAGGTAGCCCACTCCATGATATGATATTGTTTGTTGACTTCACAGATATTTCAAGCCAATAACAATATATTGTGTACACCTGCAGTTGATATAGTAATGTATAGATTACCTAATATCTCTGTCATGCTAGTAGTTCATTCATGTGTATTCAACTGTCACTGCAGTCTAATATAAAACTGTAGTACTATTACCAGGTCAGATTTTGGTTCCAGGTGAGCTCTAGGAAAATATCAGGCAGTCACCAATCAGCAGTTTCTCAGTAGCTCAGTCTGTTTGTTAAATGCTCTGCATGTAGTACATTTTGCTATACACAGACCAGGGTTCGACTCCAGTGCTATGTAGCACTAAATATTACAGTATCAGTCATGTAATGCTTACAGATTCTCTCTCCATAGGAACTACAGGTAAATGGGTGTGGTAGTCCATATTATGAGTAAATAATTGCGTGTTTTGATGCACAGATTGTTAAAATCATTAGCAAGAATGTGAAAATACAGCATAAGATAAACAAAATAAATATAATAATAATAAAATAAGATTAAATAAATAAAATGTGTAATCTTGGTATGGCTGTATGCCTGGGGTGTCTGTTAAAAAGTCGCTGCAGCCAGTTCATACATTCCATGCAGATGTCCTCTGCAGTCACTGCTGTTGGGTTCTATCCCCATGCCTGCCAAGCAAGGCATGATAGTTTAGTTTCACTACTGTACACATACATGTCTCTCAAGTGTCATTCTGTCCTGTATTGTAATTAGTAGTGCATAATCCCTCTGCCACAGGATTGCCATCGACATGATTACCTAAATAGCAAAGTATCACTACATCAACTCACAGTACACCTTGGTATTTATATAGGTCCACCTGATGTGCAAGTGTTCTGTGTAGTTGTGTACCCACAGTTATTACTGCTTGGCCCATAATGCCCCATGCAAACAGTTTGAGAGGTATGTACATGCTACAGCAGCTACAGGGGTCTTGTACACATAAAGAAAGGACAGAACTGTAGAATAGATAGTAATACTTTTGTCAAGTACATAGCCTATAATGGACTGTTTTTCTCTCTCTCTCCCCACCCCTTATCTTCATTTATTTATTATTGTTATTCATTGGTTATGGTTTACTATTAACTTATGTTGTTACATTAAACTGTATTTTGGGGCATGTGTTTTTTTTATTGTTATGTATTATAATGGTTGCATATTAACATATCTTGTTTAATTACCTATTTTGTTGGCCTTGTGCCGTAACTATTACTGGCATGCTGTTAACATACTGACTGTTCTGTTATGCACTGTTGTTTCACATAATATGCACTGATATGTAATTGGGTTATTTCCACTGTTCTAGCATGCTATTATTACTAACAATATTTTGTTTATAACTAACCTATACTTATTGCTATACTTCCCTCTCCACAGCACGTCATGGTAGGCAAGTTCCTGGTGATCCACCCACCTTGCCTTAACTGGCCATGTCACTGGGTCCTAGCATGTCTGGGACCCATGCCATTGCCCCTGCACCATCTGCGGCATTGGGAGGAACCACCTCAGGGGATGGGGCCTGGCTTCCTCCTGGGAGTGGTGGCAGAGGAGCTGCAGTCACCTGAAGGCAACTTCCTGTCATGGTGTGAAGTATTGTTCATTGAACCTATGAACCATGCCTGCACCAGACTGAGGGCACACTGGGCAACCTGGTGGGTTAGGCTGGACTTGGCATCCAGCCTCCAGCACAGCCACCTTTGGGGCAGTGAAGGAGCAGTATTGACTGCCCATGGGTGGGAATTTCAATCATGCTGCTGCCGTATGGAGGCACATGTCACTCCTATTCCACAACACCCTCCCCATCCAAGGTGTTTACCCCCTCAGGTGTCACATACCACCCCTGTCTGCTCTCTTGTCTGTCTGATATTGCATCCTCTCTTACCCAACTTACCTCCCCACACATACCTATGTCCCTTCCTCAGCATTCCACTGTCTCCTTAAAAAAACAAAAATGGGCACCTGTCCCACAAAAAAAAAAAAAGCCCCATACTTAGCTCTCTATTTCGCATACGTGTCCACTGGACAAAGCTAATTAGGTCCAATTAACATGACATCACATTTATGTTGTCCTCATCTCTTTCCCTGGGGTTTGAGAGTCCAAATACATGTACAAAATCTGTCAAAATGCACAGCTGTTGCTGTACAAGAAATGGATAGCTATGGTTCATTCCTACACCCTTCTTGCACATACCTACCTGTTTTTCACTATGTTTTCCCCCTCCTTGCCTCCATTTCACCACTGGCTTATCACCCTCCCCTTTTTCTTTTCTTTATATTTTTTAGCACACATTTACAGAGAGCAGCGCGGTGCAGGACACTGCACCCCTTCACTTACCTCAGCTTAAATGAGCTTTAATAAAAAAAGTTCTAAGCTTGTTTCCCACCTTTCCTGTAACTAGTCTAGTCCAGATACAGATTTGCTGAATCCAGGACTGTTTTATAAGTTTTTGAGCTCCCCAGACCTTTCTGTGCTGGAGGGAAGCCTTCTAGCTTATCAGTGGGTGTGGTAAGCACTAGGTAGCCTATCTACCACAAGAGGAGTGGTTCTTGGTCCAGAAATTGTAGTTTATTGGCTGTTTGGGCATTTTTTCCATCCCTTTCAACTTTCTGGTTTAAAAGCCCATATTTGTGCACCGTGCAGTGGTGCTCAGCTGACATAAACTACTAGTGATGCCAAACAGTCTCCTCTTCAATTTTCTCTTTAGAACGTGCTTGTTCTTTTACTTCTTGAACTTCAATTAGCTTAATTGGCTAGAACTTTAACAGACTTTTGTAGCATTTATTGTAGGACACTTAGGTGTTATCACAGCACCAGTACTCATTAGTTATGACCACCTGTACTTTTCTCCTGCTAACCTGGTGCACTTGGGCATTCTGAGACAGTGTGGAAACTGTCTAATGTACACAGACAATCCTCTCCTCTTATCTCCCAACACTCACACCTGTGAGAGATGCACTTATATCACCAAACTGGAAGCAGTGCACACTCCAACCAAGACTGGACTAGCTGGTCAAGAGGAGAAGGTCAACACCTGCAACTCACTACATAGAACACACAGCCCTCCAAAACACCAGCCATCACAACCCGCACATAGAAACACAAACCATACACCCACCTTCATAGAGGCTTTCAATCAAAAGTTACCCAAACAGAGACCCTGAGACAGAAACGCACTCAACCACCACAACACAACACCAACCTCAGAACACATAGCTCACCATCACACTGTGGCCCTCAACCCAAGCCCTTAAGGCAAAACACTTTGCCCAATGCACTAATCATAGGAGACTCAATTGTGAGGCACACTGATGTCCCACTCACTAGGTTGAACAAGGAGAAGGTGACAGTCAGTTGTCTATCAGGTGCCAGGATCTGCCACATAACACATGCACTCAGGTTAAGTCACAACAAGTACAAATATGACTCAGTTATTGTCCATGTGGGTGTGAATGACCTGAGACACACCTCCCTAGACTACATGAAAAGAGATGTGATGGAACTCTTGGATTATGTGGCTGAGGCAGGTATGACCCCAGCCTGGAGCAGTGTTCTACAGTCACCCAGAATGATACCACAGTATGAGCAGAAAATGATTGGCTTCAACAATTGTTTCTGGTGTCATTCTAAGGGGATCCAGTATCTGTCTGCCTGGGATGACATGATTGACAGACCTCGATGCTTTGCCAGAGATGGCCTGCATCTGTCACCTCTGGGATTCCAGATACTGGCTAAGGCTTGTGCCACCCCTATAATGCCTTTTTTGGGCAATGTTCCAAAGACCAAAATTCCACCATAACAGCTACAAACAAATGCAATCTGAAGGTCATGCTGCTTGATGCTAGAAGTCTAAATCTCAAGATGCACTCACTCAAAGTTCTCCTCAAAATGGAGAATGTCAACATCTGTGCTGTAATGGAGACCTGGTTTAAAGAGGCAGAAAGCACTCCTGCAGTCCCAGGCTACAACTCATTCCATACCTTTTGGCCTCAGAATACTGCTGGAAACTCCAAAGATGGTGGTGTCTCCATATTCTTAAAGGATACGCACACCTCTAGACTTGTAGCCCTGCATAATGCAGCCAAGATACTTTAGGTACAACTAGCACTAGGTAAGAATGTGATAGAAGTCATAGCCTGCTACAGAACCCCAAACATGTCCATAGACACTCACTCCAAGTTCCTAAGCACCATGGACTCTATCAAGGTCCAACCCAATATTCTCATGCTGGGTGACTTCAACTACCCTTCCCTCAACTGGGAAAACTATTCAAGTACCAATTTACAGGCCCAACGCTTTCTGGAATTTATCAGTTCCAATGCCCTTGACAAGTTCATTCTTACCCCCACTAGAGGAAGCAACATCCTCGACCTGGTTATCACCAACATGGGAGACCATTGTTCCACACCTATAGTCAATTACTCCATGGTTAAAGCTCACCACAACCTGATACCATGCAAATCTCCATCTCACCTACACCCCCTGCTAAGGTGACCACTCTGAAAAAATTCTCTAAAGCTGACTTTGGGCTCCTAAAAACAGAAGTGGCTAACTTCTTGGCACTCATGCCAATGGAAAATAGCTGCATGACTGTTGAATCATACACCAATGCACTGTATGAGTATGTACACAAATGCATGGACCTTGCCATACCAAACAGAACTAAAAGGCTCTCCTCCAAGAAAAGGAAGTCAATCTGGTTGTCCCCAGCCATCAATAAACTCTACAACAGAAGGAAGAAACTGTTGCAGAAAAAAATGAAGTCACAAGACTGGAAAACTTTCCTTATCAGTCTCAACAAAAAGCTGAGATTCCTTATCAAATCCTCTAAAGCAGCTATGAAGGAAGAATTGCGGCTGACACCAAAAACAACCACAAAGCCTTCTATAGCTATATTAAAAACCTCAAAGGCAATAGCCAGATTTGCTCTGAGTTATTGCACAATGGCACCTCCTATACTGAGCCAACCCAAGCCCTTAAGGCAAAACACTGTGATAGGGGCCCTATCACAATACCAGAAGAATAGCCAAACTGGAAGCAAAGCTCTCTCCGGCCAAGATTGTGCTAGACAGTCAAGAGGAGAAATTTAACACCTGCATTACACCTCAAGCAACTCATAGCCCTTCAAAATCTACACCATCAACACCCACACATAGCAACACTAAACCCACATATGCGGAGGCCATTAACATTAACCTGCCAAAGCAACAAGGACCTCTGCAGCTGAAATGCAAACAAACACCAGTCACAACCAAAGTGACACATAGCTCACAACACCAGTGTGCCACCCAACAACAGTCCCTAAGGCAAGACAATGTACCCAACACTTTAGTCATAGGTGACTCTATAGTCAGGCACACTGATGTCCCACTCACTAGGCTGAACAAGGAGAAAATTACAGTCAGCTGCCTGTCGGGTGCCAGGATCCGCCACATAATGCATGCACTCAAGTCACTCCACAGCAAGTACAAATACGACTCTGTCATTGTCCATGCTGGAGTGAATGACTTGAGACGTACCTCCCTGGACTACATGAAAAGAGACATGGAAGAGCTCTTGGATCATGTGACCCAGGTAGGTATAACCCTAGCCCTGAGTAACATCCTGCCTTCACCCAGAATGATACCATAGTATAAGGACAAAATGATTGACTTCAACAATTAGCTAAGCTTCTGGTGTCATTCAAAGGGGATCCAGTATTTGTTTGCCTGGGAAGACATGATCGACAAACCACGATGCTTTGCCAGAGATGGTCTGCACCTGTCACCCCTGGGATTCAGGTTACTGGCTAAAGTTCTTGCCACCCCTATAGTGCCTTTTTTAGGCAAGGTTCAAAGGATAAAACCACCACCGTAACAGATACAAGCATGCAAAATCTGAAGGTTATGCTACTCAATGCTAGAAGTCTAAACCTCAAAATGCACTCTCTCGAGGCACTCCTAAAAATGGAGAACATCGATATCTGTGCAGTAACTGAGACCTGATTCAAGGCTCCAGAGACCACCCCTGCAATACCAGGCTACAATTCTTATCACACTTTTCGGCCACAAAACCAAGACCGAAACACTAAAGGTGGAGGAGTGTCCATATTCACCAAGGATATTCACACCTCCAGGCTAGTTGCCCAACACAATGCATCTGAAATTCTCCAGGTGCAACTAACACTAGGTAAGACTGCAATCCAAATTGTAGTTTGCTACAGATCCCCCACCATGCCCCAAGATTCTCACTACACCTTTCTAAACATACTGGAAAATATTAAGATACAACCAAACACCCTAATACTGGGTGATTTCAACTACCCTGCCATTAATTGGGAAAACTATTCGGGTACCAACTCCTTTTCCCAACGGTTCTTGGAATTCATAAATTCCAATGCCCTGGATCAACTAATCCATTGTCCCACCAGGGGCTCCAATATTCTAGACCTGGTCATTACCAACATGGGAGATAGATGCTCCACACCAGTGGTCACTCCCTCATTGGTCAGGTCTGACCATAAGCAAATCACCTTTGACATCCACATCCCACCCCCCAGTAAGGAAACCTCCTTAAAAAACTTCTCCAAAGCCAGCTTCATGCTACTGAAGTCAGAAGTGACAAACTTCATAACACCCATGCAGACGGGATCTGGAAGTTTGACTGCAGAATCCTACACTAAGGCACTGTATGAGCACATCCACTCGTGCATGAATCATGTCATCCCAAATAGAACCAAGATGCTCTTCTCCAAAAAAAGGAAGCCAATCTGGTGGTCCCCTGCTATAAGCAAACTATACAACAGAAGGAAGAAACTGTTGCAGAAAAGAGGAAAATCCCAGGATGCAAAAAACTCCCTCACTAGCCTCAGTAAGAAGCTGAGATCCCTCATAAAATCCTCAAAAGCTAGTTACGAAAATAAAATTGCCAAAGATTCCAAAGACAACCACAAGGCATTCTATAGTTATGTCAAGAATCTAAATGGCAATGCTCAGATCTGCTCTGAGCTACAACAGAATGGCATTAAATATACTGATCCCAAGGATATTGCCAATATCCTGGCAGATCAATTTAGTGCCAACTTCACCCCCTCTCACCCCCTAAAGGGCTCATCTCAATACCAAAAGATTGCCAAATTCCAATAATCACGGCCACACAGGTAGAAACCGCACTCTCCAAAGCTAAGAATACAGCATCCATGGGACCAGATGACATCCCAGGCTGTGTACTACATGAACTACAAAATGAACTGGCACCTCACCTAACTGCCATGTTTAATCATAGCCTCACCTCAGGCTTCGTGCCCACTGAGTGGCGCACAGCTACAGTTATCCCGCTCCACAAGGGAGGATCCGCCTTCGATCCCGGGAACTACCGTCCCATCAGTCTGACAAGCCTGATCTGCAAGGGCATGGAACGCATTATCATGGAACCTATAAACAATAACATTGGCAACCTTCAAACACTGGACCCCACCCAGTGTGGGTTTGTGAAGGGCCGATCTTGTCTCTTGAATCTGATTGACTTCTTCGAATCAGTCTCCAGAGCTGTGGAAGAGGGTAAGGCGGTCCACACAGCCTATCTGGACCTCGCCAAGGCCTTCGACACCATCCCCCACTCTGGAAAAATAGATAAACTTACTAAGCTGGGCATAAATCCCTATGTCACTCGATGGGTTGCCAACTGGCTTACTGACAGAACCCAGACTGTAAAAGTAGCAAACTCCAAATCCAGCTCCAGATAAGTGACAAGTGGGGTACCTCTGGGTTCAGTCCTGGGACCACTCTTGTTTGGCATCTACTTCTCTGAAGTACAGGCCATCACTAAGGGACTCTGGCTAACAAAGTTTGCAGATGACTGCAAACTGGGAGCCATTATTGAATCCCCAAATGATGTGGATATTCTACAAAAGGGCCTTAAAGAAACAGATGCCTGGTGCCAGAGCCATGGGCTCAAGCTTAATGCCAAAAAATGTATAGTTATCCCCTTTGGAAAAAAATCATGTACCCATGAATTACCACATAGGTGGCAGGACACTAAACATCAAAAGTGTGATGAGAGACTTAGGGACACAGGTGGACAGTGGTCTCACTTTCGATAACCACATCGCCACAACAGTCAGAAAATCCTTCTGTGTGGCACACCTCATCACTAAGGGCTTTTCATCTGGAAAAAAGAGGTCATTGTCCCACTGTACTCATCCCTCATTAGACCCATTATCGAGTATAATGCCCTGTTTGGTATGTACCTCACAAGACATCTGCAACAGCTGGAAAGGCCACAGAAATACCTCACTAAAAGAATCACAGGCCTAAAGCAGATTCCATATGTGACCGTCTAAAAAAACTCCAGCTATACTCTGTGGCATATCTACTCAGAGGCGATCTCTGCTTAACATACAAGGCCATGTCAAACTCTGAGCTGTTGGACATGCTCCCCTTAAAGAAATCCCAGTCCCTCAGAGCCACATGCTCCAGGGATCTAAACCTTGTCATCACAATGAACAAAACATGCTGGAGGGATAGGTTCCTGACCCAGAGACTCCCCATACTCTGGAATAGACTGCCCATACATGTCAAGCAGAGCCCCTCTTTGGCCCTCTTCAAAAGGAACCTTGATGATTGGATGGGAGATAGGAAATTCACCCCAGGGATCATGTCAGTCGCCCTACTAGACAGGGGTCCAGAGAAGTAAATATTGTGGGAAGAAATATCCAGGGAATTGTTATGGCTAGGCTTGCATAGGCCCTAGGACCGATAGCCTAGTACCAACCTATGAACCTATGAACCCACCATTTCTGCAGCACAGGTAAAAGCTGCATTGTCCAAAGCCAAGAATACAGCATCCATGGGACCAGATAATATCCCTGGCTGTGTCCTACATGAGCTACAAAATGAACTGGCACCGCATCTGTGTGCCCTGTTCAATCACAGCCTTACATCAGGCTATGTCCCTAATGAAAGGTGAACCACTGCAGTCATCCCGCTCCATAAAGGGGGAGCAACTACAGACCCTGGGAACTGTCGCGCCATTAGCCTGACGAGTCTGATATGCAAAGCTATGGAGCACATCATCATGGACCTGCTGAAAAAAGATATAGGCAATCTTCAAACTCTTGAACCCACACAGTTTGGCTTTGTCAAGGGCAGATCCTGCCTGATGAACTTGGTTGACTACTTCAAAGCAGTCACCAAGGCTGTGGATGAGGGTAAGGGTAAGGCAGTGCATACAGCCTACTTCGACCTGGCCAAAGCCTTTGATACCATTCCCTACTCAGGTATTATTGATAAACTCACCAAACTAGGCATCGATCCATACATCACTAGGTGGGTTGCAAATTGGCTCACAGACAGGATGCACAGAGTGAAAGTTGCAGATTTCAAGTCAGACTGCCGACCAGTCATGAGTGAAGCCCCACAGGGTTCGGTCCTGGGCCCTGTCCTGTTTGGCATCTACTTCTCAGAAGTCCAGGCAAACACAGAAGGACTCTGGCTGACCAAGTTCACTGATGACTGCAAGCTAGGAGTCATTATCAACTTCCCAAGTGATGCAGACATCCTACAAAAGGGCCTCTCTGAGACCAATGACTGGTGTCGGAGCCATGGCCTGAAGCTTAACACCAAAAAATGCGTTATCATCCCTTTTGGAAAAAACTCAGTTCCCATGAATTACCACATCGATGAGTGCCCACTGAACAAGATAAGATAAGAGATCTGAGCACCCAGGTCAACAGCCACCTCACCTTCGACCACCTCATTGCTGCTGTTGTGAGAAAGTCCTACTACATGGCACATCTTATAATCAAAGGTTTCGCATCGAGGAAGAAAGAGGCCATCATCCCTCTCTATCCATCCCTCATTAGACCAGTCATCGAATATAATGCCCCATTTGGCATGTACCTGACCAGATACCTACAACAGCTGGAGAGGCCACAAAAGTACCTCACAAAAAGGATCCTAGGCCTTAAACACATGTTCTACATGGACAGACTCAAGAACCTTCAGCTGTTCTCAGTATCTTATTGTCTACTTAGAGGTGATCTCTGCTTGACTTACAAAGCCATGCCTGACCCAGCCCTACTTGAAATGCTACACCTAAAGAAATCCCAACCCCCTGTGCCACATGCTCTAGAGATTACAACCTCATTTCCACAATTAACAGAACATGCTGGAGGGACAAGTTCATCTCCCAAAGACTTCCCATACTCTGGAATAAGCTTCCCATTCATGTCAAGCAGAGGACCTCGCTGGCCCTCTTCAAGAGAAATCTTGATGAGTGGATGGGTAACAAAGTTCACTCCGGGGATCACTCCAGTTGCCCCACAGTACCTGGGCAATTTTTGGGCTAGGCTTGTAAAGGCTCCAGGGCCATTAGCCTAGTACACACCTATGAAACTATGTGTCTATTTCAATGTTATTCACAAGTAAAAAATAAACACTTCTACCAAGTCTGAAACCCAGGCCCCCCCTCAACTATAGCACAGTGCATTAATCCACCCTGTTACAGAGATTTTATGTTAAACAGGTGTTTCCAGCAATAGATACTGATTCCTACCTATAGTCATTAAGCATGTAACTGAATTAAAAATGTAATGAGATAAACAGAAGTGTATCTTGGACCCTGGTGCAATAATACATGAGTCAACAGCCAAAGACATAGTAATGAATGTAAGTGAATCTTGTGATAGCAGGTACATGTGCCCTTTTATCAGCAACTTGTGGAAAGACACCTGCCAAGGCAGCAATGGCAAACTACATATTCAGCTGGGACCCTGGGGCAGAAATACAACCATATAAAGCCATGCACATACTCATAGCCTGTATATGTGCACATATATATTGCAAATACACATGCTTTTGCAATGGCTCAGTCTGTTAAATGCTTTGCATGCAGTACATTTTGCCACACACAGTCTGGGGTTCGAATCCAGTGTTGTGTCACACTTTACTTACATTATTGTGAAGACAGCGAGTAATGACTGTTTCTTGCAATCTTAATCCCCACAGGTTACTGCTGCATAATTAACTGCCACCCAGTTTTGCAAGACAAAGGCCTGCAGGCAGAGAGACACAATGCACATATCCATATAACCTAACTATATGCCACCTACTACTCTGTTAGTCACACTGTTGCATAACAGACATACCTTAAGCACATGCACCTATTGGACTGTATAGAATACCCTTAAACTGGCTCTGCCATAACAACAGGCCTGACATAGCCGCCACAGTTACACATACAGCTTGCTGTCCAACAAAGTGTTCACACTCCCCCTGTTAGAAAAATATGTATTAACATATGTGTGCAATGCTTATTTTAAATAAGAGAAGATTAACACGTTTTTATTCCATATGCAGTATTAGTTCTATTTGAAACTGAAAACATGCTTTTCTGAAATTGTGCTTTCTGACACTGCAAGATGCACTCTGACCTACTTTGCTAGCATAGCAAAATACATGTTTATGCTTTGGAAATGTACTGGAAAGCAGGTGATTTTCTGCTAGGTCAGGAAATTAAATGGAGAATAATAATAATTTCTGTAGATCCATTCATTCTGGACAATAAGCTCTGTTCGTGTAGATGAAAAAGTGCACACGCTGCAAGATAGTTAGATACTATAAACAATGAACTGCTTCAGAAATCTGTACTTGCATTGTGCTTGAATTAGCCATAGTACCTAGACTTGTAACATCACATAGCAAGAAAGTTATAATTGACCGGTGGTCGTCAAGGCCATCCTGTTTACTAAAAAAATCTTTTTTAAACTTTGAAGAGTCAGCCAGAAATGTGAGAAACATCTGTAAAGTAACAGAATTGTGAACTGGTGATTTACTACGTCAGTCGTAGTGGGTAATGTCTTGAAAGAAAGGTATAATAACTGTGACACTTCCTGATTTAGTCAGACAAACTCTGTAACTGCATTTTTTGTCTCCTTGCGCAAGAATAAAGATACCTGAACTGAACCTTATGCTTTTGGTCTTTTGAAGTATTTTTCTCTGACATTGTTTGGTTCTTTGGAGCCAGAAACCCTCATTTAGCCTGGGATCAGATGGGCCAGGTGGCATGAAACTGCCCAGGGAAGATACCACATTGGATCTTCTTCATTGAAAGACCTCCGACTGAATTGTCGTGCAAAAGAGGCCAGCCACTTTTGTGATCTACGACTGAAGGCGGGTTCCGTTTGAACAGTGACCAATCGCTGAGGCTCAGGTAAGGTGAATCTTCTTTTTTCTGTTTTAGATCAGGGACTTGATTGTATTTGTTCTGGGAGAATTTTGTTAAAATTCAGGGACAGAAATATTGCTATCTTGTCATAGATCAGGGAAACAGGATAAGTAGGCAGGTAGTCTGAAGTGACTGTAAACACTTGGTGGTCCCACATTAAAAACAAAAGGGTTACGTAACATTTAAAAGGTTAGAACAAAATGGGTAATACGTGCACAAAAACGAAAAGACCCCAAAGCACACCGTTAACCGAAGACGCAAAATATATGCAATCACAGCGCGCTGACAACGTTAGATATTATACTAAATGGGTTAATAAATATGAATTTGATGGGAAACTAGAAACCTCCTCGCTTATCAAACTTATTAGACAGTTAAAAACCGATTCTAAAGGTCGGGTTAAAAAACAGCGTAAATTAGGAGTTCATCAGGCACACAGGTGGATTGAGGAAGCAAACCGAAGAGAACAAAAGAATAAAAATTCAAAAGCAATGTTTCTAGACAAAGAGGATAATAACTTGGTTATAGCATCGGCCCCTCCGCCCTCTCCAGTTCCGGTTCCTTTATCAGCTCCCTTACCGAAATATGAAGCAAAAGAACAAACTGGCCCACCTCCACGATATCCAGTTGCTCCTATTAAACCACTACCATTTGTTAGAGATCCTATCGAGACAAGGTCTCGAACATGTAATTTAAAAGGGTTTATTGAATTATATCAAATGAATGGAAATTCATGGGCTATGAGTGAAGAAGAGATATGCCCACGCACAGAAGTACCGAATCCTCAGGCAGGACAAGAAGGGCAGGACCCAACTCTCTTAGTATACAGACCGTGGACACCGGAAGACATCCGGAAAGCCACAGAGGGAATTCCCCATCCAAAAGTTAATTTTAGAAAGTTCTTAGAAGACTTACAGGGCATGAGATTAAGTTATCACTTAAACGGAGAGGAAGTAGAAAAAGTGGTCAGACAAATAGTAGGTCCAGATTGGCACATGATCAGTGGCAACTGGAATCCCCGTGACGCTGCACTTAGGCCCCTCCCACATAGCAGTGCAGAACTAGATAACAGAGCGAAAGGTCTGACAGACCGAATTTCTGAGAAATGGAAGCCTAGGGCAGACTGGACATGCATTAATCAACGCATCCAACAAGAAAGTGAAACTGTTGATAGATATTTTGCCAGATTATTGGAATGTTTTAACAACCACTGTGGAATGCAGGTGCCTGAAGATCAGACACAAGATTCCCCATATGAGCAGCAGTTAAAGAACGCATTTTTGAAAGGCAGTATTGCACCCATAAGTAGTTTCATTACTAAACATATGGTAGACCATCGGACAAGCAGATTACAATCACTGCTTGAATATGCTAGACATGCCGAAAGGCATTTTAATAACAAAAAGAAAAAGAAAGCCCAAGTATTTGCTGTGGAAGATGGAGAAGTTTATTTAGTACAGTCCAGACAAAAGGGCAAAAAGAATGTCCAGGGAAACAAACAATCTGATCAGCGATCAGAGGATTTTGAAGGGAGAAAGAAAAGAGGTGAGTGCTTCAAGTGCGGGAAAAAGGGACACTTGGCAAGGGATTGCAAGAAAAATAAGAAGGCAGCAGTGGAAGACAAAAACGATGAGGGTGAGGACTGACTATATGAAAGTCAAGAATCACTAGATAAGAATAATAGAGAAAGGACAAATGAGAATGTGATAGAAGGAGCAGAGAATGTGATAGTAGAGGAAGTGCGGGAAGCTACTGATAGTGAAGAAAACAAAATTTTAGACCTAGCCTTACTGAGCTTAGAGCTCTATCTAGCTGACACAAAACCAGAAGTGACACTCCTGGTAGAAGGGAGGGAAGTCAAATTTTTGTGCAATTCAGGGTCATCACGAACCCTGGTACAGCCCTCCAAACTACCAGAAAATTCAGAATCACATGACTTTATACTAGTAAAAGCAGCTAATGGACAGCTGTATCGGGAGCCTCTCTCCCATAACATTACAACAACAGATCCTGTTTCAGGATTAACCCAGAAAAGCAAAATTGTTGTTTCTGCAAAATGCCCAGTGAACCTTTTGGGCAGAGATCTTATGCAACTATTAGGCATAGCAGTAGTTCCAACCATGCAGGGTATGGAAGCACAGCGACAAACTAGTACTTTTGCAGTGCAAACGGAAGGTGAGACATTTTACTGGTACAGCCAGGACTTAGTTATGACTGGCCCTGGAGCAGTAACTAAAGAGTTAATGAATGTAGCTATCAGTAAGTTCCCCTCCCTTTGTATTGACATACAACACCTATTGCACTGTACTCTGTATTATTGCAATACACCAGGACCTAACAAAGAATATGAACAAGAATTGTTTAGAAATCATGCAAACAGATTAGTACTGTGTAATTTGTACTGGGACATGAAAGGGAACAGTGTAGTTAGCTGTTCATTACCCCAGGAGTTCTTTTCACTTTACAAATCGAATCTAATACCGCATGCTAGTTTAACTAAAGAGGAAGATTTAAAATGGATAGACCTAGGAGAGAAAGTTACAAAATGGGAAAAACAGACAGAATCAGAACTGTCAAAACAGGGAATACAAAGACAGAAACTGAACTGGATAACACAAACACATCCAGCTGTACACTTGCAGTCCAGCAAAGACAGCTGAGAAGCCCTCTTATTAGAAGAGGAAGAAAAAGCTTTGTTAGACATACCAGAAACTCTCTGGTCAACAGGAAAGTCAGACGTAGGACTTATTCACACAGCAGGACCAGTTACTATCACACCAAAGTCAGCATTTAGACCACAAAAGAGACAGTACCCCTTGAGAAAAGATGCAGAGGCAGGTATTAAACCTATCATAGCAGCTTTGCTTAAGAAGGGAATACTGGTGGAATCTCCCGATTCGCCATGTAATACACCCTTATTTCCAGTTAGAAAAGCAAACAGAGAATGGCGTATGGTCCAAGATTTACAAGCTGTAAATGACGCAGTAATACCAAGAGCACCTACGGTGCCAGATCCACATACCTTGTTGAATGATTTAAAACTTCAACAGAAGTATTTTTTTGTGGTAGATATCAGCAATGCGTTCTTTTCGATACCGATACACCCTGACAGCCAGTATTGGTTTGCATTTACATTTCAGGGGAAGCGGTATACATATACGCGACTACCACATGGCTATAGTGAAAGCCCAATGATATTCTCACAAGAGATGGCAAGTAATTTAGCGGGATTTATCCCACCGAGAGGTAGTCAAATTTTACTTTATGTTGATGACATCCTGCTGGCCGCCCCTACCCAGCAAGATTGTAAGGAAGATACTATAGCATTATTAAAATTCCTAGCAGTTGAAGGACAAAAAGTAAGCAAAAATAAATTGCAGGTTTGGAGAAAACAAGTGAAATACCTTGGATATGTAATATCCAAAGATGGCAGAACATTAGATGAAGACAGAAAAGTAGCGATCTTACAAGCACCAAAACCCACAACCAAGAAGGAAATGATGTCCTTCCTGGGTACGACTAATTTTTGTCAGAGCTGGATCCCAAACTATGCTTTGGAATCTGCACCTTTAACCGACCTGATTTTTAAGAAGCCTATGGCAGCACAACATTTAATACAGTGGACACCAGAAGCAGAATTAACCTTCTGCAGACTGAAACAATTGATAGCATCATCATTAGTTTTAGGATTACCAAATTATCACAAACGTTTTTTCCAAACTGTAGATTGCAAGCAAGGTTATATGACATCAGTATTGACTCAACAGCATGGGGACAAACAATGCCCCATTGCTTATTATTCATCACAACTGGACCTAGTGGCGCAGTCTCTACCCCACTGTGTACAAGCAGTAGTTGCAGCTGCAATGGCAGTGCAGGCTTCAGCCTCAGTAGTGTTATTCCACCCTCTCACATTGAGAGTGCCTCATGCAGTCGCAATCATTTTACCGCAAGAAAAAGTAGCATATCTTTCCCCTGCTAGGCATCTTTCTTGTATGACTATATTGCTGAGTCAACCTCACATGACAGTTGAACGATGTACTACTTTGAATCCGTCTACCTTGCTCCCAACTCCTGTGGATGGCACACCCCATAACTGCCTGTAGGAAACTGAGCAAAAGACACTGCCTAGAAAAGACCTCACGAATGTTCCCTTGGATGATGCCGAGGTGACATATTACGTGGATGGCTCATGCAAGAGGAGTCCTACAGGACAGAACCTAGCAGGTTACGCAGTAGTTTCTGATACTGAGATTGTAGAAGCGAAACCTCTACCACATAACTTATCTGCACAAGCAGCAGAGTTGATTGCCTTGACACGGGCATGTACCTTAGCAAAGGGTAAAAGCGTAAACATTTTTACAGGCAGCCAGTATGCTTTTTCTACTGTACATGTTTTTGCACAACAGTGGAAGAATCGAGGAATGGTGACATCTACTGGCAAACCGATTAACCATGCACAGTTTATTTTAGATTTGTTAGATTCTATTCAGTTGCCTCAGAAAGAAGCTATTTGTAAATGCATAGCTCATGCAAAACAACAAGATAGGATTTCAAAAGGCAATGCGAGAGCTGACACAGCTGCAAAGCAAGCAGCCTCAGAAGCATTTCTTTTGAACGAGGAATTACAACCTTCTGAGATTTTAGACTTAGAAATGTTGAAAACAATGCAGACACTTACTACACAAGCTGAAAAACAAAAATGGAAAAGATGAGGAGCAATTCTCAAGGAAGGGCTGTACATCTCCAAACAGGGAAAACCAATATTACCGTCTAATTTATTTAGATATGCAGCTTTGTTGAGCCATGGGCAGAGTCATGTCTCAACAAGGGGGATGGTACAGTTAGTGAATAGGGTATTCGCTACGTACTGGTTTACAAACTACACTAAAAAATTTTGCCTGTCATGTCACACTTGTAATAAACATCATGCACAAGGGGCATTAAAGCCCAAGCAAGGGAGTTTCCCTACACCACCATATCCATTTCATACTATCTGTATGGATTTCATAGAATTGAGCAAATGTGAAAACAAAAAGTACTGCCTTGTCATTGTGGATATGTTCTCCAAATGGGTGGAGGCCTTTCCGACTAGTAAACCAGATGCAGCCACTGTTGCAAAGACCCTAGTTAAAGAAATCATTCTTAGATTTGGTATACTGGAAAGGATCTACAGTGACAACGGTACACATTTCGTTAACCAAACTATACGGCAGTTAAGCCAGTATTTTGGGATTTCTTTAAAACATCACTGTGCATATCACCCTCAATCTGCAGGGTTAGTAGAGAGGCACAATGGAGTTTTAAAGAATAAGCTTAAAAAACTTATGGTAGATACACAGAAGAACTGGGTGTACTGTTTGCCCCTGGCACTGTTGAGCATGAGAACTGTTCCGAATGCAAAAGGATTGGCACCTTTCGAAAAGATTTTCGGAAGAGCTTATTATATACCTCAGTGGAAACCTCTCATGCCTGCAGACCAGGAAGCAGATTGGACACTTGCAGAGTACATGAGGAGTATGCTGAATAACAAACATATTTTACAGTTTAATTCTGTTTCAGATAAAGAACAAACTAAACCATTCAAAGTAGCAGTAGCCCCAGGTACTTGGGTCTGGGTGAAGACAATCAAAAAGAAGAATTGGGCGACACCAAAGTGGGAAGGTCCATATCAAGTACTGCTGAGCACGCCCACAGCAGTCAAGATTGCGGAACGTTCATCTTGGATTCATTTGACACACTGTAAACTAGTCAAAAACTTTGAACTTGATAAAACTTTTGCTAATACACAGCAGCAGTAAAATGACAAGACCCAGAGACAATAGAAATACTGAATGACTTCAGCAGTATATTCAGCAGTGTTGCATAATCATCTTAATAACTGCATTAGTGACAATGTTCTTTTTGCTGTGGCTTTTGCTCTGGCCTTTCTTTTCTTCAGCCATACCAGCCAGACTGAACAAACGTGATTCAACACTCATAGACTGGCATCCGAACTTTAACACTTACCAAGCAATCAAATATGTGTATGCTGAGACTTTTAATATTTCAAATTGTTGGATTTGCACAGCTATACCAACAGCATACGGGGGATTATTGATGGCTGCTGTCCCCCTGGGGTTCAATGAGACCTGGGACAACTTGATTTTTGAGACTACACCTGTGAAATCTAGAGACAAAATTGCATTATTTCTACCCGTTACACAAACAGGAATTGTATGTTTTTTTAAGAATGACACGATTCAAGTAGGTTGGAGTAAATGTAATGTGACTGTTTCTTATAAATGTTATATTAAACCTAAAAATGCTAAAAATACAGAAACAATTTGTGATGCAGATTATGACTCATATTTTGAGTCCTTGCATAAAACTGTCAGTGATATACAACATAATCCTGTTCTTTTAAAGCAACTGTCTATTATAGATAAGAAAATGTTTCATGCAGGGAAGGTGTATATCAATACTAAGGTAGAAAACTGTTATTTCATATGTGGGAAAAAGGCATACAAATGGTTGCCTGAGAATTGGTCCGGCAGTTGTTTTTTGGGTTACCTGGTCCCGGCCATACGACACACTACAGCTTTGCCTCATGGGAGAATTTGAAACGTCAGAGACGTCGCAAAGAAACCTGAAAATCCAATCAAGAAACCTGAGAATCCAGTGGGACAGATCGTAGCAGGCTGGAGAATCCATAACTCTGTGAAAGACAAAAGTAAACTAGCACACATGAACTTGAGTGACACTATCATATCCTGGGCTGGCATAGCCCCTGCATATGGTGCAGTTAAATCAATTTGGGAACTGAGAAAACTATCCAAACTTCTCGAGGTCATGAGCAATGCAACTTTTTCTGCTCTTGAATTAATGACTGATGAAATGAATGCAATGAGAACTGTGGTGCTTCAAAAGCACATGGCTCTTGACTTCACCCTAGCGGTGGGAGGTGGTACATGCGCTTTAATCAAAGATGAGTGTTGTTTGTTTATTCCCGACAAAAAACACGAGATCAATGATCCTTTGGAAGTGATTCAGCAAGTGTCAGACATGACCAGGCAAGGCCCGAACCCACTGATGGACTTTTTCCAGAATTTGTTTGGGGGGTGGGGTTCCATCCTAATGAATATCCTGATTGCCATTTGTGTGGGATTACGTTTGTTAGGAACATGCATTTGCTGTGGAATTCCCTGCATGAAAAAAATTAATCAAGGATTTTATAGACATGTCAGTTTCTGAGACTTTGTATCAAAGTACTGAAATTGAAGAACTGTTGAAAAAGGAAACACTTTCATAAGTTTAAACTGAATGACTCTCTTAGCTGCAAATCCTCAAAGGAAGAGGTTAGGAGAAGAAACAAACTGTTTATGCTTTTGAAATAGAATAAAAAGTATTAACAGGGGGGAAATGTTAGAAAAATATGTATTAACATATGTGTGCAATGCTTATTTTAAATAAGGGAAGATTAACATGTTTTTATTCTATATGCAGTATTAGTTCTATTTGAAACTGAAAACATGCTTTTCTGAAATTGTGCTTTCTGACACTGCAAGATGCACTCTGACCTAGTTTGCTAGCACAGCAAAATACATGTTTATGCTTTGGAAATGTGCTGGAAAGCAGGTGATTTTCTGCTAGGTCAGGAAATTAAATGGAGAATAATAATAATTTCTGTAGATCCATTCGTTATTGACAATGAGCTCTGTTCGTGTTGATGAAAAAGTGCACAAGCTGCAAGATAGTTAGATACTATAAACAATGAACTGCTTCAGAAATCTGTACTTGCATTGTTCTTGAATTAGCCATAGTACCTAGACTTGTAACATCACATAGCAAGAAAGTTATAATTGACCGGTGGTCGTCAAGGCCATCCTGTTTACTAAAAAAATCTTTTTTAAACTTTGAAGAGTCAGCTAGAAATGTGAGAAACATCTGTAAAGTAACATAATTGTGAACTGGTGATTTACTACGTCAGTCGTAGTGGGCAATGTCTTGAAAGAAAGGTATAATAACTGTGACACTTCCTGATTTAGTCAGGCAAACTGTAACTGCATTTTTTGTCTCCTTGCGCAAGAATAAAGATACCTGAACTGAACCTTATGCTTTTGTCTTTTGAAGTATTTTTCTCTGACACCCCCCTACGTGTTGTAGGTGGCTGCAGCAGCACCTGCAGCCTGTAGCATACACAGCTGTATGTAAAGGTAGCTGCTACAGACCTACCATATCTCCCAACCCCTTAGAACAAGGGATTCGGAGATAGCCATACTTAATGAGGGGGGGAGTCCCTGAAATAGGGACATGTTTAACAGTATGCCCCTACAAAGATAGTAGGTTGATAGAATAACAGCTACTGTATTAGCATGCATATTCTGATGGGTATGAAATGTGACACTCACATGTCTCTCTTCCCTTCCTGACCTCAACCCACAATGTTTGCAGTTAACGGCCAGATAACCACAATGTCATGGGACACTGACCAAATATACGAGGCAAAACTGTGGACATACTTCATAAATCTCTGCAGTGAACAGTATTTGTACCTACCCTCTGAAATGCTGTAGTCTCCATACCTCAGTAATGTCCATCTCAAACACTAGGAAAGGGGCCAAGGCCTACATGAAGGCCTTACATATTGCACTGTCGTGGCATGTCATTGGCTAATGATAGTGCAATTCATCTGTTTTGGTTGCAGTTAGCAATTCTGAGCCACAGATTGGTGCAAAGGCAATTACCTATTAATGAGCATTACCTTTAAAAGGCAAGCAACTGGTTATGGGGAACAGGTCTGTATGAGATTTCAGTCACACAGACAGCATATGTCCAAAGCATTTCCAGAGGAAAGATTCAAAAAAGGAATACTGCACTCCACCAGGTATGTAATAGAGTTCTCCATATAACAGGATGCAGATAGGAGGATGGAGGTATGAGAAATATGGATTACAGCAGCAGGCTTGTCTTAGATCTATGGTATTGAGCTGTCTTACACCTACAGGCATGCCGCTCAACTGTCCCTGCTTTCAGTCACATCTCAGCTCTCTCGCTGTCAATCCCTCCTACAATGGTTGGCTGTTGTAGAAAGGTTAGTGGATTACATGTAATACATAGTGACAATAACTTAGGGTGTACACTCCTGTAACATCAAACGATGTACCGTATTTCACCTCATCTCATTCTGTGAATGTGTCATATAAATAGTTCTAACATTGTGAAAGTGTCCCTGAATGTCCCTGCTATACTTTGGCTACGTCCCTGTTTCATTGACATTTGTCCCTGTTTGGTTGAAAGCTACACCTAACATACCTGTCAACCTCCTACAGCAAGAAATCAGGACAAAGCCATAATTACTAGGGGGCCAAAAGCCCAAACTCAGTGACAGAGTATATTTTCTGTACAAAGTAAGAACATTAGTAGACTAACAGATATTATGGTAGCATAACCATTTTCTGAGGGGTATGACGTATGAAAGTCAGATTCTGACTATATTTCCTGACATCAACCATCAAAGCTTGGTCAACCATTTGTCAGACATCCACAAGTTTGTGTGAAAAGGACGACATTTATGAGGCAAACATCCTGACATTCTGCAAACATCTCTATAGTTGAGAGGTATGACGCCTACAGGGAACATATACTACAGCAGGTTTGCATTGCTTTCTGTCATTGTGGCACACTGGCTTTACTGGACTGTCCCCATATAGTTATTGTAATAGCACACTGCAATTTGTCTGACAGTGGCTGTTTGACATATTAGTGGGAATTTGCCCATAGCGGATACACCACAGTAGACTGCAGTGATGGGTGTCGGGACATGCAGCAGAATCTGTCACGGCACACAGGAACATAACCCAGTACTGCTACTATCTTGGTGATATCCACATATGTAGTATGTTTCCAGACTGTGTGGTATGACGTGTGAGGGAGCAGTTGATAGTGCAAGCCATTATGGGCACGCAGGATCTGTACATAGTGGACATCTATGTATCTGGTCCTGTAATGTGTTCCCCTCTTGTTGTCTTTCAGGAGATATGTACCACAGGAGGTATCCACCATTCACAACTGCAGAAAATGACATCATACTGCATGACCTCAGACACCACCATCACATCTTGCTTTCCAGGGGTCAGCACAATTGTGAACAGTGGGCAGCATTGTAGGCAGACCTTGTGTGAGCTGTTAATCAGATTGACCAACAAGACAGGACCTATGAGCAGGTCTGACACCGGACCACAGATATGGCAAAAGCTACATGGCAAAGGGCAGCTGCTGCTGCCAGGGATTGTGATGCCACTGGTGGAGGGCCTGCAATGGAACAACCACTCTCAGCCACAGCGGAGTTCCTGGTGAACCTAGGATCAAACAAAAGCTCCCAGGCATCCATCATGCCATACATCAAGCAGGTGGGTGCCACAGTATCCACTAAAGAGGAGCGTCCAGGTAAGCTGACTGTGTTCACCAGTGTATTACTGTATTAGTCATTGTGGCAGGCTGTACATACCAGTATATAGGTGTCAGGTCTATCTGCATGGGGGAGGGGGTTGGGTTTTATGCACAGTTGTGCACACATACTCAGAATGTCAGCAATATATCCATTATCACAGTAGCTACTGTACACGTGGCTATATACACTTATTACGTTGTAGCGCTGCAACATGTGGCGCTGACAATACTTCTCCCTCACCGATTCATAGGTCTGTCAGGAGCTGCCGAAGTCTGGGGTCCTGTGCCTGGTAAGTATACTACTACTATTTTATGGATCATATATACCCTTTGAAAGTTAAGGGCTGCCATATTGCCCTATGTACAAATGTTGTGTTTAGCCAGAGTAGAATATTTGTATGTTCCATTCTGGAACACTTAACTACAGTTCATATACTGGGTAATCCCAGGTGTGTACTTTAATAAATATTGACACATTTGCACTTATAGTTCTGAGCAACTACGCAGCCTGGTATAAATGTGGCAATTGCTCCAAGATGCCTGATCAAACACAAAAGGGAGATGGTACATACTTGACGCAGTGACACTAGTTGTGGGATATCATTCTCAGAATAGGTGTACTGAGTCTTATATGTATTTCTATCACATATAGATAGTGTCATATTGCATACCCTACAGGTATATTGTACTGGCAACTTTAACTGGACGTAGTTGAAGTGCGTGTTATAAAGGCCTTGACTTGTATGTGTATGTTGTGAGGATGTCTGTTGTGCATGGGAGCAGAGATGAGAAGATGTGAGACCGGTAATGCAGGTGTGGATCCTCATCTGTATGAGTCTGTGTGGATTACCAAACATAATAGTGCAGGTAGTAATGTACTGCTTTTGTCTTGATTTTCTAAGGTGACTGGGGGGTTGGAGTCTGTCCCCCATGCAGCCTGATATCAGTGTCTCATCAGACTCTGATGATGATGCTGGCCATAGTGAGGCAAAGATGGCATTGTCGGGGGCTGAATCTGTCCTAGAGGTTGCCATCCCTCTTCTGCTCCCATTGTCACCACACAAATTCACTAGACAATGTCGAATTTCAGTATTTCGAGACTGAATAGTCGAACACCCACATACCCGAACACGTAAAACCGTGAATAGCACAATCAAGACTACACACACACACACACACACACACACACACACACACACACACACACACACACACACACACACACACACACATATACACACATACACCTACCTAACTACACTAAAACAAACAAAACAACACACACAAACAAAACATAACACACACACACACACACACACACACACACACACACACACACACACACACACACGCATACACCTACCTATATAGCAGGGGCAAGCCCCTGCACCCCAATGTGGGAGGATGCACCCCCACACCCCCCTACTTATATATACTAACTCTGAGGTCGTACTAAACACACACACAAAAAACACCACTGCACACACTCACACACACATCCCTGGCTAATACCCTTACACAAAGACCACTTACCTAAAACCCCAGATAAATCCACGAACCGCACCACATGTTACAGATGCCACACCACAATAGCAGATTCGGCATTTCCATAGTCAACATACTGCAGTTTTGCATAACTGCACTTTTGTGTATTCAGTCTCGATGTACTGAAATCCAGCATTTCAGTATGTCGAGATTCTCTAGTGTTTCCCTCCATACACAGTCAGTATGCCCACACATACCCAGTCCCCACAGGCCACAGATATTGGACAGTCAGAGGGTGGAGACATTGAACAGGGAAGTGTGGCAACTATGGCTCCAGTGAATGCAGACACTGGCCATAGCCAGAGCCAGCGAGGTCCCACACAGGCGGATGGACAGGGGGACTCCTAAGGGGCATGCAGTCCTTCCAAAACCTGTTGCTGATGTCACATCATGAGTCACTCGATATATGTTTTGGGCCATCATGGAGGCACAGGCACATTCTGAATGCAACTCCAGATGTATGCTTATCGATGCAGCACAGTCTGACATCCGTGACTGCCTCCACCACATTGTGGACACCCTGGAACAGTTCAGTGATGCAGTGGACAGATGGTGGGCTGAGACAGTGTCTGTCTTGGACCACACATTGCCTGTGCTAGAACATATGGTTTGAGTTGGGCATAGGACATGGTGAGGTAGGCCAACAACACTATCTGCTGAAAGTCCACGTGGCCATGCATAGTCACGCTCCCATAGTGGCAGTACCTCCAGCACTACAGAGGAAGGTGTGCTGTCCACACCATGATGTGTCAAGCCATGGGCACATGGTCCTGGGTGGTCCCATGGGGGACACAGCCCCAGCAAACAGCAGTCACTGTCAGGTACTAGCAGTGCATCTGACCTTGGGCATGGTGGTGCCAATGCTACTCTTGGCAGAGCCAGTTCCCGTTTTCATGGCCGGAGATGGTGAACTGTCCACTCTACCATGTACAGTCCACAGCTGTTCACCATACACATGTGTAGGGCTAGTACTGGGCTTGATGTACATGCACACACTCAAACACCACTGTCACATGCAGGTCACCTACAGACACACACAACACCTCTCCATGGCCCATCTAACCTGCACCCCTTCCTGACTCACACACATGCTGTAAACCATTTGGCAAAGCCTAGGCCTCCGGCAACTCCACAATACACCCTGTGCATGTGATGATACCTGTGCCACATCCCTTTCATTCGTGCCATCGAGAGAAATTGCAACTTTGTGTCTGATGCACAGGGTGAGGTTATTACTTGACATGTACTTAGTCCTGTATGGTTTTGCCATGCCACTTGTGACCAACAGCAGGTAGTGTGTGCTGGGATGTGGCATGACTATGAATCAAACTTTGTGTATCTTATGTTGCATGATGTACTGTCAGGAGTGTTACAGACTGACAGATGTGTCACAGACCTGTGTATGTTTCTGTTGCAGGATTTTGAAAACATGAACCATGGACACATGGCGTCAATACAGTGGCACAGAATGGCATAACAGCACAGCAGATATATGACAACAGGAAGGTATGGCAGTGTATGTGCATTGCTTCCTAGGTGCGTATGTGTAGAACAGTCTATCAGGGACAATGGTGGCAGTCAGCATACTCATGCATCCATACTTTGTGTTAAGGTCTGCTATCCTTGCTACGTGTCACTTGGGTATCATGAACCTACAAATCAACAAGGTTTGGTAATGGAGTTGACACATGTATAAATATCCTGTGTCCAGGTCAGACAGGTGGTGGACATCTGGCAGTCAGTGTACTCATGCATCCATACTTTATGTTAAGGTCTGCTACCCATGCTATGTGTCACCTGGGTTTTCTGAACCTCCAAATCAACAAGGTGTGGTGATGGAGTTGACACGTGCAAATATCCTGTGTCCAGGTCAGACAGGTGGTGAACATTGGTTATGCATTTCTAGAGGGGAGCAATTTAGGGGCAGCATCTAGGTCACAGAGCCATAAAATGCATAACCATTGCACAGAGATAGCCCATACTGGCATGTCTGTAGTGCTGCAAGGGGATATATTTACACACACACACACACACACACACACACACACACACACACACACACACACACACACACACACACACACACACACACACACCTGAGGTATTAGAACCCTATCTATCTAGTAGTACACACTATAGCTTGCAGTATTTATCACACACACCACAGGTTATATCTGTTGTATATTTGAATACAGGGACAGTACTTAAGGAGTAC
Organism: Protopterus annectens; assembly: GCF_019279795.1. Taxonomy (NCBI): domain Eukaryota; kingdom Metazoa; phylum Chordata; order Ceratodontiformes; family Protopteridae; genus Protopterus; species Protopterus annectens. Next base: position 1,211,186,595 of record NC_056731.1, read on the forward strand.
GCAAAGCAACCTTGTGTTAGACAGCATGTGTGGCTTGCAGAGTGATATTGCTTGTTACTGTTATTGTACCTAGTGTCCTATGAGTGATATACCTGCTAATAACCCTGCTATATGTGTACAGTTACCAGTATTTACTAGTATGGCCATATGTGGCTCATTGCAGTTAGATAGGCAGACATTTGGCCAGGGACAATATGGCTTATCAACGGCATAAATTGCAACCATTGTACGTTACAACACCTGTTCAACTGTGTCTGTTTACAGGGTGACATTCCACAGGCACAGGGATCTGTGGGTGATTGGACTATATAGTGTTGTGGCGTTGGTTTGGTCCCATCAGACAACTGTTGTCATGTATAAGTGCAGATAACCCCAGTATTCAGAGGGTATGTGGGGACATTCGTACATCCCTTCCACACACACACACGCATATAAAATAATATATATATATATATATATATATATATATATATATATATATACACGTCTATAACAGGGATTTGTGTATGTGCGTTATGTAAATGTGTTATGTAGATATATGTGGAGAGTCTGTGTATCATTGTACTTTATATAGCTATATATATAGTGTTATCATACATACATGTGCTACATAGTATAGCTATATATAAAGTGTTATCATATATATATGTGCCACATAGTGATAAATACAGTAATCATGTGTGGGAGGGATAGGGACAGACAGATATGTATATGTAGCTGCCTGTATATACAGATATATTTCCACATAGCAGGTCTTTGTGAGGAAGAGGCAACATACTTAGCTAAGTGCAGCAGCATGCCCAGTGTGACTGTCAGTACTTACAAGGTGAACTTGCCAAAGCTACCTGTACTCAGGTCCAGGATTTTGTGTGGTGCACACATTGGCTACTGCAACTGTTTCAGCAGTACAGCACTTCCCTGCACTTGTCCAAGGCATTCCACGGCTGTTTGCTGTAGTTAATATGTGACTCATACCTCTCATATGTACAGATTTTCAGAGTGTCCACGTTTGCCTCATAGTTGTGGGCCATTTTACATAAAAGTGGGGTTTCCTGGAAATTAGTGACAAATCATTACAGATTAAAGTTAGAAATAATGACAGACATTTGAGTTTCAGACCCCATACCAATCATGAAATTCATGCTAATGCAAGACCTGTTATTCTATCAACTTTCTAAGTTTGTAAGAGTAATATTTATACATTTTCTTTATTTTTAGGCCTTTGTCCTACTTTTACTCATGGCTTTGTCCAGATTTCTTGCACTAAGAGGTTGAGAGGTATGATTTGACTGGGGTACATTAGGTAACACCACACACAAGGTGACAGTCTGCATACCTCTCCCTGTATATGTTTTTCCAGAATGCCCAGCATTTTGCCCCATATGTCTGGTCTGTTCCTCATACATTTGTGGTTTTCCAATAATTACTGTAAAATGCAGTCACTGAATTATTGTATCTACTAACATATTTAAGTGATGGCCTTTACACTCTGCAGATAATCTGACCTGCTGCAACCTGTTGTTATACTAGCCATCTTCTAGGTTGCGCAGAACATGTATAATGTCTATCTGTAGGTTTGGCCCTTTGTCCACCCATCTCTCTGGCTTTGTCCAGTTTTCTTGCAGTAACAGCTTGAAGGGTTATGGCAGTTTGTGGGAATACCACCATACGAGTACCTCACATGCAAAATACATATATGCTGCCTGATTCGAACCATCAGCACTATCACCCATGCTAATGTCCCTAGCCCAGCGAGCCACACCAGCTACCAGACATAGAGGTTTCATTCCTCACACTATCAGCAACATACAAATATACAGTGTCACCCTCTGTGTTTTGTGGGAAATACAAAGTGTGGCCAGGTTCTATGTTACAGCCCTGGAATTGACTGCCCTGCTGATTTATCATTGCAGACTTACTGTTACAGCAGTTGTATGGGAACACTGATGTGTTGGGGTGGGGGACAACCAGCCCATGCTCTTCTGGTGTAGACAGTTGTGCGACTGTCCTGTGACCCCACTGTTTTGCATCTCCCTTGTATAATGTAGTGGAGTTTCAGGCATGTGGCCTAGTGAATATTATGGGACACATAGTGTTGGACATTGTACCTGCTGTTCCAAGTGGCTGTTAGATAGTAGCCCAGTAGCTGGCTACATTCCCTTGCATACATGCAGCAGGTCCATACATATGTTACCATAGTCTAGTACCCCATACAAATGGTATATAGGAGAGTGACTTACCTTGTGGAGAGATCTGTAGTTCAGGTCCGACTCTGTCTGATGCACACAGTACACAGCCAATGCATGGTTAGATACAGGTTGTGTGGGCTGGTTGTCATCATTTTTAGTATATGTATGCGAGTCAGAGCAAGGTGTCAGTCCCTAGAGCCCTATGTTGTCATTGCATGTGCTATGTGTTTTCTCTTGGCTAAGGCCAGGGCATACTGGGCACACCTACATCTGCCTACAGGGACAACCTCAGGGGGGGTTCTTCCTCTGAGTCCCCCTGTGGGTGTGGCTGTGGGGAACCTTGGCACTGGTGGGGGGCTGTGTAGCCCTTCCCTTTGCTGATCCTGCTGCAGCTCTTTCCACAGTATTACATTGTGTAGCATAGCACATACTGTGAATATCTGTGCACATGTGGCTGGAGAGTAATGCTGGGCTCCAAAAGATCTATTGAGACACTGAAACTGTGATTTCAACAGTCCAAACACATGTTCTATGATGTTCCTAATTTGTGCATGTGCCTCATTATGGTGTTCTTTAGTAGGTGTGTGTGGATATCTGATGGGTGTCATCATCCATGGTTCTAGTGTGTAGACAGCATCCCCAAGTAAATGGCCGTATGGGATGTCCCCCCTAACAAATATCTGGTATAGCTGTAATGTGTGCCAGATATGAGAGTCGTGATAACTGCCAGGGCTGCCAACATACATATTCATGATAATGCCCTGGGCATTACACATAACTTGACATTTAATGGAGTGATACCTCTTGCAATTAATGTATATTCTACCCTCCTCACCGAGTAGTGCCTTGATGTGTACATGAGTGCAGTCTATGTCACCCAGTACCTCAGGATAGTGTGCTACATGGTAGAAGAGTTGCATACTGCTGGCCCTCTCCTCAGGGGTGTGGGGTAAATAAATGTTTTCACTAGCATGTGGTAGCATGGCGTCCAGGAACTGCTGGAGTACCCTGGATGCTGATGCCTGTGAGACCCCAGTTGGTCTTTGAAATGTACCTGTAGCTAGTATCCTAAGGGCTACACATACCTTTGTTTCCACTGGGATGGATTCCCCTCTGTTGGCTCTGGGTCTGAGCTGAGGGCAGCAGAGCTCAGTGAGTTCTTGTAGTATGCCACTGTCCACCCTGTAGTGTTCTACAATCTCCAGCACATGTAGCTCCTGGAAGGCTACCCTGGGCCTGAACACTCTTCTCCTATTCAGTCTAGGCATATTGTCAGCAGCAGCATTAACACTGACCTCAGCATCTAGCACATATGGATGTAGCAGACCTGCAGAAGCCCCTAGCATCCCTTAATTTAAAAATCCCATGTTTGTACTCCACTGGTGCAGAGTATGGGGGTGAAATCAGATTGTAGGGTGTATGCAACCTTTATAGTATTCTGCTGTAGGTGCAGCCTGTGTGATTGGCTATCTATGATGCATTCCACCTGCCAAGTACATCATTAAGGGGTTTTAATGGCCCTAGTTTAAGTGCAACAGGGGTCATCAGTAATTAATATATCATTGGCTTTCTCAGCCACTTTTTTAATTTTTTGACAGCCTTCCCTGCACAGCACTGCAGTGTGCTGTACAAACCCATGCCGCAAATATAAATAATGGTCAGCAGTCAGTAGATACATCCCCATGGATGGGCATGCTCGGACCAGCGATGCAGCATGCAAACATGTGCAAACAAGATAAAGCATGTGCCTCAGAAGTAAACAAAGCTTAGCTGCCACTGTACACACCCTCCTGTTCAGCAGAGCACAAACAGGCACTGCCGAACTCCAATGAGCTTACAAGCCTTCGGACACACCCCCTTTTGATGTCAGTTACTTCTTCTGTGGACACCAACACAGTTCTGTGCCTACATGGATGAGATCTGTAGACACAGATACCCATTTTTTCAGTAACCCCAACTCATTTGCATAGAGATCTGTGCACAGAACCTGGTAACCACATGGTTCCAGGCCCTGCCTTGCTAGCAACCACAGCAGTCTACCACTGTACATACTCCATGCAGAGTCCTATAATACATTACTGTCACATACTAATAAGTTTGGTTTTTACACTCTTTTTTTATTTTTATTTTTCAAGAAAGCATGTTTGCTCACTGCGGAGCACCACACAAACTTACCTAGATTATTAAAAAATAAAATTAATTTAAATTATTTTCCATTCAGTTTTGGACACATGGTGAACAGTTATGTACATATCTGTGTCTACTATTCTATTTCTGCCACTATAAGTGCACTTTTACAGCCCCTGGTGTCACGTTTACATCCTGTACACAGAATTTTTCTGTGTATATTACGGACATCAACACGGGGTCTGCAGGACTGCGTATCTGCTTGTTGGATCACTCTACCACTCTCATTTGCATGCAGTTCACCTGCTTATGAGGTGATTTGCATGCTACAGACACTTCCGTGTTGGCACACTCATGTACACCCCTCTGCTCTGTTTACTGGATAGTGCATCTGCTTACTTCTGTATATGCACCATGCCACTACGCCTACACAGAAAAAAGTCTGTGTAGGCTTTATTGAATTCCCACTATATGTATAATGCAGGAAAAGAAAAAAAAAAATCATTGCAATTTGTGTTTTCTTTTTTATAGCTGTATATGTACCCATGTCACTGTTTAATAAAATAAATTAATAAAGGTATTAAAATGGATTTGAAATGTAGTGCCTCCTCAGTGGTTTTAGACAAATCATGTGTTTTCTTTTATCTGTTAAGGAGTAAACTCACGAGACCTAAGTACTTCTTTTCAGATATCATGATGGGAACACTATCTGGTAAAGTGAATGGCTAAGAATAACAAGAAGGCAAATAGAGAATCTTATTAGGGATTCAAAGCCTTTATCCTTCACAGTAAATTGATAGATTTCAAACATCCACTACCATGTTTACAAAGCTAAATGGCCATTCACATATAAAAGGTCTGAAGAGAATTATTTAAATTATTAGGAAATATCAGTGTAATACAACAGAGTTTGCCTTCAAAACATAGCGCATGTATTCCACAAATCTCTTGTAGAGCCGCTGAAACAATCTTCACAACAAATGTTTGTACTGTAACAGTTACATTTGCAAAGGATTGTTATTGCTTGTTAAAACACAAGTTTTTATTTAGAGGAACACTCAACTCTGAAAGTGAAAAAGCATACTTTTATTGTATCTTGCAATTATATGTCTTTTCTTGGTATAATATTTAATTTCATATACACAACAATGGCCATCATAGAATGTATGCTAATGTAGCAGAGGTATGAAACCCAGACAATAGCACAGGAGACCCAATTTCAAATAGCAGCTTGAGCAACTGATAACACAGACAGGGAGAATGCTGTATGACCATTCTAAGAGGAGGGACAGTGGTTCCTACAAGGCTGACACTGCTGCTATAATGACACGGTCTTGGATGGAGAGTCAGGCCCTATCATGTGCAAGGATATGGCATTGGGAAGACGTGGGCATGACCACCAATGTTGGTGATGTTGATCCTTGTGGGTGCATGTGGGGCAGCATGAATGCATGGACAGGGAATATAGGTTTTCCTTGAGATGGTGTAAGTGCTCATGTCACCACAAGAAGCAAGGTTAGGCAATAATATTTATAAAGATCTTATTGCCAGGACGCCAATGAGACCATAAATCTCCTGTATTGCTGCTTGGATGACAGAAACACACTAGGACAATATAACGCCTGATTGAGAGGAGGCTTGATGCTTGCAAGGTATGAGGTAAAAATGATTAAAACTGGATATAGTGGGAACTGCCAAACTGATGTAATTTAGTTTTTCAGTTTATTCATTCTCTTCTCTTATTGCAATTTGCCTATATAATAAGAAATCAATTAATATGATAAATTAACTTTTTTCTCCATTTATTTCCAATAAAAGTGCAGTGAATCACTGGCTTCTTAGATGCTCTCTGAAAGCAGTGTACGTACTTCTTTTTTGTCTGAATTGCTCTGAATGTCACTTAACTGTAAACCGCTAAAAAGCCTATTAGTATCCATTTACATTTTCTTCTGTATAAAATTTGTAGTCCTCAAACAATTGCTCTTTCCCACAATCTGCTAAGTATAAAAATGTTCAATAAATATAGCAAATTTGCTAATTTAGCTATGACAGACAGTTGAAACATCAGAGCCAGTATGAAAAATGAAAGCTTCTTGCAGCTTTTCATACTGTCCTTAATTTTGTAAGTTCACATGGATACAAAACAATATTTCACTGGCCAAAAATGAGACTATTTACCAGGCTTTATGTAACATTGCAATATAATTGAGCCTTGTTTCATTGGCCAAAATGAGAGCATTTACCAGTTTGTTTATACAGGTTGCAATATAACTGATTCCTACTTTCCATAAAAAATATTCTATTTTCCCAAAACTTAAATCCTTGAAAAAAAGTTTCACTTTAGTTGTTGACACGTTTCATAGCATTTTTATGACAACACAAGACACAGTCTCAGGATATAAATATATGGCTGTTGATTAGCACTGTGCACTCATAACATTTTTACCTGGCCCATGTAGATTGATTCAAATCCCTTCCTGAGACAACATTAGTTTTATATTATTAAAAATGATGAGACCTTCATGATCTATGGGAGGGAAAACAAATGAAAATGGAGACACTGAAAATTATAGAAGAGTTTTTGGGCACTAAAAGACATCTAGCTGGTACTACAGTGAGATAAATAATTCTAGTATGAGGTTAACGATACTGGAGGATAGGACTTTCCTTGGTTCACTACTATTTATATTCAATAAGACTGCATCTTTCTGAGTTTCATGACTGAATAAAAACTATTAAATGTACACACCCATAATCAAATACTAACTTCATTTAGAAATGTCACCATTTTAAGTCTTACTTTCATTACTCCATTTCTCCTTTTCTCACAAAAAGGTTACTCCATCTGAATAGCACCCCCTGTATATATTGTTCTCACAATTCCCATTTTTCCTATGTGATTTGCTCCTACCCTTTTCTAAAGATCCCCGTTCTAGTTGTTTTATACCTGTTACTATATTCGCTACTTCTGTTACAGCTGGTTTACACCTTGATTTTCATTTTCTAGTAATTGCTTTTTTGGCAGTCAATATAATTGTACTCAGCAAGGCCTTACTATATCTAGGCAATTCTGATTCTGTATCATACTTCAGAAAAATAATTTCCCAAGTTACACCAATTTGCTTAACCAGTATCTCTGATAGTTACCTACAGGGAATCTTTAAAGTCTGCCAGCTCATTACACTCCCAGAAAAATATGTTCCCAGTTACCTCTTTCTTTCTCTTCACACCTCCATTTACTGTTTACTGAGGAAAATTCTCTGAAGTCTACTTAGGGTATAATAACCTCTATGTAAACATTTCCAAGCATGATCTTAAATCTTCTAGATTTTGTTGCATATCTGGGAGACAAATATATATATCCTCATTTTTTCTTTGTGAATTGCTTATTCAGTCTGATTTCCCAGTCCTGTCTAACCTCCTCTGATTGATTCTTAAACTTATCATGTGATATTTTATATGATCTGCTAATTACTCCGTTTTTGACAACAACTTCTGTCCTAGATTCTACTAAAACTCTATCAGTGCTGGTCTTTCATTTAGGACCCTCCTATTTCTTTCTCTTTGCCTATACTCTGATATCAATCCTTGATAGGGAAGGCAATCTCTAATCTGCAGTCAAAATAAGTTCTTGGTGTCTTCCCATTCTGTTATCTTTCCCTCTCTAGTTATTTGCTCCCAATACTTTTTTATTTGCTCCCAATACCTTCATTCTGTTATCAGTTTACTCCAATAAAGTCATGCTCTCTCTTGCCCCATTGTCTGTATCCCTAATTGCAGTCATCCCTATTGGGAGAATCTCCTTTTTCCAATCCTGTGTTGGCTTAGTTCTTAGAATACTTTCTGCTACTTTATGAATATAATATTCTGTATGATTACTGTTATTCCCCTTAAAGGTCTACACCCAAAATCCCGTGTCTCTTTATTTCTTTAGCTTCCCCCTCTTTCATAATCAACACTTTCTACTTTGAATTATAGGTTTCTGCTTGTGCTATGTATAGGAGCCTTAACCGTGTAGCACCAAAATACCTCTTCAAATTGGATAATTCCAATCTGCCTTGCTGTATTGGAAGAATCAACTTATCTCACTTGACTGTTGCCATCTTTCCCCTCCCAGATAATAATTTCAGTAATATTTTCAAATAATTCAAAGTCAAACTGAAGTATCTCCAAGGATTTAAGGTCACCTATACTATTGTTTATTAGTTCAGGTATAATATATTCTATAGCTTAGAAAGTAACACTAATAACTTAATAAGACTGTAAGGGTCAGAAGAGGGAAAACCTTTACTCAAGGGCAGTGCAACTGCTGTTCTACATCTCATGGGAATGTGGAAAAGGTATTTTTTAATTTTGGAAATTGCCAAAAGTCCAAAGTGATTTTGGGGATGAGAGGTATGGGGGAAATGGTAGGAACAGAGCGGAGGATGGTTGGGGTGAAGTTGGAAGAGAATTTGTGCAAAGGAGTATTAACAATGTTCTTGGAGTCAGAGATGGGACTGCCATTAGAAATAAGTACAGTAAAGAATTATTGGTTAGTTCCAAGCTTCCTAATATAGCTTAAAAAGAGCAATTCCTAAAGGCAAGTTTGAGAGATGTATTAGTTTTAAATCCCTTTTTAATGATGAAATGGTAGTTCCACCATATGGGTTAAGTTTTAAACTTTCACTATATAAAAACAAAAAACATCATGTAGTAGAAGAGAATCTAAATTTATTTAAACATTTCTTTTTTATATACATTCAGTGCGTAAGACAAGTTTCACTCATAACTTTGAGCTTTACCACTTACGAAATAATATACCATGATTCTACGCAAAATATTTTCTCCAACAATTACGACTTAATTAAGAAATTATTTAGTGCTCATTACATAAAAAAGAATTTCAAGAACATATGTCATCCAACAGAATACACCATAAAAAACATATAATTTTTCTACTGTGCTAAATAATATCCTGAATTTTCACCAACAATATAGACAGTACAGAAAGGTTACAAAAACTGACCTTATTAATAAAACTAATTTGGTCCAGGTGGAACAAGTACCCCATATTAATAATCCATTTTATTTTATTTTTGTCTAACAATCCATGTTAGTTGTTTGACTCCCTATTGAAATTGGCAGTCAAAGTGCCAAATGCCGCAAAGTCGGAAAAAAAGACAGAAAACCTGTAGAAGACCGAATCTCATAAATCAGTCTTCTTAAAACTTCTTTTTGCAGGGTGGGGGGGCAATCCCAAGCATCCCCCAATGTGGCGGCCAAGCCCTTCATACTCCCTGAACTTATATATACCAACTCCAAGATCTCCATACCTTGGAGAAAAGGGAATATTACGAGAAAAGACATCTCGAACTTTGTATGTACAATTCCATTCTTTTGGCCATTCAGTCTCCGCATTTTAAGATTTGCTCTAACGGGACCTGACAATTCAGATGATTCCAGTTTATTTGATATGGAATCATTCCTGATTTTTTATATGCTAGCAAAAGAAAAGATATATGTTGGGTGTTGTATGTGTTTGTATTGAACATTAATCTGTTTCTTGCACCTGATGTTACTTAAATGTTCACAGGTACATATCCATAATGTTCATGATGCCTGACCTCTATAGAAAGAGACACATATACATTATGTCTGATATATTATCCAATGCAAGTTATAATTAATAAACTAATTAACAGTACAAAACAGACTTCATATGTACTGAAACTAGAAAACGCTGTAGTGGTCTGCATATAAACACATGTTAGAATAGCCACATGGTATACATTCTTTTCTGCACAATTGTGCTGACTTTATTACTCTTTCTTGCCTGTGATGCTTACCCAACATTTAATTCATATTTTTGTCTCTCCTGTAAGAAAATGTATAATACGTTGATAATAAACGTTCCACATATCTATCACCTATCAAGCTTGGTCAATGTTTTTGAATGACTCTTTTAAGTGTTACTACCATTGGTTGTAATGAAATTAATAATTTCACTTTCTGTATCCCTTGGAAGTCTAGTGTGATTTAACAAGAGCTATTCCCTTTATATATTATTTCCTTTGGCCACCATTTGTAGCAATGAAGTTTTAGTATAGCATCTATGTTAGAACCTATCCTTCATATCCCTTGCTAACATCTGATATTCACCTTCGTTGGACAAAAATGTTTTAATCTCATAAACTGAATCGTGACTCTTATGAATATTTGAAATTACATGCTGAGGGTGACAACTGTTAGCCATCAGAAGTAAATTATTCAAAAAATGTTTTCTATATAATGTTGTAGATATAGTGCCATCCAATAGTTTGAAACATTTACATCCAAAAAAGCAATTGCAAAAGCTCTACCCTACAACTGAAAATCTAAATTCTGTTTCATTTAAAAGTCCATGAAAATGGAATGAAGTTCATTATTGCCCCTCCAAACCATCAAGAAATCAACAAGATAGAGTTTCTACACTGTTATATCCTTCAGACATATACTAACTGTATCACACATCAAACAATGTTCAAAATACCCATTAAACAAATCAGTGTACATAGGAGAAAAGCAACGTTATGAGTAAAACAGGTGGCATGCACTGAATGCATGCAAACAGAAACAGTTAAGCACATTTATAACCTTTTTTTTGTATAATGAATTTTACTTCATGCACAGGTGTTAGGATTTTTTGCTGTTCTATTGCAGAAGGTTTGTAGATTTAGTTTTAAACTTGCCATTATGTATATATCAGTCTGGTAGAGATGCTTCAGTACGTCTATCTAAGCAAAAGCAAAATTCAGAGAAGCAGGCAGCAACCTCGGGTGTAAGATTTACTGGGGGGATATATCATTTGTAATTATCAAGAAGATCAGTTAAGATAAGATATTAGTTTTGGAGTAATCCCTGAATGTAGAAGCTATATTAGGAGCTGCAAAGCAGATTTTCAGAGAGGTCACAGTGAGATGATTTCATATGACTAAGAAGGAGATAACAAGCAGGGTTGCACAATTGGAAGACACCTTTCTGAGCACAATAGTAAGAAGATTTAAACCTGCGGCGGTCAGGTGAACAATTTGTTCAAGTGTATTAGCATTTACTAAATCAAAAAAATCCATGGACATATTTAGTTTTGGTAGAATAAGTTTGCTAGTTTATGTATGGATAGTTGGTGTCTTCTACAGAAATATTTTGCTTGATGCTTAACTTTTCTAACTGGATAAAGTATTGTACATGCTCTGAAGTGGTCATAGACAGGTTCTATAATTGACTATAATGTGATAATTAATTTTATTGATTATAATCTGAACGTCAACCATTTCCAGATTTCCAGATATGGAACATGTGGAGAATGGCAAGAGGCATTGGGGTTATGTATAAAGAAAGATGATTTCCTATAGCTACTGGTGAATCTGAATGCATGATAGGTATTGTTCCTGAGAACAGAGGGAGAGTTAATACAATAGTGCAATCAGGGTTCTGTAATTGCCCAAATGCTGATGTCCTGAGAATAAAGAAGGCCTTGACTGCTCAACATAGTACTGGGTCCTTTAGATACCTCTTTTTTCTCTCACTTATTTTTATTGAAAATTTTAACAACAAAACAATAATACTGTATATGATAATAGAAATATTATAAAACAAATATACATATCTAAAAGAACAATAATAAACAACAATTAAAATGACTATTTACAATAATGTCTACTATAAAACAAAGCTTTTTGAACATAAAAGAAATGTGATAATAGTAGTTGTTAATTAATTCTAAAGTCTGTTTATCCAGCATTTCTTTGAATTTCAACCATATATTATATGAAGAGGTGATTCTAGATGTTTTTGTCTAGATCATGATAAGTTGAAGATGACAGACTTCCGGAACCAAGTGTACAAATTCCTTCATAGTAGAAGTAGTCTGATTCTTCCAGTTTTTGGTGATGACTTTTTTTGCTAATGTTAATATATTCCATAAAAGAGGGCATTTTATTTTCGTGACACAAATGGGAATAGGCGTATTATATAAAATAAGAGATATGGTCAGCATAAATTTATCATTAGAAACAGACTGTATGAGAGAATTCATATCATCCCAATATGTTTTAAGTTTTATACAATCGTAAAACATATGCTGCCAGTCAGTGTTAACATTTAGTTTACATCTCTAGCATCCTAAGTCTTTATTAAACATCAGTTCAGCTTTATGTGGTATAATAAAGGTTCTATGTAAAAAATCCCAAGAGAATATCCTCCACCTTAAAGATGAAGTAGTTTGTTTTGAAGATTAGAGTATTAGTTTTTTTATCATTTTCACCTGGAAAGCTACTATTGACAAGTCTAAACTAACCCCAATAGCTTTGTCTGTGACATACTGTTGATTTCTTTAGCACCTTATATATTTTCATTAGAAGTCCGTTTCCAATTATATTCTGGTGCATTAGAATAATGAGTAAATCAATGAATGTGGGGAAAGAATTTCTAACTATTGGTTGCATTAGATTAATCTTATGTTCAACCAATTGTCTATAACTTTCAATTACTAATCACATTTCTTTGCTTAACTCAAACGTATTAATGATATGGTCAACATTTTGTAACTTCCATTGTCTAGTAATTGATACCAGTATAACAGATTTTTGGCTTTAAATGTACTCATGATTGTTAAATTAAAAGTATTAATACTATTTTGAGTGTATGCACATGGAAATACAAAGAAACTCCATGCTTTATATTCAGAGTTCCTGAAAATGAAATTTTTAAAGGAGATTATTATTGTATTAATATAATTAGAGCTAACTGGTTTGTTTTCATTTTCTACAAAATAGTCTTTTACTAACCAATAAAATGTATTAGTAGCTATTTTAGGATGATATGCTTTTGTTAAATTATTGGATTTACACCAAATACCTCCCTGGATATCTTTCCATTTGACATTATAATTCTTATTTAACCAATAAATTATTGTCTTAACAATTAAAGATAAGGAATATAATGCTAACTGTGGAAGACCAATACCACCCAATGTCCAGTCTCTAATGCGATTGTTTAAAGCCAATCTAGACTTATTAGGAAATGATAAAAATCTCAGAAATGAAGAATTATACTATTTTATATCTTTTGGAAGTGGGAGAGATAAAGATTGTATTATAAATAGAATTTTAGAAAGGATAATCATTTAATTAAGGATAGTCTCTATTCCATATTGAAAAAATTCCATTTATTAAAAGTTTGTTTTATGGAATTTAATTTTTATTGTAGCTAAGGGCGGTTACATCTTTAATATTATCAGAAAAGATTTTTCACAATTATATGATTTTACCATCTTTCACAATGTATTTATGTAATTTCTTATCAATTTTATTAATATTATAATTAACATGTAGTATTTTAGTCTTATTCTCATTAAAACTGAGTCCCGATTTCCTCTGGGATATTTCTATTGCTTGGAAAACTGCAATAAGAGAAGAATTGCAATCAGTCCAAGTTAATAGGATGTCATCTGCAAATAATTGCATTTTGGGAATATCTCTTGATTTCATATCTAAGGCATTTTAAAGACCTTAATGATTTCTGGCCCTGACTATAGTATAAAACTGTCTTATTATGTTGTTTAAAGCTCTTTTATTATACATTGTCTATTTCTATTTGTATGCACCATCTTTTAAATACATTCACTGAACACTGAGTTTATTTTTTGTTGGGATTTCATTTCTCACCATTTCTATTATAACTGAATTCTACTAACTTAGTATTGCATGTCTAGTTGAGTTACTTTTCATTTTTTCTCTTTCCTAGACCTTCTGGGTCCTGACTGACATTTTTTGCCATCTTCAGTTGGTGGAACACTGTGTCTTATTTGCTATGGCTCATGTACAATATGTTTATTCATTTATTCTTCTATGAATGGGTATGATAATATGAACAGCATTCCTAGTGTTTCTTTTGTATCTTTTTCATATGTTTGCTTTTAATCTATTTGTACAAAGTTAGAGGTCCAATTTTGAGAATGATGGCCATTCTATTTCTTTTCACAGGATTTAATTTGTGTCCCATTGCATCTGCCACACTTTTGGTATGCTTTGCCTGTAAATGAAGGTTTAAATTGTGTTGGACTGTTTGTGGACAAAGTTTAATGTAACTGCTATTATGTCTGAAATGTATGTCAACTTCATCTATGGATGATAGTGTTACAGCCTGGTGAAGAATAAACTTGAAAAAAACTATAAGTGAATTTGTACCCCATCTCCATAGAACACAGACATGAAGGAAATAGAAGTTCTCATCGTTGAAACCATATCATCATTGATTTCATGTGGAAAACAGCATCTGAGGAGTTCAGCATCAGGGAAATGAGCTTGGCAACTTGCAGCTGTAAATTGACACAATATAAGGAAGTCAGAATGGGGTATTAGCATTATGTAAACATTATTTAAAACTTTCGAGTGAATTAGAATGTGCTCTATAAGTCACTAGAGATTTTTTCGCAGTTTTAATGATGTGCAGAGATTTGTATTGCATGGTCTACTATTTTATGTTTTAATTTTAAAGAGCAGATCACAGTCATTGTGTATGTTTCTTTGCTGATTTGTGAAGTGGGTGTCTTGTACTTAAACCCTTAATTCTTAAAGTCTCTGCTTGCCTCTTCCAACAGTGATGTTAGAAGGAAACAGAAAGCTTTACTGAAAGCACAAATCCTTGGTTCTGATTGGCTGAGAGTTCTACATTCCCCTAGTTTATAATTCTTGATAGCTATTTTATATAGATTTTTCTGCTTGGATTTGTAATGGTTTGATTTTTAGAGAACGCAGCTAAGATTTCTCCCAAAATAAAGATGCAATGGCTATGTTGTCTTTTACATATTTTCTTGTATTATTTTGTATAACTGACTAATGTGTGTGTGTGTGTGTGTGTGTGTGTGTGTATGTGTATATATATATATATATATATATATATATATATATATATATATATATAAAATTGTATAGCAAGTTTGAAAACAGATGACTTTTGAATAGTTGAAAAAGTATTAGCCTTTGTCCTTAGCTTCCAGATCCTACTTGAGTTTTGTAGATCTTTGCAACTTAGCACTTTCTTTTAATGCGTTTAAAAATTCATTATTGTGGAAATATTTTTTTATCCTGATATTTTTTACACTATATAATTTTCTTTTCCTTGTTAATCTTTCTTGTTTCTCGATATAAGTTTTTCTGATGTATCTTCTTTCAGATGACTCACCTTACAGTATTGCAATTTTCTGGTCTTTGCAAGCTCAAACTATATCCATGGTTGTAATGTTTTAGGTGTGTTCCTTGCATGAAGCTGAATTAACAAGAATTTCTTTCACCCTATCTGCCTAGTCACAGATGTTGACAATCCACCATACCTCTCAACCACTTAGCACAAGAATTCTGGAAAAAAAACAAATATAATGAGTGGGTGGGGTGGGGCAATCACCCAAAATAAGGGACAGGTTTTAAATATTACTCCAATAAACTTAGACAGATTTTGTATTAGCATGCATTTTATGAAGTACATTAAACTTACACAGATTTTGCATTAGCATGCATTTTATGAAGTATATGAAACTTAGATTTTGCATTAGCATGCATTTTAAGTACATGAAACTTAGATTTTGCATTAGCCTGCATTTTATGAAGTCCATTAAACTTACACAGATTTTGCATTAGCATACATTTTATGAAGTACATGAAGTCTGACATTATTTAATAATTTCAATCCTCAGTGACTTGACAGAAAACAATACATTAAAAATATTGACATTCTGTGAAATTCTGGACAGTTGCGAGGTATGCAAAGCACTGATCTGTTTATTTTCTTTCTCTTTCTCTGTATTTCTAGTCTACTTTGCTTGTGACAGGAAGATTAAAGGCCTTATTATACCACATGCAAAAGTTTTCTCACCATTTATAATGAGAACACAAATGTTTCTATGTATGGTAACAGGTGAAATGACCCAGCAGTAACTGTAAAGCAAGCAATCAAGTACAATACCAAAAATCTTTTTATTTTTAATAAATAAATGACAGACTTTGGGGGAACAAAATCAGTAAAAACTGAAAATCAGACAAACAAAGCAAATAAACTTTAACATGTTTTCTCTACCAAACCCCAACATAAACTAGATATAAATAAAAGTAAATTTAAAAGAGGATTAACCAAAGTGTAATATAAATAATCAATGGCAGCAGTGTGAGTTGTGCTATTTCTCCTTTAGACCACTCAGTAAATCTCGTACTCGTGGTTAAATATGTCACAGCCATGTTACTGCCACCACCACTGATTATTGCTTAAAGAATCTGTGGCTGTTTGTTGAGAAGTTGAGTATAGTCTTCTTTTTCTTCTGGATTACCACTGAGTCATCATGCATCTCCAGTAAGGCACCTGAATGGCAGCAGTACAGAAATGCATGTAATGATTGCATCCTACAGCTCAAGCCTGTTACTACAGAAATGCTCTTTCTCTCCTCATGGATAAATATGTTTCTCATAGGATAACTTAAATGAGATGATAAGATAAACCAGCAAAACATCCTGAATAAGAAAACATGAGAGATAAGGAAAGAATGCCTGGCATAGGATGTAAAAGAAATGAAATATCTGTTGGCATTTCTGAGACACTGCCTTTCAAAGGAAGGCAACAAAAGAATGAAATAAGACATATTAATATATGACCCATAGGAAGGTTTGAACAGTTTATTGTTAAACATTTGAACACATTTTTCATAACAAGGCATGCTTATAATAAGCACTTGATAGGATTCCAGGAAAATATGTAGCTGCAACATGTCTAGTTTTATTGAGTTATGAAACTGTTGAGATTAAACCCAGAACAGATGGCATTTTGTTTACTGATCTGTAAATGTTTACTTCCAAATGCAATAGTGGTCTATATGCTGTTTCCAAAGAGAAAAACATGAATTACTGAGTACATTGCTGCTGTATCATCTCAGTTATGCTGCTGGTGTTGTTTCCGATATATTATCAGGGCAGGATGAAAGTGGTCTCCAAATAAAAAATGCCAACATTTTCACTACAAGAAAACATTAATAACTAGAGAACAGGGGTGGTCTACATAAATAAATATCCCAGCATGAAAACATGCATAATTATAACCACATATATAGTAAGTGAGCAATAAGGCATAGGGTGGGGGGGGTGTATCCTCAAAGGTTTAATCATACAGGAAAAGCAACTAAACTGTATAGTTTCAGAGCTTGTTTAACCAGAAGCAGGAACTTCAAGCAAGGAGAAGCTCTTTCAAAAATTAGTTTTTAGGATTAACTTAAATAGGATCATATATAGCACAGTAAAGCTAGATCAAGGATTTGCTTTATCCATTAATCAGGTTGCGAACCGTGTTTTATGAGTGCAGTGTTTAAATACCAGTCAGAAAAAAAACACTGTTAGAAAAGAATGATTGCATGGCCAAAAGAAAAATATGATATGTTATGGTACTAATGGAATAGAAACTAATGGAATATTCTATGGAAATTTAACAACTGCATTGAGAGAAGCATTATGTTAACTCTTCTGTTAAAACCGAGGTTTGTTACATGTATGACATATCAGAAATGAATAAAAGGTTGTCTGAACATGGAACAATGTGTTATGGTTTATTGTATCAGATATATATATATATATATATATATATATATCTTCACTTGTCAAATGGACAAGTGAACTGGTCTATTG
>NC_056731.1:1211207092-1211372092 GCF_019279795.1 Protopterus annectens
ACCCACAGCTGTGGGGTTGCAAAGCATGTAAATAGATGGCTAACAAACAGCCATTATTTTATGGATCCTGCAATTCTTTTGGAAGCAAAGATAGATATATATGTTATAATAAAGATAATATTTATGTGTTCATTTGTGAAACATGAGCAGTATTCTGTGATGGTAAGACTAGTGCAGGGCTGCATATAATTATTATTCAAATACTAAGAGAAATATAATATAGTGCCCTGTAGAGGAATTTTGATAAATGTGTGGTTTTACAATGCTTTTGTTTTTTGAACTAGAAAAGATTCAAACTGATGAGACAGGTAGGCATAATAAACTGCTTTTAGATAAAAGGCTATTTTGGCAGCTTAGGTTAGCAACTGTTTTTAACCCCAAATTATATACATTACTTCTAGTGAACTAATTTTAAATGTCAGAAAGTTAAAATGAAAACATATATTTGTGTAATAATTAGTTGTATTTGTGTGATTTTCATTGTTTTATATGTGAACTGTCATTTTAAAATGTGCTTAGTAAAGTATATAATAACTTTTTAACTGTATTGTATTGACTTTAACAAATATAACAGAGGAATAGTCATGAAATGAATTGAAACCATGACAACATTGGTAGAAAATATCAGTAATGCGTTAAAAACGTAAACATAAACAAAAATGTAATAAATATACATTGTGTACATGCATTTAGGTACAAAAAGGAACAAGACAAAACTATTTCTGAAATAAAAAAAATCTGCCAGTTTAACCTATATGGCTTGTTTACAACTGTCAAGATCACCACTGAGATTTAACAACACTTCTATTTGTAATAGCAAAGCCGTTGTTTATTTAGCCCTATGCACAGACTGCCAGTGTTTCTACATAGGGAAAACTAGGAACACCCTTAGATGCCGAATGTACCAGCTTTATTATGATATTTCTAAAAAAGATGCCATTAACGCTCTAGCAGGAAATATATTATCACATCAGGAACATTCTTTTAGGTTTGTTATCATAAATCAAGTGGTATTAGGAGAAAGGGGGGGACGTTAAATGATTATTTGGAACTTAAAGAATTGAGATGGCAGCTACGGGCTCATGCAGCAATGTATCCTGGGCTTAACAGTGCCATCTCTATCAGTTTTATACTCAGACTTAAAGGTGAATTTTTTATTTAAAATGTGCATTATTGTTTTTATATATACTTTTTTTGTAATATTATTTGTCTCATAAGTATATACACATTTTTTAGATCTGTGGCCATATTTGTGAATGGGCTTATATTTGTTTTAACATGAATTTCGTATATACCTTTAAGAAGGTGGGGGTTTTCATTCATTATTTGTTCATTACAATGGATATATAAGGGATATTGGGTCATTTTAATGTATTCTGTGGAAGTTTCTATTTTGAAATGAAAGCACTTAATAAATACTATTGGAGTGGCTCTCTGACTTGGTTCCTTTTGCTATTTTTCAGTTTGTGTGGAGTGTGCTGCAGTTATTATTTAACAACACTTGCCTGGTTCAGGAACATTACCCAGATGATGGGCATTTTTAAATACAAATGAAACATTGCCCAAATGTTTGTGACAACTAACACAGATTAAACATCCAATATGGGTGACTAGGAGGGATGCTGGAGTAGATACAAAATACCCATAAAAGTGCATTATGACTTTAATTTAAGGAATGTTGCATGATTTTTTTTTTAATGACATTTGAGTCACATCTGTTACAGATATATTTGAGTAGAGGAATTTTGTTCAATTAAGTCTTGGTACATTATAAAAGGATGACAGCTCTAACCTGTTTGTATGTTTTAATAAGAAATCTATTTGTTGCTGAGTTCCAGTTACTGGTTGTTATTTTATTAATAATATTTTAGTAATGGCTATTCATTTGTGGATTGTTATAGTCCTTACAGCTATTAAGAGTTATCTTTTCCCATACACACAAACACACAGACATGCACACACATATACGCAGTATAGACATACTGTAGCATAGCAGGTAGTGCTCCCGAAATGGTGAAGTATAAGTGACTCAAAGTTATTTAAACACTGATGTAAATAATATATAGAGAACTTATACAGGGAACATGGTGTAAATATACACTATTGCTTTAAACTGGAATGTTTCTTGTCCCTATTTAAACATGTTTCTTTAAGAGCAGATGCAGATTTTGTGGAATATAACAAAACAGGTTTGCTTAATGAAACAATTAAAGTTGTATAAGAGGAAGGTTGAAGAAAACTCCTGTAGAGCTTGTTGGACCCTTTTTAAGAGAGATTTCATGTCTGCAGCAGTACCCCTGGTAGTAAGATGGTAGGATGAACTAGAAGATGGTGCCAGGCAGAAGCTGTCATTTATTCCTTTTAAAAGAGTTTTTAACTAATGAGAGACAGAGAAAGATATAGTGACAGACCAGTTGTTAGAACTACATAGTGGAGAGGATACAGGAGAAACTTCTCAAGAAACATGAATTTGTTCTTTGTTGTGGTGACATTACTGGTGAATAGTTGTTTGCCTTTTAACCCTCTAGAATGATGTACATAAAATGTAAATTATAGTACCAGTTAAACAACAATGTAGAGGAATAGGTACTTATTATGGGGTGGGGGGGGTGGGCTCTCTGAAGTTTAAGGAGAGTTCCATAAGGTCACTTTAAGCAGTTTGACTAGGAAAATTGTTTATGTGTCTACAGAATCAGTGCAAATTGCTCCTCTTCCTGCACACAACTGAACCATTAGTTCCTCGATCAGGACAAGAGACATCTTTTACAAAACCACTTAAAACTAGTTGTATTACATGTCAGAAAATGAGTTATTTTATTTTATTTATCATGTGTGATAAAGTTTCCTGAATGAAAGTGGTGGATTCATAGTGGATTTTTTTATATAATAAAATTTCCTCTGAAGTTCTTGAGCTAGCATAACAAGTCTCTTTGTGCAAATGATTTCTACTAAAACACAACAAAGAGATTCTGCTCTGAGAAAAAGAATTCAACAACTAGTTTCATTGATTCAGGATTCACACTGAATATGGAACATTTTGAAAGCAAAATAGACAGTATACAGCTAAGTTGTATAAAAAAATGAAATGCTAACGATCATGATATATAGAAAACAGATATTTTGAACAACCTGAATGGTATGAATGGAAGAATTAAAGAAGGAAAGAATCAAAGAGATTTTTTTATGAAAACAGAATATGTTTCTATTTGAAAAAAAAATAAAGGACCTGGAAAATAGGGAAAGAAGGAACAATATTTGATTTTTTGGTGTGCAAAAAAAAAGCTTTAGGGAAATTATATGGTGAGATTTTTAATTACATAGATACTGCAGATACTGAAATTAATAGAAGGTTTATCTTGCAACATTGAGAGAGCTCATTGATTGGTGCAGTTCTTTCAGATAAAGAGAAAAATAACCAAAGGGAAAAAAACATAAATAAGAAAACATCAAAAATTTGTAACTCTATTAATTGCTTTCATCAAGCACTTTTGTCTTTTATTTTACAGAATTCCTCAGAAAATTAAATTCACTTCCTTTTACACTTTCTGTCACTCTCTCCCTGTGTGTGTGTGTATATATGTATATAAATATATGCACATAAACCCTTCCCCTCTATTACCAACCAACCTAAAATCCCAACATCTCATTTAGTTTGAAAGACACTTAATATTCAAATTTTCATTCAAAATTGCAGGGGGAGGGGGGTTGTATTAGCATTCGTCTGCCATGCTAATTCCTTAAATTCTAAAAAGGAATCTACATCCCCCTTGTGGTGTTTTTTTTTGTTTGTTTTTTTTACGGTTTCATGAACATTTGGAAACCATGACATGCTTGCTCAATGCATTTGTGATAACTTTATTTTTTATAGAATTTACACATTCAGCTATTTTAACTTATTGCTTTACGTGTATAGAATGAATCACAGATATAGCAAGTAGGAAGGTACACTACTCTTTCAGAATTACATGTAAAATATCCCTTTAGACAAAATGTTTTTTTCTTTCCATTTAATATTACATTTTTACTGTTATTAATGTACCTGTACTTGTGACATCCATTATATGAAAAAGTCCCGAACCTCTCTTCATATCTAATAAGTCTTCTCTTTCCCAACATTTCTTTTATTTTACCACCTTTTTTATCTGAAAACATAGGAGCAGTATCTTAAAATTCACTGAAATTGATATCACCCAAAACTACTTTCCAGTTAGTATGAACTGCTTCCTTCAAGGCATAAGAATATATACTATTTCTAATAGGACATACCCAGCTGTAATCTTTACGGTTATATTTCCTGTCCACTGAATCTACTGCATTATCCCCCTTCAGGATTGGATCAAAAAATCATTCCCTTTCTCACCTAATGTCATTTAAATTTTCTGTTATAAAAGTGAGATCATATACTCTGTCACTAAATAACCTTCCTAAGTTTAGCATTTCTTCCAAAAACACTTAACCCACACTTATCAACTTGACACCTTTATTGCCTGACTCCTTATCATTCCCTTTTTTCAAAACTGCAAGATGTGCACTTTCTCTGTGCAAGTAAACCTTTGTGAACTCTGGTTTTCTATAAATCCTAGACTTGACAGCATTTTTAGACTCATTAGCTTGTATTAACACAGTTAAACAATTATTACTGTTTTGATCATTTTGATGTAAGTTTCAGAAAATAAATAGAATCATTCAAATAATCAATGGATCTATGACAGCTGATAGGAATTTAAAGACACTGAAAGGCAACTGATCAAGCACATAAAAAAGAAATGAACAAACTTGTTTTTTGCAGGGGGCAAACCCACCTGCACCCTCCACACCCCCTGCTAATTTTATATGCCAACTATGAGATTGCATTACAGTAGGGAAAGGGAAAATTCCCCAATCCACACTGTACCAAGATCTTGTAGAAAAGAATTGCAGGCACATACAATCAGCTTTTTTTTTTTTTTGATCAGCTGTGCTGGCAGTTTTCCAGGTTTAACAAGTTACCGTTTGACAACTTGTTGGGAAATCCTAGACAACAAACTGTTGAAAATGCCCTTCTTTACATTTCCAAATTAAAAAAAAAAAAAAACATTGTCAATAAAACATTTATAAAAATGATGTACTCCTTAAAACAGTTATATACTACTCCATTCTTCAATTGTGTCACCACTAAATTTGCATAAGCTGGTGTCATATTTGACTCCATATCTATTCCTTTATTTTGTTGAAATATGTTGAAACAAAATATAATTGTGATCTAAAACTAAACTGACTGAAGTACAATCAGCCTTTATGTTTTTTGTGGCTAATTTTGAATATTTATTCAAGTGCTGTCTGATCATCTTTATTCATGTCTTACGGGAACAGAAATGTATATTGCTACTACATCAGTAATTGCAAATTAAAACTCCCTTTCCCATTTTCTTTTTTAATGTACTCAGGAAATACCAACAATCCTTTAAAATAGATGTTACATTAAATTCCTCATTTTCAAACACTTCATCTAGAAATACACTTATAACCCCTGATTTGCTTCCTTTAGAAGATATTGCCCTAAAAGGTGGGCCAAAAATATTTTTTTGCATTTTTTGGATGCCAAAAAAGTAAGCTACTTTAGGGTGATCTATGCTATAAAAATATGCACGTTTACTCCTATCTCCTTTTGATGTAATAGTTTCAAAAGTTGTAAATCTATTTTTGGTACCCCAAATCTATTTATCTTTTACTAATTTCCACATAACTATCACTTTTTTAATATTTATCATCTTTTCTTCATATTGTTTATTAAGAATTATTACCATTCCTGCCTCTATATAAGCTTTCATGTATCTTAAGTTCATAATTTTCAGTTAATCTTTTACGGGCCTCCTTTTCCTCTGCATTCATTTAAAATATAGTCTAACTGGTGGTCTAGATGAAATTCTATGGAATTCTTCTATACATGTGTTCTAAAAGACATTTAAAGTGGAGAGTGGGTTAAATGTACTTCTTCATTTAAAAGGATTATTATCAAAAGTTTTATCCATTTAATAAAATGTATATTTTAAATTGAGTATTCTAATATATAGCTTAAAATCAGAAACTGGATTAACTAGACTTGCCCTTCTAGAAGGTACAAAAGCAAATCCTTTTCTTTACTTACTCATTTCACGCATATTAAATTCAAAACCATTGGAAATGGAACTGGAAATGCTATAATTATCAGATCTTTCATTCACAATACTAAGTACATCCTTGTTAACTTATTTTGAACAATCCATCTGTCCATTACAGCATTCATCTTCAGATTTACCAGGATGGCTGCCACCTATTTTAGTAGCATCTGTTAATTTTTTACCTGGTGCTTCCATTAAATCAATCACATTATAGTTCTAAGAAATGTTAAATTTCCAAAAAAAAAAAAATATCCAAACCATTAACTATCCTGGCATTTTGACTACCTAAAATGCCATCATTCCAACCTTCTCAGCCTAGCTGAGACTCAATGTCTACAATTTTTATCTTTAAAAAATTTATTACTCTCTTCATTAGCATGTAACAGTTGCAAAGAACCCACATTTTTCTGAATTGAAAGAATTTCTGCTTCAGTATTGTTAACTGAAGCTGGCAAAAAAGCATAGTTAATGACAGTACCTGTAAATCCGTTAATGTATTGTAATTGTAGTGACACTGCTTTTTCTCTACATTGTACGGTAACTTAAAAAATCTCCCCTTTGTTCTAGCTGGTGGTTCTCCTTATTCATACCTGTTTGAGCAAATCTGTAATATTTTCAGCCAATTGCAGAGACGCAAACTTCTCTTTCACCGTCTTTTGCTTCTTCCTTATAAAAACTGTAACATTGTCTTATAGATTTGTTCTCATTAGATGAACATCTGTTGACTCCAAGTTTGTTTTGTAGTATATGCTGTTTCTTTCTCATAATTATTAAAACTTCTTATATACTTCATATCTTTCCTCTTTTGTTGTTGTCCCTCAAATATTTTAATGTTAGCTAAAAGTTTATTATACTCTGTCTTGCATGACGGGAACAATAAGTCTTTGTAAACATGTTGGGATAAATCATTCACTTCTCTTTGCAAATCACTTCAATTTTTTTTATGTCTAATAAAAATGTCCATAAGCTCGCTGCCTGCTTGATCAAACAAATGAATCAGTTTCTTGTATGCTTCACAGTTCTCTTCAATTTCATTAGGAATTTTGTATAGTCTCAATCCCATAGGAACTGTTTTAGTCTTGAATATAGCTTTAAGAAACAAATTGTTCCAGATCACAGACTAACTTTTTAAACTTTTTTTTCTAACAAAGTAAAGGACTCTTTAATCTTTAAAAGTGTGTGAAGTGTCTTTATTGGAATTGTTCTTCTCCCCCTTGTATTTACTATCATTAAAAGGGTTTACTGGATCTTTAAACAATGATTTTAACTCTTCTTTAAAGGATTTCTTATTCATTCTCTCCTCTCCGGACATACCTGGGACTACTGCTATCACTTGTACATAAATCTTTTACCCTACATATTGTCCTTTCTCTTTAATGCTACTATTAGATGAAACAACATTGTTATCCACAAAATTTAGATGTTTGATGAATATCTTTTTGAATAGTTGCCATAGCTTGACATAACACACTGGAACAGTATGTATGAAAAATAAGCCTAGAGCCATAGCCGTAAACTTTTTATCTTAGTCAGATAAAGAACTGATATTAAAATAAGCATATGATAATGCTCCTATTAAGACAGGTTAAATGCTGTTAATTTTGAAAATGATTATTCTACTAAAACTATCGAGAAAAGGAACTCTGCTTGGCCTTTCATAAAATGTTTAAAAAAGAGCAATATAAGAGCACAGCTGATATTTCCACAAAATGAAAGATACAGCTGTTATAAAGAAGAAAATTAATTAACACATTAGATGAAGTAGGTTACCTTTGTCATATCCCACAAAATAATAGCTGAAGAAAAAATTAGTGGAATGTACTTCTCTATCTCTGAAATGATCACTATACAGAAAGAATTGAACATTAGCAGCTTCAAAGAAAACAAAAACAGCTACTGATAATTCAGTATATAAGGTGAGGACAAAGAAATAAAGAAGTGATGGAAAACAGCAAAATATTACTGAAATGTTTATAAACTTACTATAAATGGAGGTTGTTATTAGTTCATTATCCTGTTTACTTTAATAAGGTTACTGTTTAATGCAAATATTTAATTGAAACAACATTAATTTATTTAAACTGTTAATCTTTGCAGCTTCAATACACTGCATGTCTTGACAGCCATTCCTACTTCCATTTTAAATCATTTGTTTTATTTATTGTTATTTTAGTAGTATAAATGGCTTCTCTTTAATTTAGTAGTGAACATTTAAATAATGATACTTAAACAGTTGTTAGTGGTGTGTAGCTGTATTGTTTTCCTCTTGATAGCAATGGATTTCAAGGCTTCTATGCATATATCATTAGCTTATGAATATTAATGAGCTGATTGCAAGGCCAATGTAAACAGGTTCCAAATAGAGCTGAATAATGTATTTTCTTTAGGTTATAATCAGTCAAAATGTAACTAACAGAACCTTTAGGCTTGGTCCTCCACTACGAGGGAGGTTCATGTGCATTATCTGCTTTCCATGCTAACTAGAGTTACCACCTGTCCAGTTGTGTCCTGACAAAAAATTTAAAAAATGGCAAATGTCCTGAGATTTTAGGACAAAATTATTTCCTATATTTTATGTAATATTTGTATAAAACAGTTATTCTGTATCTAAAATACCTAAATGTTATAAGAAACAGAATAAGCAACTAAAATGCTACAAGAATAAGCTTTTATTTAGGCAAAAAAGATAAGTTATATCCTTTGTACTGACCGTGGGTATGTGTCGGCCTATAAAATCTGATGTTTTTACCAAAAATGTCCCACTTTGGCCATTTGAAATGGTGGCAACCCTAATGCTAACTAACATGAAGACTTTTAAACAAATTTCTACTGAAGACGGTGGTCCATTTCTCACAGATCCATGTGCTTGGACACGTAGTGGGGTAATGAAAAAATTAAGCAAGTTCATCTATAGCTTAAGGTAACTGCTGATATACTTTTATAAATTTGACTAATGATAAGGAAAAGGCTACTGCTTTTAAAAACCTTTGCAGATGGCACATCCAATATGTGCATAGTTTACAGTATGCAGAAAACAGAAGGATAATGTACTTCTAAGAAAGGGAGTAAGGAGGGAAAAATAAAAGATAAGCTGGTGAATATATGCACCACTGATGACATGATATGTTAAAAAGCATACACAAAGTGTGCTTAGTCCAAAACTTCCAACTCCTCCTGGTTTCATAGAATGCCCATGATTTTGCTATACGTGTATAATACCTATCTCACATAAGTTTTTGTTTTGATTTTTAGTACTCTGATGGCAATTGCAGTTTTGAAATAGTTGTAGCCATTTCAGTTTTAGACTTTGTACCTTCAAAGGACACATACTAATGCTGGACATGTTACTGTGGTGAACTTTTAGGTCAGAACTAACACTAGAAGTCTTTACAAATTAGATTACATTGCTTTGAATGGGAAGAGACTAATATAAATGTAGAGGCTTGCCACATAAAACAGAAATCTCAAAGTAATTCCAAACATTTATTTGTAAGTGCTTTTGTAGTTGTCAAGTACTGCTTCATCAGACATTATTACATTTCATTCAAGTTGCTCTTTATAAATCCTTTAAATCCCATTCAACCAATAAAATCAGAGAATCAGTTGCATGGCAGCATAGTATTCTCACAGAAAAATATTGCTGCCTAGCAACATAGTACTCTCACAGAAAAATATTGTTGCATAGCAACATAGTACTCTCACAGAAAAATGTCTGATTTTATTGGTTAATTGATTGCCTGATTTTATTGGTTGAATGTGACTTGAAGGATTTATAAAGAGCAGTTTGAATGAAATGTAATAATATCTGATGAAGCAGTACTTGCCAACTGCGAAAGCGCTTACAAATAAGCATTTGGAATTACTTTGAGATTTCTATTTTATGTGGCGAGCCTCTACATTGGTTTGGTTCACTTTATCTCTTGTGTTGGGGCTTTATTTTATAATTAAGTGAACCATTTATCCTGTCTGCTACCTACAGTGTTTGGTTAGACTAATATAAATGTTCAAGGAAAAATAAATTACTTAGGAATAACATTTAAAATCTATCGATCAAATAACTGAAGTAAATATAAAGAAAATAACTGAAAATTTTAAATTATATTATTTTTTAAACAACGTTCTTTTCAAACAAAATAAGGCACACACTAAAAAGATGTAAAGAATATCAACAACTTTTCTGTGGCATCCCAATAAGCTCAGGCTAGCTTACCCAAACCATATTAGAGCATAGAATAATGCAGGGTTTGATTTTCCTCCTAGAGAAACATATGCATTTGCTTTTAGCATTAAAATTACTGCATACTGGCAAAACAATGAATATAATGAAAACTGGAAAACTACATGTAAATCTGTGAAACACAAATAGATCCAACATTTCTAGATTAAATATAGATTTGACAGAAAATACATTTTAGTTAATAATTTGAAATTATTTAAATCTAAGTACATAAAATACATTTTAGTTAATAATTTGAAATTATTTAAATCTAAGTATATAAACAACTTAATAAAACATTTGCACTCATATACAATATACACAGTAGCTAATATTATTACTAGATTATACAATACACACACACACACACACATATATATATATATATATATATATATATATATATATATATATATATATATATATATATATATATATATATATATATATATATATATATATATATATGTACTGATCTTGTAATATGTGCCATCTACTCTACCCTCTGCTAATTATATATACTAACTCCAAGATTCTCCAAACAAAGCAGAGAGACGAGACAGAGTTAGTAATAATGACCTGAGAACACTTTGGCATGAAGTTGTAGCACCATTATATTTATTTACTAGATCATACAAATATGGGGAAATTCTTCAAGATTGGAGATGTACTTATTAAACCTATCTTTAAGGGAAAGGGGAGTAGGACAAACCCAGAATCATATATAGATACATAAGTTTCATTTCATATTGTGGAAAAATAATGGAGAAGGTTATATTGGATAAAGGGGTCTATATCAGAACATCAAAGTTTTAAAACTTCAAATGTTCTAATATCAACCCCTATTCAGCAAATGCAAAAATAGCGAAGTTGCAGAACACCAAATTCTTTCCTCGGGAAAGAATTCAGTTGGCCAGTTCTGTGGCTTCGCTATTTTCAGCGCTGTGGTGGAAAGTTACGAGTCGGGGTTCAGGTAAGTGTGTGATTGTGTGTACGTTAGGGCCAGGGCATGGGTTAGGTGAGTTAGGGTTAGGGCGCAGGTTAGGTGAGTTAGGGTTGGGGCGGGTTAAGTGAGTTAGGTTTAGGGCACGGGTTAGGTGAGTATGCGATAGTGACGGACCTTAGTGTTAGGGTTTGGGTTAAGGTAAGTGGATAGATAGTAGTGTATGTACAGTTTATTGTAGGGTTAGATGTAGGATTTTAAGTGTATATGTGTGGATTGATGTTTTGTTTGGTGTGCTTGTGTTGTGTGTATGTGTTTCGGAATAGCAAATTTTTTCCTTGGGGGAAAAAATCCGCTGTCCTGAATGTTCGATATTTTGTGGTTTAGATATTTTAGGTTCGATGAAATAGCATTCACTATTTTCATCTTTCAATAGCGTGATATAAACGCGGATAAAGTATTGTCAGAAATGGAAAGTTGGGACTTGAAATCATGTATCAGTATGCATATGTTGAAATACATCTATTACCACCTATAATATAATATTTTATAACAATATAATAAAATCTGTAAATGAAAACTGTGCTGTGATGTAATTTATATGTCTAACTTCAAAACTGATAGGGTCATACTCAAAACACTGATCAATAAATTAGGACTACTAGGTGTTGATGTACTCTAGATAAGACGGATAGCTGCATGGCTTACAAATAGGACAGGACAAGTATCATACAGCAATTGGACAGGTGAAATTTGAGGTTGCAGTCAGGGCATCCCACAGGGTTCTGTCATAGACCCATACTTGTTTAGATTGTATAATTTCAGATCTATCTTTTTTATATGAGGGGTTCTACATTCTGTATGCAGATGCCGTGAAAATGGCTAAACTGATTACATGTGTTACAGATACAGGTAGGACATCCCTCCAAAAGAACTTGACTAAATTGACCATTTGGGCACAGAAGAATAATATTCTGATAAATACATTAAAAAGTAAGCATACAAGATTTGGGGGACATAATCTGAAAGGTGAATATTTAATACAGCACACAGTGATTGAAACTGTGGATTCATTTAAAGACCTGGGTATATGGGTAGATCCAGCTTTGAGTTTTTCTAATAATATCAACCAATTGGTTAATGATAGTTATAGAAGGATAAGCTGTATAAAAATATTTATAAAGTATAGGATATCAGAAATGATGACGTCATTGTTTGTTGGTTATATTAGACCCAAACTTGAGTGTGGAATAACAAATGGAAACCTTATAAGAAAACAAACATGAATAAACTGGAAAGAGTGTAGTGGAAATATTCTTGAATAAATTCCATTATTGCGCGTGGAACCTTATTGTAACAGTGAAATCTTTGTGTAGTGGAAATATACCAAGGGCATCCATGGATGTGAAAATTTAAGTTATTATGAAAGACTAAAATATCTGAACTTGTACAGGGTCTCATATAAATTTTTAAGAGATGACCTTATTCAGGTATATAGGCCATTTAGGGACAACTATCTCTTGGAATATTTGGGGTTATATCAAAAGTAGTAGTGAATCATTAGACAATCTATGTAGAAGATTCAATAGGAATGAGAAGTGTACACATTTTTAGTTGTCTCTAAATACCCTATATACCCGATTAAGGTCTCTTCTTAAATATCTATATATGTCATCTTCACATGTTTTGTCAAATACTTGTATCACAGGGTTGCTTAAAGTGATAAAAGTGCTTGGTTTCTTTAGGGATTTAGAAAGATCTGCAATTTCATTGGGATATAGATGTTGAAGGTTTAGCTGGTGAGAAAAAAAACCTCTTAAAATCTGTTAAATTCCCATTTGTGTCAGGAACAAAGTTCATCCCTTTATTAAACATAGCCTTTTCAACATCAGATGAAGTACATTTAGATAAATGAAAAAACTATGTCATATACAGTTATTTCCTTTGTTGTCTTGATCGGCTTCATGTCATTGGACCCTAGTATTCATGCCATCTTCTCCTTCCTCTATCTCCTTGTTGGTTTTCTTGTCTGCTGGTCTACCATGAAAGGAGTAGGCGCACTGTCTGAAAAATTTACAAAAGCTTTGCTTTGTACATGGAAATGTTCCTCATCTATGACTGAAATTATTTATTTTTTCCCTTGTAACTGAGTTTCAATGCTTGTTAATGCTTGCTTGCTTATAACTAAATTGGTGCTAAAAAGAAGACTAGAACTAAGCCCTTCCATGCTTGTTAGAATAATCCCGTGCTTACATATAATAGTTTGTATCTTCCTAGTTTTCCTAGTATGTGTTAATGTTACTCTAATGGACCTATGACAAGATATACTAGTTAGTACATGCCCTTTATCTGTAAAGACTGGTCTATAATGAAGGGTGCATTATGCAGTAATTATCATGTTGTTATTCTCGCAAACATCTTTTCTGAGGAAACCTCTAGTGACAAAATCAGACTCTAGTTAACTGGAGAGTGACCAGCTGGAAGAAAAAGCCTTATGCAATAAAACAGGTCTATATTAGAATACAGAAACCTCACTTACGCAAATCCCTAAACACCAACAGCAAACCACGAGAACACTGAACATCCTAAAGCGCAAAATTCAAAATATCGAATTGCTATAGTTGTCCCTTATCTGGTACAGCTCCCTAACGTAAATGTTCAATAGTTACTGACCTTAGGATTAGGGTGCAGGTTAAGGTAAGTGCATATATAGTAATACATTCGACCTACACATTAGGGTTAGAAGTAGGGTTAAGTTAAGTGCATATATAGTAATATAGTTGTGTAGCTGTATAGATTCATAAATTACACTTTTCCAGTACTTGGGTGTTGTTTGTTTATATTTAGATACATTTGTGTGTAATGCATGTTTGATTAGGATATAGGATACATGGGTGAAGTGTAGATATGGGGAAGTGTGGATTATTTATTTTGTTTGGGTAGGTAGTACATAGCGGGCAGTGTAGTTGGCCAACTATGGCATTTTGATATTTTGAATTTCGTGCTTCAGGACATTTGGTGTTCTCGCAGTTCGCTGTTTATGTGTCGGTGTTTAGGAATTCACGTAAGTGAGGTTTTGGTGTTCTAATATGGACTCTAATAAACATATAGTTTAAAGCAGACTCCAAAAAGATGATAAACAAGAAACATACTTTCAGCTTACAGGTGACAATGTGCAGTAAATCATTCATTTAAAAATCTGTACAATAACTATTTCTGAAAAACGATACATGTTCTCAGCGTAGGTCAGGAAAAAAAATAAGTTATTCATTTAAAACTTCATGAAGCTGCTGATTCTATAAATTTCCATGTGTGTTTAACCTTGTTGGGGGTACTGTTTTTTGAGTTTGTTGCACATATCAGAGTATGAATTAAATTATTAATTTTAAGCTCTACACACACTGTCTCTGAAAATTCCCATATGTTCTTTGGTTAAGGGGTACTTAGGCTATGTCTGTTACACAGTAAGTTGATTGATTTAATTCATTATATCTGAATAAAAATCCATGAGTGCCTTTGCTTGTGGGAGATGTCTCCTTGCTTGTTGCTCACATTAGATCATAAACTGAATCATAAATTTAAAGTTATTTGTACTGACTGTATCTGAAACACTCCAAGAGTACCTTTGATAGTAGGTGTGCTTTGTTGTGTTTGTTGTACAAGTCAAAACATGAACACAGATATTTATTTTAAAGCTTTATATAGATACTGTTTCTGAAAAGTCCATCTATGTCTACTTGGCAGTTACTATATGATTCATTATTTGGACAGGTCACAGCATAAAGTAAGTTACTAACTACATCCATTGTGTCTGAAAATTTCCATGTGTGCCTTTGCGTGGGAAAATACAATTTCTGAAAAGATCAGAATGTAAATGTGAACTAAATTATTAACTTTAAGTTCTTTGCTGTCGCCTTTTTGAAAGAAACTCTTAAGTGTATCTGTTCTTAATTGGTTTATTACAAAGGTCAGAGCAAGAATTAACTTACTAATTTAAAGCTCTTCACAGTCACCTTTTCTGAAAAATTCAAGTTTGTGCCATTGTAGTGAGCATATTATTTACGGTGTGCTGCACACCTCAGAGCATGGATTGAGTTATTTATTAACTAAAAATTGTATGCAGTCACTCAGAAAACCTCTGTGTGCGCCTTTGCTTAGGGCAGTGCTGTCGCTGTATTTAATGCATAGATCAGAATGTAATCTGTGTTATTAATTAAAAGTTCTGAGGAGTCACTATCATTAAGAAAACACTCTGTTACTATGTTACTAATGCAAAGAAGTACTAATGTGATTTTATTTTCTATTTTACATACTTATTTTAACTTATTCCAGATGTTAGAAACATGGATTACTACGTTATTGTTTAGATAATGTACCTACTGTTTTATTTGGGAATAAAAGTGGCCGCATACACCTGCATTCACAGAACCTTTCAGAGCCCATTAATATTAGTTTGAACTGGATGATGTTCTTTAGGGACAGGAAGCGCTTCTGGAAGGAGATACTTCCTGTATGTATGGCGTATATGTAGAAGGGAGGGGATGTATATGTGCATGCACATGTTTGTGTGTGGTGAAATGAAGTAATTATGAAGGTTTTTAACTTTAATTTTGTTATGGAATAAATTTATAAATGGTACCTGAAATGGATGAAATGGGCCTTTGTACTGTTTACATTCTGTCATAATACAAAAATGATTACACTTATTTAACTTAATATTTGTTATGAACATTTAAAGAGATTAATGGTTAGAAAATGAAGTTAGCATACTATTTTTATTATTTTTTTCCTTTCAGTGTGTTTCTGGTGCTCACTATTGTGTGAAATATTGGTTCGTTTTAGTTAGTTCATTTGGAATAAATGTATTTATTAGTCTGCATGTGGTCTTGGCTTTAGTTCTGATGAAGTCCTTGGTGAAAAAGAAGAAAGTACTAAAAGTAATTAAAAATACTTTTTTAGGTTCATTTGACTGCCTGGTGTGTTCTTTTCAATCCAGTCCCATGGTTCACTGTGATTTGGAGTTTCTACTGTCTATAATGTGTTTGATTTTGTAAGCATTTTGTAAGCATTCAGCTCTATGTACATGAGTCTCACCTGTTACAGACCGAGAACACTGTGAACCCATTTGGAAGTTAATCTACAAATATTTTAGAAGATCATGTGGGCAGCCCTATTTGATGAGTTATTTAACAAAAAATAATTTTGCAAACTAGCTGTATACATTGCTGGTTAGGAAAGTAATTTATTATTTGTTTTACATAAATGTGCAACACTGCTTTTGTATGTGAAGGGCAGAATTGTTTTGGTAAAATCTTAGATTGACTGTTGATGTAAAGGGAGGCTAATGTGTATTTGCATTCATGAATTTATATGTCCTTAAACTATCCTTTAATTGTGGTTTCTTGAAGTTGTTTACATGTCTAGCAGTGCAAGTTAATGGTAACGGAGCAAAACATTATTTCCAAGACAAAATTCTTACTGTTCTGTTATTTTATGGCTGATCTTTAATAATTTGGTCTTATTGCTGGTTCAGTACAGTTATAATCAGAATGTAAAGGTAATAAGAAAAAGCATGCTATGTCTTGTAGTATGATACAAAATTGAGTAAACTTGTTTACGGAAGCCAGACACTAATAATGTGATGAAGGCCAGTATTGATTTCATCTTTGAAAATACCTTCATATCCTTATAAGATTTGTAATATTTGCAAAAAAAGTATTCTAATAGTTGTAGTTCATTCATTTTGCTGGGGTACACAGCTGCTGTTTTATAACTCATTTATACTGATTTGCAAGGACTCATGGAGGTGAAACAGAATACGCCAATTAGATAATCCTGTAAAGTGAAATGCTTCTTACAATAGTAGTTTGAATTGGAAGAGTGAATGTTTGCTATTCACTTTCATAGTGCTGTAACAGTAAATGTTACTCTCACTACACTGAACAGCCTACATCAGAGATTTTGCAGTCTAGAAACATGAAAAAGGTTGCATTGAGTAAGGTATATAAGATCTTGTCACATTCATTTGATTTATATTACTGCACCGAATTCCTGATAGCTGTTGTATAATAAGAACACTTATACACAGCTATGCCAACTGCAGCTCAGACTGTGTGCTGTATAAAAATTAGTCCACAGTTTGTTTCAATCTGACTCTAGGTTTTCTTTCAGCATATTTTAGTCTATGGGTATGGCACGTTGCTTGTTTTACTTTTCAGTTGTTTCATGAAATAGCATGACACACAAATCCAAATTCCAAAAACAAGAAAGCCACTTCCAAATAAAAACAGGGATTTATTCTTGTGAGCACTTTCATCCACTTACAGGGAACGAACTTCTTCAGACAAATAAACACAAGTTGTTTCACCATTTAAATAGTAAAACATTAAGTAATTAATGACATTGCATTCCCTCCCACATTAATTAATGCAAATAATTAAAAAATAAAACACAATGCTTATAAATTTAAAGGCACAATATTTAAAATACCATAAAGGTACATGTATATATACATGTATATGTGTGTAAAAATGCATAAACTTGTATACATCCCCCATATAAGCATTATTCACCTAGTAAGATTTTTTTAACTTTAAAATACATTTTAAAGAGCAAGAATCATTTAAGCCAGGATAGGAAAATGCATCGGTTTTGAGTTGCCAAAGCAACTCTCTCTCTCCTCTAATTTAAGTGCCCATGGGTCCCCTCTAGGATTAAGGTATACTTTCTCAATAATAGTGTAAAGAAAGCAATGATTGCTATATTGTAAAATGTGCTTTGCCAAAGCATTAGTTTTATCCTGCTTGCTAATGCTACATTGGTGTTCATGTACCCTTTGCTTAAATTGCCTTTCATTGTTGGCATTTAGCTAAGTAAATAACTCTCTTTGTGTTGCAATCAAATTTCCCCACTAGAACATGTATTGTGTTCCCAATAATAAAGGACATATTTGTTCCTATGTGTTTACAGGAGGAACATCTTCCACTTTTTTTCATCCCCCTATTTGGAACATAAGGGCAAGTTTCTCTATCTAGTAATGTCTTAAGATTACAACCTCTTTTAAAAGTAATCCTGGGTCCTAGACCTAATTTATTTCTCAAATCTCCATCGTTATTAATAATCACCCAGTTTTTATTAAACATTTCTCTTAACTTAATAGCATCACAAGAGAAAACAGCATTGAAACTAGTGAAATAATCAAAATTCACACTTATTTCAATAGAAGGGCTGGCTACAGTTAGTTGATTGTCAACCCTACTAATGCCCCTGTTCAAAATGGGTTGGAATTGACCTACTTGCCTTTTTCTCCCCACTTCTGCTATAATGTCATTAAGGAGAGAAGGGGGTAACCCCTCCATGTAGATATCCCTTTTAAATTTTCACACTCCTTTTCAAATTCAATATCTAGTATGATCATCTTGGCTGCCCTAACTAGCTGGCCCTTTACAACTGCCTTTTTCTGATGAAAGGGATGATTACGGCTAAAATGGAGGAAATCATTTGAATATGTTGGTTTACGGTATATTCGGGCTATGCATCTGTTATTTAACAAGTCCTTTTCCAACCACACAGCCAAATAAGAGATGGCCTGTGTTTCAAACTGGTGTGTAAATATAAGAAACGAGGTTAGATTTGATAAAATCATCATAATATTTTGAGCCTCATCCATACTACCCTTAAATAATAAGAACATATCATCTAAGTACCTAGTGTACCAAAAGACTTTGTTCTTAGACATCTCATGTTAGAACAATGAATGTTTTTCCCAGTGGGCCAAGACACAATTGACAAAGCCCTGTTTTCTGAAGAAATAGTTCACCATCAAATAAAAAATAATTATTAGTGAGAATCAATTCCAACAGCCTAATAATCAAATCTGTCTCTTCTCCCGGTGCTCCCTTGTTTAAAAGGAATTAACGTACCCAATCCAGAACTGTACTTTGTGGGATGACCGCATAGAGGTCTTTGACATCGATTGTCAAAAAATTACAGTCCTGATCAAATACCAAGTTGTTTAATGTGTATAAGAAATTCCA
The DNA here is from genome assembly GCF_019279795.1 of Protopterus annectens. Taxonomy (NCBI): domain Eukaryota; kingdom Metazoa; phylum Chordata; order Ceratodontiformes; family Protopteridae; genus Protopterus; species Protopterus annectens. The sequence continues at coordinate 1,211,226,428 of NC_056731.1, forward strand.
GGAATCTTTACATATTTGTCCTTCTGTTTCAAGATATCTTTTTAGTTTGTGATTTACAAACTTGGTGCAGACATAAGTGATGGAATTCCTCCCATCAGTTATGGGTCTAAAAGGGGGGGTCATTAATGTTTTTATGTATCTTGGGGATCCCAAATAGCATAGGTGTAATGGGTGCTGATATATTCAAATAGTTGAGTGTATCTAAATCAATATACCCTTCCAAAAGCAAGATATTGATAACAATCCTTAGCCTTTGGTAAGCCCCATTCATTTCATTTAAAGAAACTCTTTCATATGCCTCATTATCGAGTATCCCCTTCATTCTTGTTATGTAATCTGCCTGCTCCATAAAAACTAGGCCTCCCCCTTTGTCAGGACGCATAACTCTAACACCAGACATCCTTAGATCCTTTATATCCTTTATATCCTGAATTTCTGTTTGTGTTAAATTCCTGCTGTTTTGATTACCAGTTAGAGTATTTAATAAATATCTTATGTCTGCTTCACAAACCATTTCAAATAAACCAATAGTTGTTTGTAATGGGGGGGTTAAAAATGCTATCAACTCTAAATTCAGATAACAATGGTAAACTATTACCCCAAAATAACTGTAAATTAAGTTTACGAGTATAAAGTTTCAGGTCCAGCAATGTCCTGGCCAGATTAGCCCTTATTGAGGGAACAAAAGTAAGACCCTTGGCCAAAATTTCAATAAGATCAGTTTTTACAGCAACCGCAATATAATTGTAAACATTACAGTCACCTTCAGTATGCATGCAGACATTGACATGGTGAACCGGGCCATCTGCTCCATCAGTAATGCTATGGTCTGCTACCTTCTCCTTTGATTCGGGTCTTTATCACGAAATCGAACTTCCAAAATGTGGAACACTATAAGTTTGAACTTGGAAGATCGAATTTGGATAACATCGAAAATTAAAAACAGCAAATTTTTTCCTAGGGAAAAAATTCGCTGTTCCGAAAAACACACACATAACACAATCACACCAAATACCTTCAAAACCTACACTAAACCTAACTTACACCACTATCTATCCACTATCCTTAACCCAGCCCTAACCCTAAAGTCCGTCACTATCACACACTTACCTGACCTGCTCCCTAACCCTAAAGTGCATCACTATCACACACTTACCTGACCCGTGCCCTAACCCTAAAGTCCGTCACTATCGCACACTTACCTGACCCGTGCCTTAACCCTAAAGTCCTTCACTATCACACACTTACCTGACCCGCGCCCTAACCCTAAAGTCCGTCACTAGCAGTTCGTATACTTATCTTGACCCAGTCTGAAAATGCCTGAAGCCGCAGAAACGGCCAACCAAATTCTTTCCCTGGGAAAGAATTCAGGTTTCCGCGGCTTTGACATTCTCACCTTTCGAACTACCAAGTTTGGCCTTCTGGTATTCAGCATTCTTAATGTTCGATTTTGAATTAGGAACCCTTTGATTCTGCCTTCTGGTTCACTGAATCTGCTGGTTGCTGCCCTGGGTTCTGATGGGTTGCTGCTGCTGACCATTCTGAAAACCCTGAGAATTAGATCAACCATTATTGTGGGTTTGCTGGCTACATAATTGATTATCCCAACCTCCATGGGTGTTTGTTGCATCTTCATCTAATAAGTAAGTGGATACAACCGACTGTGGTTCATTGGGGGTTAAACTACTATTAGTCTCGATGCCAGGACAACTTAAATTGCACATTTGTTGTGAAATTGGTGGCAGTGGGTATGCAGTATCTGATTCATAATCCTTCTTGTCCATTTCCAGTTTTTTCATCTTCCCCACTCTTAACTTGGTGATGGTAGCTTCAGTACTGGTGTAAATGCGTCAAAATTCAAATGTGTATCTCAAAAAGTCACAGTCAAGCCGTATTTTCTGTTCCAAAATACAAACTTCACTTTTTAATTGATCCATTTGTGCATTGTAATGCTTGACCAATAACTCCAAAAACTCTGTCCCTTGTCTATCAAATAGTTTCAATAAATCTAGATGGAAGGGAGAGTTTTGAATAAGGCCAGTTGGGTAACGCCACTGTCTGAGACCTCGAGGAATGTGTTGCCACTGTATGCATTCCCTAAGGTAAATGACTTTAAGCTGAAGTTTTTTGAACTTCATAAGTTTAACATCAAATTGTTTTAAATTATTAACAATGAAGTTCACATTATGTTCAGTGTCCATTACCTGATTGCGGGTTTCCACATTGCTGTTCTGCAAACTAAAGGTAACTGCCTCATCTCGCCAGTAACTGAGGTTGGGAATAATAGTAGCAGCATTTTCTGTACTGTTATTATTAGCTCTAGAGTCAGTAAGGTTATTATTGGGTTCAGTATCTATCCCTTCTAATGCATTAATTGCACTGATGGGAGGAATCCCATCACTTATGCCTGCGCCAACTTTGTGGGTCACAAACTAAAAAGATATCTTGAAACAGAAGGACAAATATGTAAAGATTCCTGGAATTTCTTACACACATTAAACAACTTGGTATTTGATCAGGACTGTAATTTTTTGACAATCGATGTCAAAGACCTCAATACGGTCATCCCACAGAGTATAGGTCTGGATTGGGTACGTAAATTACTTTTAAACACGGGAGCACCTGGAGAAGAGGCAGATTTGACTATTTGCAGTTGGAATTGATTCTCACTAATAATTATTTTTTATTTGATAGTGAACTATTTCTTCAGGAAACAGGGGTGGCGATGGGCTCCCCCTGTGGTGGGACTTTTGCCTAGTGTGGCATGGCCCACTGGGAAAAACATTCATTGCTCCAACATGAGATGTTTAAGAACAAAGTATTTTGGTACACTAGGTACCTAGATGATATGTTCTTGTTATTTAAAGGTAGTATGGATGAGGCTCAAAATTTTATGGCAATTTTATCAAATTTATCCTCATTTCTTGAGTTTACACACCAATTTGAAACACAGGCCAACTCTTATTTGGCTGTGTGGTTGGAAAAGGACTTGTTAAATAACAGATACATATCTCAAATATACCGTAAACTAACATATTCAAATGATTTCCTCCATTTTAGCAGTAATCATCCCTTTCATCAGAAAAAGGCAGTTGTAAAGGGCCAGCTAGTTAGGGCAGTCAAGATGATCATACTAGATATTGGATTTGACAAGTAGTGTGAAAATTTAAAAGGGATGTTTACAAGGAGGGGTTACCCCCTTCTCTCTTTATTGATATTATAGCAGAAGCGGGGAGAAAAAGGCAAGTAGGTCACTTCCAACCCATTTTGAACAGTGGCATTCGTAGGGTAGACAATCAACTAACTGTAGCCAGCCCTTCTACTGAAATAAGTGTGAATTTTGATTATTTCACTAGTTTCATTGCTGTTTTCTCTTGTAATGCTATTAAGGTTAGAGAATTTTTTAATAAAAACTGGGCAATTATTAATAACGATGGAGATTTGAGAAACAAATTAGGCCTTGGACCCAGGATTACTTTCAAAAGAGGTTGTAATCTTAAGACATTACTAGATACTGAGAGATTTGACCTTATGTTCCAAATAGGGGGATGAAAAAATGTGGAAGATGTTCCTCATGTAAACACATAGGAACAAATATGTCCCTTATTGTTGGGAACACAATACGTGTTCTAGTGGGGAAATTTGATTGCAACACAAAGGGAGTTATTTACTTAGCTAAATTCCAACAATGCTCCGCCTTCTATATAGTAAAGACGGAAAAGCTATTTAAGCAAAGGGTACATGAACACCAATATAGCATTAGCAAGCAGGATAAAACTAATGCTTTGGCAAAGCACATTTTACAATATAGCAATCATTGCTTTCTTTACACTATTATTGAGAAAGTACACCTTAATCCCAGAGGGGGCTCATGGGCACTTAGATTAGAGGAGTGCGGGTTGCTTTGGCAACTCAAAACCGATGCATTTTCCTATCCTGGCTTAAATGACGCTTGCTCTTTAAAATGTATTTTAAGATTAAAAAAATCTTACTAGGTGAATAATGCTTATATGGGGGTTGTATACAAGTTTATGCATTTTTACACACATATACATGCATATATACACGTACCTTTATGGGTATTTTAAATATTGTGCTTTTGAATTTATAAGCATTGTGTTTTATTTTTGTAATTATGTGCATTAATTAACATGGGAGGGAATGTGATGTCATTAATTACTTACATTTTTACTATTTAAATGGTGAAACAACTTGTGTTTATTTGTCTGAAGAAGTTCCTTCACTGTAAGTGGATGAAAGCGCTCACAATAATAAATCCCTGTTTTTGTTTGGAATTGGCATTCTTGTTTTTGGAATTTGGATTTGTCTGTCATGCTTGTTTTTAATTTAAACGTTTGTTTGTTTCATGAAATAGACTTAGCCATTCCTATTTATAAACAAGTATGGCTAATACTATAATTTATGAAAAGCTTACTGTCAGTCACACAAGGCACTCATAATTGATGACTAAGTAAAATATAGCAGTGGTAGTATTCTTGCAGACATTTTACAAGGTTTTATTTCCATTCAGGCAGCTATGTCACAGTATTCATGAGTCATAGTATAATAAATATATATTGTAGGTACAATTATGACCTGTCAATACAGATTTTACCTGTACAATACAAAGCAACACCTGAAAAACAATGTGTTAGATGAGGTATGGGTGAAAGTAGCAAGTCAAAGTGATGGCACTGCAGCAAAGGTGTAGCCAGGTAAACTCTTTGAACTCTATAGAGTAATTTATTTTTGCATCACTCAAAAACATTGTAGCTATTTCAGGCTATAATATGCCTACAACTGTCTAAGTGATATCTGTAACAACAGGCACACAACTTGCTTGCAGAGAGGATTACTAATCTAAAAGCAATATATTTAATAGTTATACAGGGGACATTGAAATGATTTGTAGATTTATTAACTGCTAGGAGTGGCAACATTTTTGAAGATATGTCAATTTTTTTAAATGCCAAGTGGATTGGGGGAGCAATAAAAAAGAGTTTTGTGAGTACAAAATGGAATTTTCTGGCTGCACCCCTGACTGCAACTACATATATAACCCAGTGGACAAGGGGAAACATTTTATGGGCACTCTACATTTGTTGTTGTGTGTGTGTGTGTGTGTGTGTGTGTGTGTGTATGTGTGTGTGTGTGTGTGCTTTACATTTCATAGGTTTCCATATGAGGCAGGTACAGGGCATAAATAAATAAAACAAAACACTACTTTATCTGGATAAGGTATTTGACTATTTAAAAATACGTATCAGTAAAGTCATTAATTTCACTTGAGGCTATAAAAAACACAGTAAAATAGAAATGATGGAGTAAAGGGGCAACCTTGAATTATAAAAAGGTTACAGAATTACAAAGTTAGCATTTTGGCAGCTGACCAGTAAAATAGCTGCAAGATATGAGTAGGAAAGATAAGCAGAGATGAAGTAAAATTGTGAAAGAATGTAGAAGATTCTTTAAATATGACAGACTACAATGACTTAGTTCAATGTAACATAGAATGCGCTGTTCTTGGTTATTGCAGAACAGGTTTATGAAATTGCATGGAGTGAAATAAACATTAACAATCAAATTTTTACTTGAAATGGGAAATCGACTTGGAACTTAAAGCAGGTTTTATCTTCATAAGGAATATAACTAAGTAAGCAATTCTTAAAGCAAGATTTAGCTTCCTAAGGAATGCCACTAAGACAGCAATTCAGTCTCATAAAACAGTGATCTACCTCAACAAGTAAGCTATGATTTTTTTTTTCACAAACCCAAATACTTCTGGAGCAAAATCAACACACTTATAGGTAAAGATCTAAAACAACCTACCATAAGAAAACTATATTTCCACAGTCAACTTCCCAGAACCCTGGAAAATACTGGACAAGAATTCTATAATCTCTCCACAACCTATCTCTCCATGGATCAGACATAAGCGTACAGTTTTACTTTAGAAAAAAATTCAGAAGAATTATATTTAAAGAATGACAGATCAGGTAAAAGAGTATAATTTTCCTTGATGCTCATAGTATTTGTTGGTGGTCATTATGCAGTGTAAGACTGCACTGTGTACTCTCTCTCTCTACTATATTTATAATGCCTGGCTTCTCTATAGGTGATCAATGACTAAACAGATCAGGTTGTAACTGCATAAACAAAACTAGTCAAAAAACTGAAGGCTGAGTACTTGTGCTGTCCAGAATCACCATTTATGTGAGACTCTTGTGTTCTTAAGTGGGGAGTTTCAGCTTTTGACACTCCTGTTGATCATGGAGTTAGTATATATAAATTTGGGGTTCCTATCGCAAAATCGAATGTTAAGAACGCTGAATACCGGAAGGCCGAACTTGGTTGTTTGAAAGGTGGGAATGTCGAAGCCGCGGAAACCCGAATTCTTTCCCAGGGAAAGAATTAAGTTGGCCGTTTCTGTGGCTTTGGCATTTTTGGACCTGGTCAAGGTAAGTGTACGAACGGGTAGTGACAGACTTTAGGGTTAGGACATGGGTCAGGTAAGTGTGCGATAGTGATAGACTTTAGGGTTAGGGCGGGGGTCAGGTAAGTGTGCGATAGTAACGGACTTTAGGGTTAGGGCATAGGTCAGGTTAGTGTGCAGTAGTGACGGACTTTAGGGTTAGGGCTGGGTTAAGGGCAGTGCATAGATAGTGGTGTATGTTAGGTTTAGTGTTGGTTTTGAATGTGTTTGGTGTGATTGTGTTATGTGTGTGTTTTTCGGAACAGCAAATTTTTTCCCTAGGAAAATATTTGCTGTTTTGAAGTTTCGATGTTATCTGAATTCAATCTTCCAAGTTCGAACTTATGGTGTTCGACATTTTGGAAGTTCAATTTCGTGATATAGACCCTAAATTTGGAAAGTGTGGGAAGCTTGCCCCCCCCCACATGGTTGGTATAGGCGGTGCATGCCTCACTGTAAAACGGTTATTTAACTCAGTTTAGAGTGTGTGTTCTTAATCTGTTGTGACTGAGCTGTAGTTTTTGAATGATTGTGCATAGATTTAACATAAAATAAGCATTTTTTCTCTGTTGAAATCAAGTCATCTTATCAAAAATATAGAAATGTGACAGTCCAAGACAAAAAAATCCAACATGACTTTTTCTTCAGGTTAGTCTTCAAATTTGCATCACTAAGAAGAAGTCTGAAAAAAATGGTTCATATATAAACATGCAGGTACATCCAAAAGTGTGCCCACCTAGAAAATAACCTTTTAAGAGAAGATACCTTATTAAGCAAGGTTAAAGGAATATTGGGTCCATGGTACTGAAGGACTCATAAATATATAGATACATAGCATTTACAAGACAGAGTCAGTCTATCAATCATAATCAGTTTGCTAACACCCACTGTTAAAAGCACTTCCTGTATCAAGGAGGAGCATACAAGTCAGGTTCTGGATGAATTTACAGGTGCTAATCCAGTCATCAAGATTTGCCTTGAAGGAAGCAAGGGTATCATCCTGTTTTATGAGAAAAAGATTATGCCAGAGATGGAGAAGCACTGAGTAATAAATCTGTCCATCCAGAATGCATTATATATTTGTTGACAGAGATTAAAGTTCTTAGTCTGAATATATGGGGAGCCATTTATTTTGTGGCGGTATCAGAGAACAAAGAGTTCTGGGTCCTTAACATCACTGAATGCTTAACATAAATCACAGTGAAGGAGTCTATAAGAGGCAGAGTACAGAATAAAGCCCTGATTGCAACCCAACTGTCTTGTAATCATCTAGCAACACAGATGCTAAAAGAGACAATGAATAAGGGCAGAAGTGAGCAACGAGTACTTACTTGTCCATGTTGGGGGTAGGAAGGCACTCCTGCTCATTACATTGCTGGTACCTACTGGAGAAACAGTTAGATGGGTGGGGTTACATGGCATGCAGCATCTGGGCCTAAGATATATGCTTGGCTTTGACAAGCCATTTCCATATGGTAAACTTCAAAGAGATGTGCAAGAACAAGCACACTCAGTGGGGAAGGCATAGGAGGCCATTGTGCACATATCAGCCACTAAAGAATAGATTTGAGCCAGAAAAAGGAAACCCCATGGTGGATACCTGAATGACAGCCTTGCTGTGATTGACTCTCATGCTGACAAAAAGGCACATTCATGTAGAGTCTATGTGGCTAGTAGGTGAAACAAGTTGGATTCATTTTCCTATCCTGATACTGAAATACAGAAAAAGGGGGTCTTGCACTCCTGAGTGTGCCATCCTTCATATGACATGTTAAACCAAGGCCCCAACTGCATGTGTTGGTGGTAGTTCAAGTGGATCTAAAGGATGCTACAGAATTTATCAAAAAGAGTAGGGATTCTTTATTTACAAGGCGTATCCTATATGACTGGAGAATAAGCATACTAGTGCCAGTGTACAAGAACAAATGGAACATTTACAACTGTTGGCAGTATAGAGGTATAACTCCTGTCACACTGCATGAAAGATCTGTGAAGGGTGACTGATAAATGAATATGCAGAGTATTAGCAAGTAAGAGGGGAGATGAGCCATTCGGATTCAGATCAGGATACAGCACAATCGGTCTCATGTTTGCAGTAAATCAGTTGAGAAGACACTAGACATGAAGAGAGAGTCCAACTGGACATTCCTAGACTTGAAGAAAGCATATGACAAGGTCCCAAGAAAGTTGATTTGGGCATCCCTGAAGTGGTTTGAAGTTACAGAAACATTGGTAGAGTTAGTGCAAGCTATTTATAAGGACCCAATGACTCAAGTGCAAACAGTGTTTTGTCTCACAGGTGGGCTACAAATGGGGATAGGTATCCATCAGGATTCAGCTCTGAGCCCACTACTGCTCATAATGATGATGGACTACATTAGCAAACATTGGAGGAGACAGCTCAATAAAGTTGCTGTATGCTGACATCATGGCATTACAAGCAGACTCTGAGTTAGAACTTCAGCAAAGGAAGGAGGAGTGAAATGCAAAACTGAAGGTACATGGGATGAAACTGAGTACAGATAACATAGTTGTAATGGTAACCAATGGGGGAGATCAGAATAATCTGAGAAATGAGACAGAAGGGAATAGAGTGGAACAGGTTAACAGTTTCAAATATCTGGAAGGGGTAGTTCAGGAAAAGGGGAGTCTGAATGAGTAGGTCATAACTAGATTCAGAGGGACAGAAGCCAACTGGCACAGACTGACAGGTGTAGTGTTTGACAGAAGAATGTCAGGTAGAGTGAAAAGTAGGATGTACAAAACAGTGTTGCCATCAGTACTACTCTATGGTACAACAATCTGTGCAGTAAAGAAAGAACAATTGTTGTAGCTAGAAGTGAAGGAAATAAAGTGCCTGAGACAGGTGGTAGGATGCACACTGTGGGACAGAATAAGAAATGAAAACATCAGAGCAGAAGCCAAAGTAGCTCCAGCTGTAGTGAGGATCAAACATATTTTGGTGGTTCAGGCACATGTGAAGAAAAGCACAAGACACTCTACTGGAGAAGATTTGGGACAAACAAAGAGTAGGAAAGAGGAGACAAGGCCATCTTGCAAAGAGATGGATGGATGGATGGATGGATGGATGGATGGATGGATTGTGAGAACACCTGCAACAGTCAGTGTTGACTGCTGAAAAAGAAGATAGGAGAGTGGCATTGAATTTAGAGAGAGATGGCAACAGTTGACATAACACCCTGACCCCAAGTAGAACATGGGGGAATATTGGGTTTGATCATGTTTCCTTCTTTGAATTGCTTCAGTTATTTTGCTATCCAAAAACTTACTCCATAAAACCCTTTAATGATCATATTATACCATTCATTTTACTTTTTCCAAATGCTTAATATCTATTTTCCACAAAAAAATCTAATGCTGATATTCTTATATTTTATTATTCAAACTATTACTTTCTGCCTTCATATTTTCCAGTTGCTCCCAAAAATCCTACATTCCACTTTTAAAATTCAGCAGTTATCCCATACTTATATTTCTGCTTGCAATGTAATACTCAATATACATGTAAAGAGGCTACACACACAGTTAGATGGATTACTTCTAGCCCTTCTTTACCTTGCTTCAGAAAATGTATCCCCTTGAGGTTAAGTTTGAGTCCCAAATAATAGAAAAATACTTGTACTATATCCTTCTCTATTTTATATGGTATCATATATACATTAGCCATATACTCATTCTTTCCCCTTCTTAAAAGATAATCAATAAAAACCCAACTCCTTAATTTTCTCAATTATCCCATTCCCAATGCTCTTTCACCTCTAAAACTCATACCAAGTAAGGACATTGTAGTTCGTGAAAAAACTAACCCCTTTGGTCTTTGTAATGACTACTATGCATTTATTTTTCTCCTTGTTAAATTCCAAACCTACTTTTTTCAATGACTCATTTAATATATTTTAATATTCCATTCATTCATAATCCATTTCTGACTTATATTATAATGTCATCTGAGTTTGATAAAAAATGGTATTTCAACACATCCTTCAAACCAGTGTCCCCTTCTTCATTAAATCCTTCATATTACAAGCCATGTCACGCATGATTAAAGGGAACAGGACACTATTCATTGAGCAGCCTTGCCTTAACCCTCTCTTTATCTGTATTTCATCACAAAACCAGCCATTTATCATAGTCCTGATCCCATTATTCTCATATGCCAATCTTATAATACTAAGTATGTTCCCTTCAGCCCCATACTGCTTCATAATATTCCATAAACTGTTATACTTTACACAATGAAAAGCTTATTCACATTTCTTATCATTAAATTCACTTCTATTACTCCATACAGTATATCATCTACTACCTCTTTTACCAAAACAAATAACTGCCAATGCTATCTATCATTTATACCAATCTTTTCTTATTTTAACATTATTAACCCCATACAAATTCCATAATCAACATATACAACATGATTGACCTCCAATTTGTACCTCATTTTTCTTCTATTTTTTACATTATAAAGTCTTCACATATTGATGCTTCCTAAAAACCGTCATCCAATCACCCATTCAATATTTTAATAAACATCTTTTTTTTGCCATGCCTCTTCTAACATTATATACATACCATATCTTATCCCATATCCTCTCTCATCATCCTAAGTACCTCATTCAGCTCTTCGATGTTAATCTTTTCCTCCAAACTTTCATGTTTCATGTGGAATTTTCTTTACTTTCCACTGCATCTCTTCAACATCTTCATGATCTGCACAAATACTTACAACCATATTATTGCACCACCTATAAAATGTCTTCTGTTTATATTTTATTTCCCCCAGCTATTCCTTATTTCTCTTATCATGCCATTTTTATTTCTAACCATGTTTGCTAAGTTTAGTGGCACCTCCTCCTTTCTTCCATTGACATAATACCTCTGTTTATTAAGCAGATCATGCAATTGTCTTTTTATTCCTTTAATATATTTCTTTTTTATTCCTTTCATATGTTTCTTTTTTCTAGATCAAAAAACGTCTGTGGTCATATTTTAAAGTATACATCATTTCATCCCATACATTTTCATATTCTGCTTTTGCTTCTTTTGCTGCAATTCTAATTCTAAATATACTTTCTTATATTTCTGTTTAAAGATTACCCACTACTTTGCCCAGTTTTTACAAAAACCTTTCATAATACTATGATCCCTTCACAATTTCTGAATCTCCATTTTAACCTTCTTTAAGTCTATTGTTTCCCCTGTCAATATCTTAACTCATTTCCATGTTTTGATAATAACTCCATTCCCCCTATCTCTATCCATATTTGAACATGATCTGTAGATCCTGGTACCACAGTTCATTTTCCCACCTTAATGTTTTTCAAAATAAAAATAAAATATATTTCTATTTTTCTTTTTCCCATTCTAAATGTCCAGTCATTTCTGTCCTACCCCTTTAAGTTATCCCACTTTGTAATTTCATTCATCCTTTTTTATATCTTTACTTCACTTCTTCTCCTCATTGTTTAAATTGCAATTAAATTTCCCATTATTATTACTCTCATATTAACTATTACAAATGGCAATTTATGCACAAATACATCTCTGCTCTTCATGTCTATATACGCATATAAGCCTATCAATCTCAGTACAACACCTTCCTAATATCTACTATCACTACCATACTGTTTTATATAATATCTAATGCTATTCACATTTAATACTAACATTCCTTCATCATCCTTTTCCTTTTTACCTCTAGATTTTCTTCTTGTTCTTCTACTGTCCCAATTTCTCCCTCTTCCTCCTCTTCACTTTCTAAAATTGAACATCTGTTCTTTTCCTTTCTTCCTTTCTCCATACCATTATCTCTTTCAACATCTTCCACAGTAATATGTTCTACTGTTTGTCTTTCTTCAGACCAGAAGTGCCCAAATTCTTTATGTTTTCTATAAAAAGGCTTACAGTTTTTTGCTTTATGTGCCCTCTCCCTGCATTGGCCACATCTTGGTTTGTAACAGTCTTGTACTAAATGATTTTCATCTCCACATAAATAACATGCTTTGGGTTGACCCCATTCCCTAACACATCCTTTCTCACTATTCACAATTACTGTGTTTGAAATATGTTGAATTTTTCCATGCTTAACATCTGTTATTACCCACACTTCCCAAACCCCAGTCCATGCATTTTTTCATCACATATATTTTTTATTTCATGTACTCTACTGCATAGTGGAAGAAAAAAAATTAACTCATGTTTATCCATATCTGAACTCCTAAATAGCACATTCATTTTACTTTTTAGTTGTAGTCCCAATCTCTGAAATAAACAATCTTTCCATGGTACTACTGCATTTCTTTTTCTCAGTCTCAGTCGTACATTTTTCCAAAAAGTTAAAGCTTTTGACTGTCACTTCTCAAAAAAAAAAAATCAGTTCCCAAATGAATTAATGTTCTTATGAGGTTTCATGTGTTGAACGAAGTATCTTTGAATGTACTGGAAGTGGATCACTTATGGATTCATGTGGTATTCTGGGGTTGTGGTATAGGTTTGGATTGGATGTGAGGATCTAGTCCGGGATAAAGCTAGAGCTGGATGGTTTGGTAAAGTGAACAGGAGCTGTGATTAGTCATGTAAATCCATGAAGATTTATATTTGAGGTTGGGGAGTCAGTGATTAGGCTTTGCCAATCAATGTTGATGTCACCTAGAATTACAGTTTTTCTTCAGAACTGACACAAGTCTGTTAAGCACTGTAAACATGCTGTCTGTACCTTTTGAAAGATAGATCTCTTCCAGACAGCTATAGTATATTACTACTTGACATGTCAGCTATTAATTTAATATTACCTTTCATTTGCTTCAAACTCCTGTTTGAAATGGAAGCTAAATATACAATGTTGTTCCCCTTGAAGCCTAAACTATGCCAGAAATATTTTCTCACCGAATCAGGGCCTTAGCACTATAAACAAATTTAAATAAGTAAATATCAATGATAAATGTTTAAATGTTTAAATATTTAAACGAGTAAATATCAATGATAAATGAAATATATACATGTGTTCCAGTACTTAAAATAAAACTGAATATTTTCAGAACCATACATGTACGCATCTGTAGATATTTGGTTCATTTTAATATACTGTATATCACTGATATTTGTATAGTTGTATAGATATTTGTATAGTTGCTTTAGATTTTGAAATATTACTGAAAATGTGGAAGCAGTATAGCAGTATCACTTTTTCATTAACAAACATACAAACAGCAGTTAGTATATTATGAAGTCTATAGGCTACACACAAGCTATGAATGTGATTTTGTTTAGAGGATATGCCCTTTTATGACAGAGTTAAACTTTATTTTTATAAGCTCTATATTAATTAAGGTATGGAAATAAACATATTTCAAAAGAAGATCTGTCATTTCATGAATGGTGACTACAGGCTATAGTATGTCGTCTTCCTATTTCCATCTACTCAAATCTTCGAGTCCCAGCATATTTTTGCATATGTCAGCTGTTCTGCAAGATCACAGTTACATCAGCTGATTTTTTTTACTCCTGGAGAGTGTTTCTGCTGTTGGGGGTGGGGGGGGCAAAGTTTTCTAAGATAATCTAAAAAATACATACTAAGGGCAGTAATAGTAACCTCACCTTTATTGTCTACAGATATAATATCATCATTCTTGGCCAAAGGGGGCAGCTACCCCAGGTATAAGGTGTTAGGGGGCACAGATGCTGATTGGTTGCTAGTGCATTCGTTTTCATACTGACATTTCTGAATACCGGTATAAACATACTGCTCTTGTGGTCCAGAGTAAAGAGTTTACTCAGTGCTCCATGTATGGCATGACTTGTAGCAATCTGCTAGCTAGAAATGAAGTAAGCAGTTTGCTACAGTTTTTCAAACCAGAAAGCCAACCATCCGGTGGTGTAAACCTTGGCTTTAGATAATTGTCACTGTTGAAGTGACACCCTGACTCCATGTGCAAAAATGGGAAAAAAGGGTTGTGGATGGATGGATGGATGGATGAATACAGTTGAGGAGCACATTGGATCTGACAGGTAAGGAGCACCAGATTAAAGAACGAACCTTGTTTTTGTACTCCTCAACTTGTAGTTTGGGGGCACCAGATCAGGGAGTGACACTGAAAGCTAGATAAGCCAACATTGTACAAAATAAATGCTTGAGTCATAAACATTGATGCCATCATTAAACATCTAGGAGTGATAGCAGACAATTTAAACTTTGAGTAGTGTTTCTATAAAACTTAGAGAATCATATTCAATAACTCATCTAATTCTTAAGGACGTGGCTTATCATGCAAAGGATAAAATTGTACCATCTTATATCTCACTGATCTGACACATTACTGACTATAGTGCTGCAGTCATCAAACATACTGCCTGAATCAATATGAAAATGTATGATAGCTGATGCAACATGAGTTTGCTTGAAAAATCACAGGCAGAGAAAAATTGAACTACTTGGAAAGACTTTAAGATTGACAGTATATTCTTTTTCAAAGGCTGCTTTAAATGTAGCCTGTAACTGGTTTATAAGACAATGTCTGAGCCAGTTATTTTTGAAATCTGTCCATGGAATACATTCCTGGGGAAGCTGACACCAGACATGGGAATATAATTCTAAAATAAATATGAGTAATAGAAAAAAAACACAACTACATTATGCAACACTTGCAAAAATTATATAATACGCTTCCCCTTACAATAAGAATACACCAGCCACTAAATTCATTCAGAAATAATCCTGATACATATATGGGAAGTAGAAAATATTCATATAGGGTTATGAAAAGCAAAGTTCTTAATTCCTTTAGGTTGTAGACTTGTCAGTAATACCTACAAATTTATGAATATCTTTACTTTGCTCCTTATTATCTTGATGTCTAGAATGAAAGGATAACAATTAATGCTTGTCTGGCAGGCAAAAACCTGACACACACTTGTGAGTGATAACCTTAAAATGAAATGACTAAAATACAATTAGAGCCTCGACTATACTAAGGTCAAGGTCACAATATTGTGAGCAATTCCCCTTAATCTGAGATACAGCAACCTCAGAACTGGTGTCCCCCTTAATCTGAGATACAACAACCTCGGAACTGGTGTCCCCCTTAATCTGAGATACAACAACCTCAGAACTGGTGTGTATAAGTAGAAAACATTATGTGGAATGCAGCAGTAAATTGCTTTTGAAATATTAGAGCAATTATTGATGCCTATGGGTACATTTCATTTTAGTGACTGCAGTTTTCAATGTACATCACAAGTGGGCTGTATTTACATCATAGAGCCTTAATGCTTACCCAGTCATCCTTACTGGTGTTAACTTTATATAATGATGAATAACCATTGTTACCTAAGATACTGAATAACTTGGGAAGATAATTTTTATGGTTACATAGAAATATAGGTAAACAATTGGCAATTACAAACATAGCATGATTGTTTTCAGCAGAATTAATGCAGTGAATTACTGGCTGTCTATGGCTATTTCTAGAGACTTTAAATAAATGATAATGTGAAAAGAATATACAAAAATATTTCCTTTGTCAGGTCTAAAAAGAAATGAAAGTGAGTCTTCTCCCTTGACTGAAGTTGTAGGACCCAAACAAATGAAATAAAGCAGTGTACTGATAGTGGAGGGAGAGTGATTACATTTAAATAATATTTCAAAATAAAAGCTATTATTTGATTATAATCATGCAGTTTTCAAAATATAGACTTAAAAAGACTTGTAGGTTGTTTTATTTGATTTCTGAATAAGACTAGTTTTTTTGTTTTTTTTACTTTGCGTACTTGAGGTAAAATTACACTGATTGGCATAAATTAAAGCGTTCTCGATCCAGAGAGCTACTCTGTGTTCGATAATTTCTAAGGATAGCTTCTAATTAATATTTAAAACCAAAACGAGCCAGTATCTTGACAGAACAGATACTTGCCTAACTATTTTTTTCTGAAAACAGTGCTTGTTTCCATGAAAACATGAATTTCTGTAATCTTGGATTTTGTTGTGGCTATTGTTAATAGAAAAAAAAAGAGATTTAAAAAGTGTTTTATAAGTAGATTTGAAAGCCATTGGTTTGATAGGCATTGCCTGAAGAAGTTAACATTCACCTGTTGAAGATTTGCCACACAGTAACACGGTTAATTAATTTCTGACATTATACTAGAAAAAGGAATGGTATGTTTAATTAGCCCACAAAGTAAAATTGTTCTCAAGGTTACAATGAAGAAATTTGATGCTAAATAAGTGGAATCTCTAAATTACATCCTTGTGCACAGGGAATCTAGTTTTGAATAGAGCAATTACCTTTGCCTTGATTTAATTGTTCTGGATCAAGTGGTTTTAGTACTACCTTCAAAATATTTTTGTTCCAGCATCACAAGTGTGGCATCTTTTCAACTAATTAAGATTTATTGAATTTTACTTCTGATTTGACATATTGAATTATCCAGATCTTTCTTTTCTAAAATGCGTTTTCACTGCAACAGGTATGAGGAGTTTTGGCCCTGTTTTATCTGTCAAAACACTTGACAATATATTCCCTTAGGTGTTCTCTCAAAATTTTCTATGAATTCTATTGTAGATTATGACCTTTAGCTGTGTCCTTATTGACATCTAAAATTATCTTGACCTTTCATATTAAGCAGACCTAAAATATGTTGGCTTGGCGAAGTGCGAAGCATGACCAGAAATGCATTCTAGAGATGTTTGCAGCATTTGAAATGGTGTTTTTGAGAAACAAAGATGTTATCATTTTTCTTGTAAATCCTATGGGAGACAATGTGTAATAGTTATGAATACACACACACACACACACACACACACACACACACACACACACACACACACACACACACACACACACACACACACACACACACACACACACACACACACACACACACATACTCTTTCTGTTTTTTTTCTTCTCTCTCTCTCTCTCTCTCTCACTCACACAGAAAGATGCATGCCCATGACATGGACATAAAAATACAAACACACACGCTGAAACATACACACATACACACACACACACACACACACACACACACACACACACACACACACACACACACACCTCTCTTGCATACATGCACATATACAAAAGTACACACACACACACACATGCACTTGACTATTTTTTTACAGAAATTAACTTTCTAGAATTAATTGTGTTTGACGAGTCTGAGGAGATAAGTTGCATTCCAGTTTCCTGAAATAATTTACAAATAAAATATAGCATAAACAAAACTTATAACAATCTATAACTTTCAAAGATGCCTTCATAAAAAATGTTATGCTCATGAAAAAGAAAAACTTTCATTTCACATACAGTAAAATTCATTGACAGGTTTATACTAACTGTACAGAGCTGAGTGCTACAAGTCAGAAAAAGCAGATGCAAGAAAGAACATTTGACAACTTTGTGCTAGTTTTTAGGGATTAATATACATCTTTTTTTTTTTACATTTAAAAGAATAAGCACAAACTGCTGAGAATAATGATTTCCTTAACTTATTTTGCCTGTTAGATCCATATGTATTTCCTTGTAGTAGATAATGTAAGAGTGATGTTACTTAATGTACTTAATAAGAGTGATTTAAATGTTTGTTATTTGACTGGACTGAATAACCCATTTACATTCCAAAAATTACTTTCAGTCAAGACAGATACAATTAACCTTGTGTGTAATAAAAAAAAAAAACTTGCTAGAAGCACATATGATTGTGTCTAACTGGCTTACCCTGCCTCATTAAAAGTACACACATGGTAATGATAGTCGTAGTCAGAAGTCTGTGATGTGGTCATGTAACCCAAAATATGCCAATACTATATCTGACACAACATTACAAATAAAATATAGCATAAACAAAGTTTCAACAATCTATAACTTTCAAAGATGGGCAGAGCAACCTTTTTTGGAGTCTCACTCAAGTACAGTGTAGAGAAAGGGTGTGGGACACCAGTCATGCATACAACAAAACAGGGAGGAAAGTCTTATAAACTAAGAAGGAAATGTCAGCCTCATTAGTCAAAATGTGTCAGCGCTTCACATGGTTGCATTATTTTTATTCAGTAACAAAGATATCTTAGATGACACCATTGATTCCTCTGTATTGCTAACCAGTTCTATTGTGTATAACTGAACTGATTTAATGTTGAATTGAAAACACTGACAAAAAAAGTTTGAACATACACAATACCAAAAACTTAAAATAATGAATGATATAATATCAAGAAAGGAAAACTATTTCTTCTCCCAATATTAACACTAATCCCTTCCATAACACTAACCTCAAATTCATCTGAATAGTGGTGGTGTTACAGGAAGGTTTTTATGAAGGTAAGGTGTAGGGGTGGGGTTGAGGGAAGGGGAAGTGTTAGGATTAGGGTTAGCACCCATTACTAAGGAGGTTGGGGGGGCTTCCACTTTTATTTTCTTCATCCTTTAAGCCAGGCTTAGGTATCATTAAATCACTCCTTGAGCTTTTCATTAAATAGAAACAAAATCAGCAACTTTTGGAGAAAAACACTGCAGCAGTTTATACAGTTTCAGATTAAGAAACAAATAGCTCAGTGCTGAAGGTAAAACTGTGTAATCAGTAGTGTCAATCAGGGCAGTGCCAATCAGGGACATTCTTAGTGTGGTTGCCAAGACCCTGAAATGCTAAGGCTGGCATATTACACAAATTACCATATAATGAAAAGGAAACTGGCAACATTGTGATGATGAGGCCTATGGCATGTGAAAATACTATGGCAGAGTGATTCATAAATGAAAACTACGTGATGAGCTACAACTGTCAGTGTAACTGTACATCATAAAATACTGGAAATTAGAGAGAGATAAACACTGTACTACAATGTTTAGCATAGCAACAGGATAAAGCAAAATGTACATGTTGGAGGTCATCCTGTCAGCCAGAAAGGTGTATGCCACCATCTTCCATGTAAATAAAGAATAAAAATACAGCTGGCATTCCATCACATCCATGGCATAGAAGTAGTTGGCCACTACAGTGTGCACTATGAGGAGATGGTACATATGTGCCACCTTCACATGTAGGCACATGTGCTATATGGAATATCAATTCCCGGTGACACAAAGGAATATGTAGCATTGATATCCTTTGTTGTAGGGACCTTCCAGTGAACCACTGGGGACCATAGTGGGTGCATACCAGGCATTTGCTTCACAGATATTACAACAGTTCCTTAATGCAATGTTACAGCAAGTAGAGGAACACGCACATGGTTTCCACATGTCATGGAATACATAACTCTACACTGCTGTAAACTTGTACCATTGTTGAAAATGCATTTTGAGTAATAAAGGCTTGCTTCCACTGCTTTGATGCCACAGATGGCATGATGCAGAACCAGAAGCCTGTAGCAAGATGTTTGCAGTGTGTGCAAAGTTACACAGCATCTTGGTATGCAGACAGATACAGCAGGGTATTGCATTTGGAGAGGAGGATGTGCCAGTGGCAGCAGTGGAGGAGGTGCCTGGTGATGAGTTGTTGGAGAACCTGGCAAGGGATGACCATATAAGGTGGGTGCAGTAGAGTATGGCATCAGGCTCACAACTATGGGACAGATTAGACATAACAAATATTAACAACGATACATACAATGCTACAGCCAGGCTCATGCTATACAGTACTTGGATTGGCCATACTGTGCATCAGTCACAAAGCTACTCTGGTAACAAACCACTGCGGGTAGGGCAAGTGTTATCATATGCACAGGTGAGGAGGGCATTAGTGACATGGGCTAACAATGAGCATTGTAGAAGATGTGGATCTGTAGTACGTACATGTGTGTGTGTGTGTGTGTGTGTGTGTGTGTGTGTGTGTGTGTGTGTGTGTGTGTGTGTGTGTATTTGTGTGAGATGGTCTGGCAATTGGGGTAATCTTAGATAAACTCTTCTGGGAGGAGTGGTGTCTCTTGTGTGAGGTAGATGTTCAGAGATGTAGGGTGTTAGTCAGCATTCGTGCTGGTGGATACAGTCCCTGCATATGTTACCACATTGTGCACATATCTCTGTGACAGACCCAGGGTGTCTTCAGTAGGTGTGTGTGCAGACTATGCATATCCCCATCCACAGGGGTCCTTTCTGAAGAATGCCATGGGCACGATCAGTGGCTGGCAGAGAGGATGGTGAATTTTGGAGTGTGAGTGCGGTTACTGTTACAGCAGTTGCCATCATGTACACCTCATATGCAGGAGTGGCTATGATGTCTGCACTAGTTTGCAGGTAGGTCCAGATCTAGAACAACGTAACCTTGGCAGGTGACCAGGACCTGGAGCTGGCTGGGGGGCCTGGCCATTTAATGTTATTAAAAATAAAAAGGTCCGACCAGAATATTTATTTTTCAAGTGCTGAACCAATTTTCCTGATGGGCTCTTAAATTAAAAAAATATTCCTGTTCAACATGCAATCTCTTTCATTGGCTTTGTAACATAGTTCTGGTGGCTGAGCCAATGAGAGACTACCAGGAATTGGAGAGATTTTTTTTAACTCTCTCACCACCATTTAAAGTGTGTTTTTTATCAGCATTAAAAAAACAGAAGACTTTTTTAAGCATTTGAATTCTGTTCTAAGAGTCAGTTGAGGTACAATACATTTTGAATTTCTGCATTAATGGAAGGTAGGTGTTTTCAGCATTAATAGAACATTTTTTTTACTCTTCCACAATGGAAAGTGGAAGGAGCAGAGTCAGTCCAGGTACAATATGACTGAAATTGGATAGAGTGCTTTTTGTCAACACTAGTTTAACATGAAACTTTTTACCATTGGAATTCAGGGTCTGTCTAGGAATGATGCATCATTGTTCAGAATTAATGGAAGGGGAGATACTCTAGTGTGTGAAGAATCAGAGTGCCCATGGAATGGGAGGTGTGTGTGTGTGTGTGTGTGTGTGTGTAAATGCCCCAGTCAGGGGCACTGTCTATTTTTTTTTTACCACAGTTTGTTTATGTTAACTGTTTTTATTAAGGCAATTTAGTTCATTCTAAAAACAGTAAGTTTTTAATATCATTATTTAAGACATGTTTAATTGAATAATTGTTTTTGGATGTATTTTAAAGGAAGGGAGATACGGGATATGTAGTAGAATCCGAGGAAGTCCCAGTTTCCAGGGGCAAAAAACACTGTGACTAAGTTAAGTGTTTAATGTTTGTTCTTTGTTTTATTTTTGTAAACCTATTAAAGCTTTGGATGTTTTACAGTGAAGTTCATTCTGCTGGTGGTCATTCCTGTACCTGTACAGTGTTTATACACACAGTTTCCCACTCTTAGCACTGGTTTCCTGTTTATTTCTTGCTCTGTCTAGTTAAATAACTTGATCAAAGTCAAATCCTGTACTATACCTACTGGAAGCAATAGCCTTAATCCTTCGTACTAACTGCCATACCTAGTTTTTGTGGTTCACAGAATACATGATGATACAAAACATGTTTCTCTGTTATTTATCACGTGATTTATGGTTGTTTTCACTTATCTGTTTCCAGTTTTGTAGAGCATTTGTGTTTTTGCCCTATATTTATGGCCTGTCCTTGAGCAAGTCACTTAACCAGAGAGTGCTTTGGGGCAATTGGAAATTTGGGCCAGGCTCTTCAATGGTCACCTGTACTGAATGAATGCTTAGTAATGACCTATGAACCAGAGTAGTTATAGTGTAGAGGAAGGGAATTGATTATAGTAAACAGGAACATCATCATATGAGCCATGTTCTCTGGACATGATCCTTAGTTTCCTTGTTCTGTTGAATGCTCGCAGTAAATTTATTATTTAGCTGTGAATAAATTGGACAGCATGAACTTTATGAATTTATTTTAATATTTTAACTATGACTGCATCTTTAATTTAGCTTGATTTTTGCAGGCACACAGCTATAAAATCACTGTGTTTGGACTACAACAGTTTGTCCAGCACTCAATGCAGATGAGCAAGGCTATGGGCTGATAAAGAGCTGCTTTACATAGTACATGGTTTGAGTCCCTCAGTCTTCATTTGTCTTATATGTGACTCTGACAAGTTATTACACCAGACAGTACTCCTAGACTGCTCCTGGAAAGGGACACTTGTGTCTAGCTGCATGTCCCTGCCTGTTAACAAATTTGTTACATATTTGTGTTTTGAATTCTTGCACTCTTCACATAGGCAGTAATTAATACCTTCTATTTGAGTATGAATCTCGGCATGTCTTGTAGTTTAATGGGTTGCCAGATACATTTTCATTAAATGTGAGTTTCAAGGGAACAGAAGTTTACAGCTTTGCTCAGTAATTCTGTTTTCAATGTGAAAGCCTTGTTTTATTTTTAAAATAGCGGTCAGCACTTTCTATAAAATTTGAAATAAGTTTTAAATAAAATCCAAATGTCTGCAATACTTGTAAAAGAAAGGAAGAAAATAATATGTACACTGACAGGTTTGCACAATATGTATAGTAATTGGTGAAAGACAGACAAGTAATGCGATAATAGTATGATCTGGGGCCTGACTCATTACCCCGTTTAGGTCTCCATTTGTCTACGATCCTGATCTGTTGACACTGGAGGTGTGGGCTGCAACAATGCAGCATTGTTAGCCATTCAAGTAGGTCAGACCTGTACTGAGTGATGTCAGAGGGGATAGTTATTTCTGATGACAGAGAAGCAGGTAAACTCCCTGTGAAAAAGAGTATGTTATATGCAGTAATATTTCTGATTTTTGTATGTCTTATGGGTGGTTGAACAAAAGCTCTTGTGGCATTTATATTGCGCTTAACTGTTTTACTTTAGTCATTGCACTAAAGAATGACTTCATTAATAGGTCTGGATTGTGTAATATAGTATAGGCATGCCACATTTTAGTAGTATATTTTGTAGTACCTTCTTTGAAGCCCTCAAATGCAAATGGGTTGACATTTATCAGTTATATAGCCTGCATATAGACTGAGGCATAGGGAACTAATGGCTCTGCTGGACAGAGGCACAGGGAACTAATCTAAGGGGGTGGCGAAAGCCAACATATTCTGGCGAGGCTTATAGATGTCCGCGGGCAGATAGCCGAGTACTTACCTATGAATCTATGAACCTATTATTTGGAGTGATCAGAACTATCTGATCTTCACTTTCCATTATGTAGTCATTGTTACATATTATTGTTATACAGTCTTCTGTATAAGATCAGATTGAAGAGAATTCCTGCATTTAGTTAAAAACTACTACTCTGGCAGTTGGTCCAGAGGTTTAAAGCACTGACTTGTTAATTAGTTGCTTCCTGTGGCCAAAGTGCAGGTTTTTATCTTTCCCCTTTCTTTTCCCTACTGCCTGATGTTGAACAAGTGACTTAACCTGACAGTGCTTTGGAACGATTGGGAATTTGGACTAGGGTGTTTGAGTAAGTGGTTCCCCATCCATGCCTATCCTTTCCTGGGCAAGGGCAGTTGTCTTATTTTCTAGATATTAATAGCACATACAGTTAGTGCCCTCCTTGCCCATATATGTTTGGAGTGCATCTAGGCTATTACTGTCATCTGTTCCTGCAAACTGATTACATATTGGTCAGTAGCCTCACTCCACTATTGAAGAAATACTATATGCTAATCCATATTTGCATTGGTCTACATCAGATCTCTTTGAATTTCTCCCTTTTTGCAGTCTCTTTTTTGGATGGGATGAACAAACAAACAAACACAATACATTTTTTTAGATATTGAATGCATATTATCTTTTAAGACTGATTTTTTGTGTGTTGATATTTTGATGTTTTAAAGTTATATATATATATATATATATATATATATATATATATATATATATATATATATACACATATCTATATATATATGGTAAAACCTAAAACCTTTCCAAGTTGACGCACCACAATGCCGAAAGCAAGAATATTGCCATATGCAAAAGGTTGACAGATGCAAAAGGTCGATAGTTGTGCAAGATCAACAGTTCCCAGATGAGGGAATATTCCCTTTCTCCAGTGATTATGTGATCTTGAAGTTAGTATATATATAATTAGCAGGGGTTGAGGGGTGCCCAATCTGCAAAAAACATTATTTTGTTTTTTTCTTGGTCACATGCACCGAAGATTTTACTTGCGCATGAGTAGTTTACTGTCAGCGCATCCAGTGTTGGCCTATTTCAGTTGACTTTCTTACTGTTATCATTGTGGAATGTTGATCCAGTGAGGTAGATCCATATACAGATATGCACACACACACGTGTGTGTGTGTGTGTGTGTGTGTGTGTGTGTGTGTGTGTGTGTGTGTGTGTGTGTGTGTGTGTGTGTGTGTCTATATATATATATATATATATATATATATATATATATATGTTTGATGTTTTGTATTTTCGATTGCTAGGGTTCGATATTAGAACACTCGACATTTTGACTGCCACTGCCACATTGCTGTAACTGAGAAGTGGCTTAACTCCCACTAACCAGATTTTAATAATAATAACCGAGCCCACCCACCACCTGACTCTACTGCACTGCATAACACTATCAGAACTCTAACTCTAACCATAAAACTCCCACCTTGCCCCTAACACTAGCCACAGAATTAATTGAGTGTAATTATTCAATTTATTTTGGTATAAATGAGTAGTACTACTTCACCAATCTGATGAAGTCATTTCCTTGGGACAAAACCTGGGTTATTGGTTAACTGGTGCTGCTACTTTGGTGTGTTCTCTGTTTTGTGCGTTTGGATTAAACCTGGTTTTACAACTTTGGCAGTTTGTACTTGTTCTTCCAGTTTTCTATTGAAGTCAGTACTATCCTGTACGGAATTTGGTTCTCAGTCGGCTATACATGGAGGACGGTACTCAGACTGCTGACATCATGGGTATGCTCCAACGCATTCACGAACAGCTGGGTGAGCACACGATACAAATTCAAAAGCTGATGGATAGAGGAAATTCCAGTCATGTGCCAGCAACTAGTAGCAGTTTGGGCTTGCCTTTGACACAATGTACCCCGGAAACCGCAGTTACTAATTCAGGAAGGACAGGTACAAATGAGATGTGTGATATGGAAAGTTTGGATACAGTTAATTCTAATCCTAATAATATGGGAAACACACACTTGTTGCAAATCAGGGATAAATGGAAAGAAAATCAATATGAGTTTCAACAGGATAGTGTTCCAATGCTCAAAAGACAAAACGTGCAAGTAAAATCTTTAACAGAACTCATGGTCACATTTGAGAAAAAACTATTTAAGTTAAAGAGAACATATATTGAAAACAGTTATCTCCAAAGAAACATAGAACTAAGGATGGTACCAAAGGGCCTACGGGTCTGGCGATATCCTAACGGATGTGACAAACATCCGGATATGTTAACTGAACTGCACCAGTTGTTTGACGAAACTGGTATAAAAATAATGGGGTTGATGGTCAAATACAATAATAAAAAAGTAGATGAACTGTTAAAAGAACTTGATGATTTAAACATCAAAATTACTCAAGATTTGTTGTTTGCGCATCATTATGATGACTATGTGTACTTGATAGCAGATGTTGAGAAGAGCTGTGAGGCAATATATAATAAAAAATTGTCCAAAATACAATGAGACGTCAACTTGTATGAGGAAGGGCGCATTTACCCACTCCACGACAAGCAAAAAGTCAAGCCAACTGAATCAGACACCACAGCCTATCGGAAGCGGAGACGTGATGATGTCAACGAACGTGGTCAACCACATGAGGGCAACAACTGTCGTGAACATGAGGAGGACCCTTTGGGAGAGGGCCTAAGGCGTTCGGAACGTCTGCGGAACCAGGAAGTCAACCACGAGGAGCAACAAGCGATTTGGATGGGGGCAAGAGCAAAAAATAAGATGACCACTGGCCCACACAAGGGATGGTTCAAAACTTCGTACAGGCATTAAGCACGTCCTCACGGGACGTTGATGCTAACATTGATGGGACAAAATTGGAAACTGTATTCACGGAACCAAATGTACAAGATTCTTTCAATATTTTTGGCGACCATGGTATTGTACGGTTGTACAATGAATCAGACATTGGAATACACATAACCTTGGAGGAAGTTGATGCTAATACTAATGGAACTTTTTTTGCAACTGCAAGTACGGAACTAAAAACAGACGAACTTTCCAAAACCTTTGGCGATCATGGTAATGTACTGTTTAACTATGAATCAAATTCAGTAATTAGAGTACACTTTAATGGTACAAACGACAGTATGACTATTTTGATGGACAATTTTAATGGGCATGATGAAAATGATATAGAACATAGGCATGCACTTATTAGTGAAAATCATTCTGATATTGTAGATTGTTCAAAACTTAATAATGATGCATTTGGTGTAGTTAATAATGTTTTTAACGACACACAAACTTGTAAGAAAGTTACGAATGATATCACTGACAGTTATAACACATGTGATTCCGACTTAATGAATTTAAGCATACACTTGGTATGTGATGATTTCAATGCTCAGGAGAGAATTGCAAATGGTGACAACCCAGGGGTTGAAGGGTATACAGATTTAGATACTTTAAATTTAGTTGCTGTTATTGACAAAAGACAAGTTGGGAACGCCGACAATTTTTATTCAACCCCAGTAATTGAACATTTAAATATAGAAGAGAATGCACCGGATGAATGTACAAGTCAAGACTTAGATATAGTGAGCATTGTAAATTTTTACAAAGAGTTATGTCAGGAGAACATCATTTCTGTTATTTCAGTGCAGTGTGAAGGAGTATTAAGTAATCCCAAAGTAATATCAAACACCAGCAAATATTTCAAAGTGTATAATTATTCAAATATAGACATTGGTATAAAACATGCTGACTTTCTGTCCAAAGGATTTAACTTTGTACCAAGTAGGAGGGGGAATATTGTTGACTCATTAATTGATCTAAAACTTTTTATTCGTAAAATGAACTTAAAGATTAATATGGAAATGGACCTTACTAACTCCAGGCATGGAAGTGACGGAAGAATATTAAAAAAATCTAGTGTATATAATCCTGGTTTGAATCAGGTAGTTTCAACTTTTGAACACATATGTGAGCAAGAATTTAGGGAACACTATAGGCATAGACAGTATTTAAGCAAATATAATTTAACAAAAGAGGAGTATGATATTTTGAAATTTATTAGTAATAAGGAGTGTATACGTATAATGAAACCGGACAAGGACAATGGGATAGTGGTTACCAACAAGCAAGATTATAACAGTATTATGATGTCCATGTTGTTAGAAGACAATTATAGTGAAGTTAGTCTCAATGAAATTAATATAGCCTATCAAAAAATAGATATGGCCTTGGACGATATGGTCTACCAGGGAGAGATTATTGAAAATGAGTATGAGTTTATGTTGAATCAATACCCTGTAGTGAGTGCTATTTTTGGAATACCCAAAATTCATAAAGGGCTAAATAATGTTAAATTCAGACCTATAGTGGATGGAAAACGCAGTAAAGTGAGTTTTATTAGCCAGTTTTTGGATCAAAAATTAAAGAAAGGTCTAGGAGTTACACCTTACATTGTAAAGGACTCATGGCATTTTTTGGAAACTATTAAACATTGGAACATACCGAAAGAATTTTATTTTGTTACTATAGACGTATGCAACTTGTTTAGTGTGATCCCACATGACGTAGGTTTAGAATGGTTGGAGGAACAGCTTTGTGTTACTGGGGTTTACGAACAAGATGAAGTCAACACATATGTTAGATTAATGGATTTAGTATTAAGAAACAATTTTTTACATTTTGATGGCCATTACTTTAAACAATCTTTTGGCGTAGCTATGGGGGCAGCTTGTGCCCCCACCTATGCCAATTATATTATGGCTTATTGGGAAAGAAAGTATGTACACAAAAGTGAATATAGTCCATATATTAATATGTATTTGAGATTCCTGGACGATATTTTTATCATCTGGACAGGTGAAAAATTACTACTGGACAACTTCCTTGACTATATTAATAATTCAGTTTGGTTCCTAAAGTTCACTTATCAGGTTAATACTGAAAAGGTAGATTATTTGGATGTAAGTCTAATACATGATAAAAAAGAAGGTAAGGTGAAATCAACAATATTTAGAAAACCTACCTTCTCAAATTCCTATCTACATTATGATAGTTGGCATCCTAAGCATCAGAGAAAAGCTATAGTGAAGGGGCAGATGGTTAGGGTTGTGCGTATGGTCAGTGACAATGTGGACTTTGAGAATGAATTAGAGTTTGTTATAAAAATGTTTCTTAATAGAGGGTATCCGGAAAAATTATGTTTCGATTTGAAGAAGGAAATTGTTTTTAAAAGAAACAACAAGATAATGGTTCCAATTATTGCATCAAATACAGATCAGTTTGGGTACTCTAAAAATAACAGTGAATTAAATACATTTGGTAGTGATACTATTTTGTATATTTTAAAGTATAATAGGGACACTGAGTTTTTAGTTAACATAGTTATGAAATATTGGGAGATATTTCACAACAATAAGGTGGAACAGAGGCTCTTCTCATATAAGCCCAAATTTGTATTCAAGAAAGATATGTCATTAAAGGACATTTTTGAAAGGAGTATGATTGATACAAAGGTCATAAGTAACAAATGTAAGGGGAATTATAAATGTGGTAGATGCACAACATGTAAATACATTTGGACATCAGGACATACAATTTCTATTAACCATTGTGATATTATCATTAATGGACATTTTGATTGTTATAGCAAAAACTTGGTATATTTAGCAAAGTGTCAAGAATGCAGGGCATTTTATGTAGGGAAAACCTGTAGAAGGTTTAGGGACAGAATAAAAGAACATATTCTGGATATAAAACACCAGAAACCGACAAATGCCCTAGCAAGACATGTCATGGCCAATGGTGGACATAATTTTAAATTTTGTGCAATTCAGCAGGTGATCTTTGATCAACAGGGAAGAATCACCCAATACCACTTAGATATGAGTGAGCTTACATGGCAACTTAGACTTGATGCCTATCATGACCCAGGCTTGAATGAATTTATTTCAATCAAGCCTTGGCTTAGGTTAAAAAATATTCAGAACATATAGTATTCCATGGATAAATATTAGGCGTAGGTTGCTAGGTCAGGTTCAACCTTCACATATTTAATATTTTAACTTAGGGTATTTGTTATTAGTTAGAATTGGTTACCCATCATATAACACATATCATGTAATTGTTATAGATTTTATAAGTTTGTAGAAATTATATATTTTAGCATACACACAAAACATAAACATAGGGTATTAATTTATAAAGGGTATATATTTACACAGGGTAGGATAATTTATTGTAGAATTATGTAGGCATATTATTACCATTTTTTAAGTATTAGAAGCAACACAAAAACTTTGTAAATGTATATGTATTAATAAGTTGGTTAACTTATTATTTTTTACTCTTCATGGTTAGGGGATGTTTTTTGTACCTTGTCTTTTTAAAAGAATTAATTGAGTGTAATTATTCAATTTATTTTGGTATAAATGAGTAGTACTACTTCACCAATCTGATGAAGTCATTTCCTTGGGACGAAACCTGGGTTATTGGTGAACTGGTGCTGCTACTTTGGTGTGTTCTCTGTTTTGTGCGTTTGGATTAAACCTGGTTTTACAACTTTGGCAGTTTGTACTTGTTCTTCCAGTTTTCTATTGAAACTAGCCACAGCACTCCCTTCCTTAACCCTAAAATTCCTGATCACTCCCTAGTCATAAAACTCCACTCCTCCCTTCCAAAGTCTAAAGTCCCCAATTGCTCCCTGGCCTTAAAACCCGACTCCTGCACCTAACTCTAAACTTCACTCCCACTCCCTAAACCTGAAACTCCATTTCAGCTCCCTAAATCTAAAGTCCCCAATTACACCCCCATCCAAAAACTCTCCTCTTGCTCCCTAAACCTAAAGTCCTGATCTCTCACTATCCCTAAACTCCTCTCCTGCTCCTTAAAGCTGAGGCTCACTATCCATAAACATAAATCCCACTTCTGATTGCTGCCTGAAACATCTTTCTACCCTACAAGCCCCCATATGCTCCCCACACTGCTGGACTTACCTTGCTCGAATTCAGCTACTGTGTTCATTCAAGATACAGCAGCACCTGTCTCTCCACATTCTTATTGCACCTCACCCAGACATGTATATAAATCTGAAGGTGAGTGGCTGGCTGTGTCACCTACAAGATGCCAGAGTTTCTGGCTGCAAGACAGTGGCCTTAAAGCACCTGGGACTCGGGTGGTTATAGTATACCCTGTGTGTGTGTGTGCGCGTGTGCGTGTGTGTGTGTGTGTGTGTGTGTGTGTGTGTGTGTGTGTGTGTGTGTGTGTGTGTGTGCGTGTGTGTGCGCGTGTGTATAATACTAGCATGGCAATCTGGCTCTAAATATCTAAACAATGTGTAAACATAGCAGGTATAACACATTATTCTAGAATGCACTTTTAAGGAACTCAGTACAGAACTCAGAACTTGCAAACTCTTACTTCTGTTTTAAGGCAAAGTCTCCTTACAGGAATAGTTACATTACAGCAGTGCATAAATCCCCCCATTTGTAGTTTTCTTAACACACCTTCAGCAGATTCACAGGACATGCTTGTCTGATATTCAACAGCTTCACAGTTCTTACATCTCAAACTCTTAGCACAATAAATCTGGACAAAGGTAAAAATAATGGAGGACAAAGGCCCAAAGATGACGACACATTTTAAATATTGCTCTTATACACAAAGAAAGTTGATAGAATACTACACCTTGCATTAGCATGCATTTTCTGAAAGATACAAAGGCTGAAACAGAAATGTTTGATGTTTTCTAGTGATTTCAATCCTCAATGATTTGCAGAAAACCACAAATTTTATGACAGACCAAATATGAGGCAAAAATCTGGACATTACAGAGGTATGCCACCATTTTTTCTGGTCACCACCTAGAGTCTTCACTTTAGTCTCACAATCCCTCTTGTATAAGAAGCAAATGTTTTGCTTCAAATATAGACAAAGAAATGTAATGTTTAGCTGGGCTATATTTGTAAAAATATCAATATAGGCAACACGGGCCTCCTTAACATTGGAAGATTAATAAAACTGTATATAATTTTGACCGTGGCAGAAACTTATTCAGCTGATTATCAAGATGAATTATATACTCACTAATCGGTCATGATAGTATTTTACCTTCTCAGGTTTAGGAGGAATGATAACTCCATCCCAAAAACACTATGTAGATCTCTTCATTTATTTTAAAACAATAACAGTTTAAAAGCAACATCTGTTACGTCACACACAAGAGAAGATAGTAATCATCTTTATATAGAAATCTGCTACCCTTGCATTTCCAAATACTTTTAAGTATTGCAAAAGAAATTACTATTTTGTTTCCTTGTTCTTGCATTTATGTGTCATATCCCTGAGAAAGGACTGTCTCAGTTTCCCAAACTTTTTGAATTTATGAACTTCTGACCTTGTATATTTAAGTGTACACACAGTGCTTTTTTTAGAATATCCTTCTGCCATCCTTTTAGCTGTTGTTCTACAAGAAAAGGAGGCCACCAGTGTCATTCATGAGAGATTTACTAAAATAAGTGGGAAAATAGGCTGCTCTACATGGGCTGAGTTATTAGTCCCCAAGGAAACAACTCACTGAACTTAATTCCACAAATTTAAGCTCTCTGATTTATTTATTTATTTATTTATTTTACATTTGTTAATCGGGATGGTTCGACTGGGCACAGGTCTATTTTCAGTAGAGGCCCAGGGAGAAAAGCTCCACAGTAAGTAAAATTTTACACAATATGTTAAAATACAGTATTCAGATAATTTTCAGGCAATATGTTAAAATACAGTATACAGCAGAAGATATAACAAGACCTCTCTCTCTATATATATATATATATATATATATATTATATATACATACATATATATATATATATATATATATATATATATATATATATATATATATATATATGTATACATATGTACAGGAAAAAATAGTTTCACATAGTTAATAACACAATAAGTGCACAAATTCAATCCGCATTAGGAGAGGACCTAGACTGTAATACATATTACAGTAGGTATATTAGGAAATGAGGTATATAAGTGGAATAATCTGAGGACTTCTGTAATGCATGGGTATAGCCACTTATTCTTTAAGTGTGTTGTAAGTGAGTTTTTAAAGTGAGAAGAGGTAGGGGCAGAAATCAGAGCAGGAGGGAGATTATTCCAGGTTCTAGCTATGGAGTGGGAGTTTGTATTATAGTGGATGAGAAGTTGGCCTAGTGCAGGTTTTTTTTCTGGATGTGTTACCACATTGTAGGCAATGACTAATTGGTGATAGGTTAGTAGATGGGGAAGTTCCAGCCATTGCAGTTCCCTTACAGCCTGGAAAAGGTGGGTTCAAAAGGTGGAGTTGTTTGCAAACTTAGCAATTTTATTATAGCATGATTTGAGTCTGGCAAGGTCAAGTTTTTTAAGCTGGGTAAGAATTGCAGCAGCATACATTAGGGTAGACAAGAGATGAGTTTGGGCTAGGGTAATCCATGCTTGTTTTGAGAGGGATTTCCTGTGCCTATATAGTGTTCCCATTTTTTATGAACTTTTTTGCTAGTTTGTGAAATGTGGATGTCGAAGTGTAGATTTTTATGAATTTCTACACCTAGGAATTTGGTATGGTCAGAGGGAGAGATAATAGTGCCACTTTTTGAGGAAATGATGAAGAATTGGGGGGGTGGAAATGGTTTTGTTGGGGTGAAAAGTAGTAATTTGGTTTTACTCAGGTTTAGGATAAGTTGGATCTGAGTGATCCAACTTTTCACAGAGCTAAAGGATTCATGGGTGAGTTGTTGTAGGGTGGGAAGTGATGGAGCTCAAAGATAAGAGTTGAATCGTCAGTGTATTGTATAAGTGAAGCATGCTGTGTGGTGGTATGGAGATTATTGGTAAATATGGAGAAAAGAAGTGGGCCTAATATGGAGCCTTGTGGTACACCTATGGTAGTTGGGAGTAAGGGGGATAGTGCACTTTTCCATTGGACAGATTGTTGCCTATTTGACAGATACCTTTTAAACCAGGCTATAGTGGAAGGGTCAAAGAAGAGGGATGTGAGAGTGACTAGTAGTAAGTAATATGAAACCATGTCAAATGCTTTGGAGAGGTCTAGAAATATTGCAGATACAAAGTTATTATTATTTCTGTGTTGGTTGAGCAGATTGGTGAAAGAGGGCAGAGTGGTGGTTGTGCTATGGTGTTGATAGAAGTCATGCGGTGTGGGGGAGTGGGGATGGTGTGAGTTTAGGAATTGTGTTACTTGAGAGTGTATACATTTCTCTAGTATTATAGACAGGGGGTAGAATGGTAGTGGGGTGATAATTTGAGTATTTGTAAGAGTTTCCGCCTTTATGTAGTGGAATAATGTATGATACCTTCTATAGCTGTGGGACATATGCCTCTTGTATGGAGCGACTGATAAGAATAGAAATAGGGTAGGATAAGGATTCAGCAGCTATTTTTAGGAAGTTGGCTGGTAGATTGTCAGTGGCAATGGTGTTAGGTTTCAGTTTTAGGAGGTGTTTTTTAATTGTTGAGGTGGGAATAGGTGAGAGTGTAAAGGATGGGATGTTGTCAAGGCATCTGGTTGGGTTATATGTAGGGCTGTTTTTGGATAGTTGAGAGGATAGTATTAAGATGGATTCTGTGAAGTGGTGATTGAATTGGGAGGCAATGTCCTTGTTGTTATTCATGGAGTTAGGAGTGGGAGTGGTAGTTTTGCCTGGTTTTAGGAGAGAGTTAATGGAATGCCAAAACTTTTGGGGATCTTTTGAATGTTTGTTTTGTATATTGAGGAAGTAATTTTGTCTATCGAGTTTAGTTTGTCTCTTGGCCTGATTTCTAAGTTGTAGTTAACTTTATTTGGCTAGGCTAATATTGTATTTCTTCCAAATTCTCCAAGCCTTATCCCTTGACTTTAGAAGGGCTCAAGTTTCCCTAGTTAGCCATGGTGCATAGTTTGACTTGGCTCTTATTTTCCTAATTGGTGAGAGTTTATCAAGGATATTGATGAGAATATTGTTGAAGTAGTCAATGGCTTGGTCTAGATTTAGGGTTTATAGTGGTTTCCAGTTACTATGTTTTAGAATACTGTTTAGTTCTTGCATATTTAGTTTACAATCATCTCTGACTTGTCTAAAAACAATGGGTTTGGCTGTGTTGGTATGTTTACGCAGGAGGAAGGTGGGGAGATGGTCACTAAGACCATCAGGAAGGCATCCTGTCTGATAGTTTTATTTGAGGCAGTTAAATAGTGTCCAATCTAGAACAAACTGTTTGTGGGTATTTTGGCGATTCTAGTGGGTTCTTGGATAAGTTGGGTAAAACTGTAAAGATTGATTGGTTAGTGGGGTTGTTAGAGGTACAGGCTGACCAATCAGTGTTCAGGTCACCTAGTAAGATGGTTTCTTGAGGGAGATTATCTGTGGCCCATTGTAACATTTCTTCAATGATGGGAGAGTTATTACCTGGGAGAATATAACAGCAGAGAATGATGATAGTTTTTGTGTCATTTATGCTTAGGGTTGAACCTAAGGTTTCGGCATTTTGAAATTTAGGTGTGGGGGTTTGTAAAGGTTTGATGTTGATTGTATTTTTGTAGAGGATAGCAACTCCACCTCCCTTTTTGCCCACTTTATCCAGTCTTAGGAATATTATATCCTGGTGGGAGAATTTCTTCATTTTGGGTACTAGGTTTTAGCCACGTCTCGGTAATGGTTAGTATGTCAGGGGAGTAGTGAGCTATAAATGCGTGTAGGTCAGAAAGTTTGTTAGAGATACTTCTGATGTTGACATTCAGAATCAATAGGTTATCCATAGAAAATTATTGCCTATTACTGCCTATGCAAGTTTTGGAAATGTTGTTAAAATCAGTGTTGCTTATGTACTCCACTTTTAACCTTACCCTTCATTTTAGCAAACATGTTTATGAAGAACTGAGCAGAGATATTAACATAGTATCAGCTCTAGTGTATAAACGGTATTTACTACAGCAGTTTTTTAGGGAAACTTTTTGTTATGCTGTCCCCAAAATAATGATGATGATGATGATGTTGATGATGCCTGTTTATTGTACTACACAATTACCAGAACATTCTCAGAATATGTCCTCACAGGAGAGCAGGTGATGCCAGCAATGTGACTAAGGCTGAGCAAAGTGCCATTTTATTCAATACTTTGGACGATGGTTTGTCATATGCAGTCAGGTGTATAGTTTGCTAATGTAATGTGTGACTATTTCTGATGCAAGGACTTCTCTCATCACAAAAAACGACTGACATTTTCTTGGTGATTATAACAAAGTCTAAAATCATTACTGTGGCTCCATGGAGTAGAGGAATGGATACCTGTCTGTAACTCAGCTTACCCAAGATCAATTAGCAGCTCACTGGAGAAGCCAAGGAGAATAGGGTGAGGATAAGGAGTGGCCTTCTGTTAGCTCACCTAATCTGGGAGTGAGGGAGGTGAGAGATTTCTGTCTATGATTAGTATTTCTTATTGATGGGGAGGTTAAGTCATGGTTGCCGACTGCCATTAAAAATTCAGCATTATAGGGTAGGGGTGGATTTGACTGATATTACATACAGTGATGCATAAGCATTAAGCATCTCTGCTCAATTAGGGCATTATGAAAAAAATCCTCATGTACATGACAGTATATATAATGCCGCCGAAGGCCGTGTGACACATTTTCTCATCTCCTTCCTGTCTTGTCCAAAGCCAAGGTGATTCCAGCCCTGGGGGACTAGCACTGGGGGCACAAAGGTTAAGAATGATTGGAGCAGAAAGGAGAAGTGGTCAACTAGAAGGTATGCCATGGTGGGCAAAAAATGTCAAATACCATATACTGCCATTGTTTGTCACCTGATAGTGCAGCAGATAATGAATGGGTTGTTTTTGAAATGGCTCTTGAGTGCAGTCAATTATTTCTGCATACTACTGCTGTCCAGATTAGATGCAGCATTTCCTGCTTCTGTTACTTATGAAGTTAATAAAGGATGAACTTATGAAAACTTGAACAAGCTTTTAGTGTTTTGATATGCAGATTTTCCAGGTAAAATTTCTGTAGAGGTCTTTATTTCTCTGATGTATATGCAATCCTGCCTACCTGATATTTCTGAATGAAAAATATAAATATATTAATGTTTTTAGTAAAATTTAAGTAAGAAAGGCTTGAAACACAACATGAACTTCTCGGAAAGGAAGGGAAGAACACACATTAGGAACTGACTTGATTATCTAAAGGATGAGAAGATGAACAGACTACGAAATCTAATAAATTGCTACACAGAATAGTCAAGAAAAAAAAAAATAAGTGAGGAGCTTCAACACATTTCATAAGAATTTTCTGCTTTGGGGTAACATATCAGGAGAAGGCACATTGTCCTTGAACATGACTGGTGACAGGAAGCTAAAGAACTCTCACCTAGTCTGCTTCGCATCTAGGTAATCAAGGAGAAGGGGTAAAAATTAACAAGACGGGTGCAGTCTGCAGGGTATCACAAACTTACAGTGGATAAATCATATCTTATGTATGCATATGTGGCACCTAAGGAGTATTATTTCATACAGAGAGTGGTGGAGCCCTAGAAGAGTCTGTTGGGCAGATATGGAGGGAAAGAAATTGTAGAGGAATTTAACAAGGTATAGTACAATAGAGTAGGGAGGTGACAGTAAGGGAAACAAATGCACAAAGGTAGGCATAGGCAAAACAGATGACTTGTTTTTTTCCTGACAGATTTGTATGAAGTTGTGAAAAACAACATACTTGTAGAAAAATTTCAGTTCATTTAGCACTAGAAGTGGAAGAATGTTTTGTGACTATAAGGATATGATTAATTGCAGAAACCTGTCATAATGAAAGTGTGAATAAGTGCTGTTTAAAGCTACACATTCCTGGGGAGTTGAAGCCTAAACGAAGTTTACGTGTTACTGCAATCATTATCATTAGCGCTGATCACATATTCATGCTGCTTATCACACTTACACAAATACAAGTAAGGTTTCATGGCCAGCAACAGTGTTGCAGACCAGGAAACCATGCAGAACAGCCACGAGCCCAGAAAGAAGAAGCATCCAAATTGTCGATGGGTAAACCTGCTCCGAGAAATCACTCGCAGCAATGACTTCCAGGGATGAAAATACTGCAATGACAGCAGTAACAACACAGTAAAGAAAAGTGCACTGAGTGCAGTGTATACTAAAACAATTATTTGCAGAATTAAATAATGGAAGGGGAGGGTAGACTGCAACTACAATGAAAGGTACACTGGGCAGGAAAAGTGTGCTGATGAAAATGTGCACAGACATGAATGATAGGAATGAATAAAGAAGAAAAGAGCATGACGAACATGGAAATGTCCCGAAGATAGGATATGTCAATATATGTACATTTCCAAGACAAGCCAGTAGCATAACATTAAGCACATACATAGATAGCACAGTACGTACTGCTGTTTACACCTCCAGCGTGAGTATACTATGATACAAACACACGTGATAGTATTTATGTGATGATCACAGAAGGTTACGTGTCAATGGAGGTGAATGGTTGTGATATAAACATCATTGACATATTCACTGGTGAGGATCCTTGGCAAGCATGGCATATACATTAGGGAGTATGTGCATACTCTGAAGATCTGCAAAATGACTTTTGTGAATATGACTGACATGTCTCTATAGCTCTCAACCAATCAGGGACATGTAACAACCGATTCTTGGACAAATGTAGAAATAAACAGGCAAAATCACGGACACATTTAAAATACTATGACCGTTAACCTGCGGCATTGACAGAATACGTGATTGTAACTGGTTATACATGCTGCAACTCAGCTGGAGAAGGCCTTTACTCCAACTATACTTCCAAACTATGGAACACCCTACCAACTTCTCTTGCCTCCATTACCTCATCAAAACAATTCAAAAAATTTCTGAAAAATCACCTTGCAAACTCCTGGCTCTGCCCCTACATTCCCCAAGGATAAACCACACCCAAAACTCTAACTTCACTTTCTTACAATAACTAAATATGCTCTTTCTCTAAACTACCTCTAAACATGTACCTTCATGACAGCATAAATAAATAATTCCTCTGGCTGTATGTATGTATTGCAAATGCTACTTGTGAACTTCATTACTACTGTAAGCACAATGAAATGACTTGTTCATATAATGCATATTTAATACTTTTTGAATTGTTGTTTCATTTGAATACTTGTCTGAATTGCCAATTTGTGTATATGCCAGTGTATATTCCAAAGAATACTTGTCTGAATTGTGGACTTGCGTAATTGCCAATGTATTACATGAAGCTTTTCTCCCCGGGCCTCCACTGAAAATGGGCACATGCCCAGCTGGACTTTCCCAGTAAGCAAATGTAAAATAAAATAAATACATAAATAAATGTTCTGCAGTAACAGATGTATACACTTGTTGTGGTTTTTCAGTATTTTATTAGAGGAATTCACCACCCCTTCCTTACAAATGACCACTTTTTGGAGGGACAGTGTTAAAGCTGGAGTTGAAATCAGGGGCAGTCCTGGCCCATTGAGAGGTTTGCATGACATATAAGCCAACCCCCCCCCCCCCACACACACACACACATACACAAGAATCAATGCCATCAATGTTGTCATTGAGCTGTGTATTTACTGTGTGCAACACAGAAAGAAGTATCACACATGCATCTAGTAGAACTCCTTGAAGGGAAGTATGCACTCTCAATTCATAATAGATAGGTATCCCAGAGAATAGTTCTGTATGGCCTACCAGTAGTGTGGGAGCTTAATGTACCGAATGTGATACAGTTGACTAAATCATTCCTGCCTGATGTAGGTACTGGTCATATGGATAACAACACATACAAACACCACAGTATTATGAGTGGATTCCCTACACACGGCTGAGTATTGCATGCATCTGCCACATATAATAGTAATGGGTATTGTCTGAAGCATCTGCAATTGATGTGTGAATTAAGAAGGGATCCATTATTATGATTGGCACAGCAGTATGGGAGATTAATGGCAAAGCATCAGCTATGCCCATGTGCACAGAAATGACAGCAGTTCAAAGACAAGTGTCTAATGACTGAGGAAGCTGTCACTGTAATATTTATTGTACACACACCAAACAATACATGGAGCACACTCTGTAAGTACATGTCAAGTGACATGGATGTCACTTCAAATACTCTTTTTTTGG
Organism: Protopterus annectens; assembly: GCF_019279795.1. Classification (NCBI taxonomy): domain Eukaryota; kingdom Metazoa; phylum Chordata; order Ceratodontiformes; family Protopteridae; genus Protopterus; species Protopterus annectens. The sequence goes on from NC_056731.1 coordinate 1,211,266,163, forward strand.
GCCAGTATTCAATATATCTACATGAGAACTCATAACTGTGGCAAATGTTAAGATGTGGATGATTAAAAATATCATAGACATATAACATTACACTAAGAAATGATGTGAGATGCATCTAGAATCAGACCCTTGTTGCTATCTGCAAAAACAAACCTTAGACAAGTGATTTATGTCAACACTCCACAAAGGAAGTTATACTTTGTTGCATTCGGCAGTCTAAGAACTGTCAGGGTAACTGTTTCTAAATAGTGCCTTTACTCTGCTTTAACTGTTCTTCTAGCACAGCAAGCTTAAGCAGTATTGTGTGGAGATAACTGGACTAGTGCAACTGACGACAAAACTCACCAGGTTTTGCCATAGGATGTGAACAGACATTCACCGCCACTAATCATTGGTGTGCAATGCCAAACCCCGCACAAATGCAGAGGACAAAGTTTTTTTTCACGGACCATTTCTGCCCATGCGTGTTGTGTGTCATTGTAGTGTTTGACTAGATTAAATGTATGAAAATGAGGTTGATAGGAAAGTGGTAAAATTGGGAGGCAAGCAGAGGGAAGAACAAAGGGAAAGCAATACAGCCATTTGCAGGAGGAGATTGGGGAAGAACCATAGATATCCACTTCTTCACTACAGTAATGTGTCCATGTAGACAACATTTGATGAATTTGGACTGTCACCATAACATGGATGGGTACCAACAATGCAATGATGTTGTATAGCCAACTGGACCAAATCAAGTGGGTCAAGAAGACACATAAGTGAAGTGGAGATATATGTATGGGTTTTTTTTTTTTGGTTTCAAAAAGAGAGGAATGTTGGGGAAGAGACACAGGAATGTGAAGGTCAGTTAGACAGGTTAGGTGAGGTAGCTGGTGCAGATAAATAGGACATACAAAACAGGCACAGGAATAGTGATGGACACAAAAAGGTTGGGGGGCACCATGACTGGGGATAGCAAGAGGATATTGGAGGCACATGCCCATCAAGCTTGGGAAAAGTGAGAATCTAGTCCTCCCCCTCAGAACTATCATCCCTATCATCCCTATCCCCTTCCTCAGTTGCCTGTAAGGCTGCTTGATGTGGGAGTCTCTTTTTGATTTTTAGGAGCAACTTCTACACTAGGCTGATGTGGGAAGCAAGGTCAGCCTCTGTTAGATCTTGCACCATCCCTGGCAGCTCCTGTTGGGTGAAATAATTACTGCCTCCACCAGTACTCGTGGAGGGTATCACTGCACCACCAGCCAGGGCACGGCTACCTGATGGGGTTGGATCAGGTAGCAAAGAGGTTGTGGAGCAGTACTGCTAGACTGCTTCCCAGAGGTGCTGGGTGTTGGTACAGCAGCCAGTGGAGGGTTAACAGGCCAAGTATCAGCTGTTGGCCCAGCTCCCTGTGCTGAAATGCATTTGGTTTGTTGGCAGAAAGTTATGACATAAGAATGTTGAGATTCTAGGTAACCTCAAAAAAAAAAGACAGACAGAGAGAGAGAGAGAGAGAGAGAGAGAGAGAGAGAGAGAGAGATAAAGGTTGGATTGAAATAAAAAAGAAAAGCTATGATTAGAACTATGATATGTAACATTAATTCTTTATTAAAATAGCCATTTATTATTACTCTAGCAATACAGCTTTCACACTCCCAAAAATGGTTGTGAATTGTAACAATTAATCCTTGGAATATGCACACATTCCATAAATGCTTTCAAAGATTCTAGAGAGTAAGTTAACAACACGGCATTAATGCCAGTACTGCTGCATTTCAACTTTCAAAATGATGCTAGTTGAATGTGAATCTATAGGTTAGTTGTGAGAATTGAAACCACATAATCTGAATACACTGTTACACTTGCCTAATACAATCACCAACAGCTACAGGAGAAAGCATATATGCTTGTTATTATAGTTAAGGTATGCATGCTGAAGTTGCTACTGATGTATGGAATCAAAATAATTAATATAGTCAGGGTCAGTTGGGTGATAGACATAACCCTTGCCTCTCTGAATCACACCAGCTTATTGACATATGACTCCCTGTTCGCTGTGATTTCATCAGCAGCTGTAAACTAGAGAATGAGAGAAGAAAAGACATGAAAGCATTATGCATACCAGTCTTGGCTAGGCATGCCAATCCATATTTCAAATGAATGAGGGGGTATTAGCAGTTGAAAACTCATCCAGCCACTAGTTGAGTTGTGCCTCCTTGCTCCTCTTAATGTCACTTTAGTGATGCCTGCACTTCTCCCCAGTGCGTGGTATGCCAGTCACACTAGAGACAGCCTTAGCTAGGCTGTTCCAAGCCTCAGAGTTGTGCTGAGACACACTATAGTTCCCCTGCAGCAGCCTCCAGCTGTAGCACTTCACAAGGAGTGCAACAAAAAATGTTGGACTCCTGCACACCCCACCTATGTGCCCTGAATTTGGCATCATCAACCCCATCATCCGCCATGTCTGCAGAGGTCTTACGACAGCAGTAGCAATGGTTTCCCACCACATTGTGTTCTCACATGTTATGACCAGTGCACAAACATACAAACAACCATGCCAACTGCATTTACACAATGGTAGGGAAAGGGAGACATTGCCAAACAATGATGAAGGGAGTTTATGAAATAGCAATAATAATGTGAAACTTGGCAGTCATCTTTGGCATGTGTGATGCTATACCTGGTCAGATTTTGCCCAGTGGTCAACAATGAAATTATCAATGGCTTGGTTTTTAAGCTTGACTTTTTAAGGCTTGACTTTGGAATGATCAGTGGGATGACTTTTTGCATATTTTGTTGGGACTTACACACTGGTAAAAGTAATTTGTACAAGGTGGGATTCAAACCCGTGTTAAAGAAAATGCTGCAATTTCCACACAGGTGATTATTCTTCATTGCCACAGAATTATTCCTCATTGCCACAGAATTATTCCTCATTGCCACAGAAGAAGTGCTTGGCAGCCATGGACATTAAAAATATAGAGCTTAAAGAGTGACTAGTGCTAAACTTCAATTAGGCATGTATGTGTGTGACATTAGAAGGTCCTGCTCATGGAGATTAAGATGGCCACTGACCTATGAGCACTGTCACTTCCTTGCTCCTTCAAAGTTCAGTTTAATTCCAGACTGTTTAGTACAGAGCCTTGCCAACAGTGAAGAAATAAGTCTTCATATCTACTTAAGTCAATCCCAGGTAGCCTTACTAATGAAAGGAAACCAGCTGGATACTCTCTAAAAAGAAAATTGTTTGTTATTAAACCTCTTCATTTACTGGACCTTTCCCATGAGGTGAGCACATTACTTCTAGTTATCAACTATTTGCAAGGTGAAATTTCTAGGCCGAAGATGTCAAACCAGGAGCCCAGCATGGAAACCCAAACTACAAAATGCAAATATACTGTGGTTGCTTCTCCTGATAAAGAGATTATTTCCAAAAGACCCAGAATGGGTAAAATATAGGAATCTGGCAAAAATATAATTAAAACAAAAACTGATCAACCTGCAAAACTTAATGACCTAAAAATGGCCCTCCAATCATTAAAATTAACTATCCAGAGCTTCTATGACCAGCTACAATCTTTTGGAAACTATCAATCAAATAATTTCAAGAATCAAGAAATCGGAGGCTAAGATTCTGGAAAATGAGATTAAAATTGAGAAGCTGCAGTTAAACTCTAAGTCTACCACTAAACAAATTCAAGCGCTTTAGCAAAAGGTTATTGATTTATAAATCAGATCTAGTCGTAACAACATTATTATCAGATGGCTACCTGAACATTTTTTATCTATTAACCTCACTGATACTATTAAACAGATCTTGGGGTCTCTGCTGAACAGTACGACCGATGCAAACCAATTTATTATTGAAAGATCCCACCAAGCACCACAAACTTCACAAAATACAGATAAACCTAGACAAATCTATGCGAGGGTCTTGAACTACCAAGATGCTTACAAAATTTTAACTTCTGCAAAAAAAAGAAAATAAATTTTACATGGAACAGCAACAGGTTATCCCTTTTGCAAGACTTGCCTCTACAAATTAAACTATTCCACTTTTGTGCTTAACTCATCAAAAGAAAGATAAAATTTCAAATCAAATATATGTTCTCTCTTTCTAATACAACGAGAAAGTCTTGAGCACTTCAATGAGAGACAAGAAGTAACTTCTTCTCAGCATTTGGCAAGTTACCAGCAAGTGAACCCATCAGTTGATGACCCGTTCTCCATATCTACCTCTTGTTTATTTATTCTGGAGCTTTGTTTTCTTTTTGTCTGACTATATATCAATAGTTTGATATTGCTGCTTGGGAGGATGTGAAATTCTGAGGTACTGCTTCTGACCAGGTTTCTAAACTCCATACACTCACATGGGATTTCTTCCTTACTCGTCAACAGTCAGCACCCCCCCAGATGGTAGCTTCCAGGTGCTGTCTAACCAGTAACGCTCAGCGACCTTGCTGCTTAGTTTTTCAGCCAAACTATTTCTTATTCATTTAAATTGGATCAATACTTCTTTTTAATGATCAAGATTTCCAACCGCCTTGTTCCCTGCTTGCATTATTGAGTTTGGAAGTCAAGATTAACATTCAAAAGGTATTTCTGGTTGCTTTAAAGCAGGGTTTTTTTCATACTCTAGTTATTTTGGCAAGCAACCACTTCTTGCAATCTCCTGATGCCATTTTTGCCTTAACCATTTGCCTTAACCATTTGTGTTTGGCTGACTAATTCTGGAGGGGATAATCTCAATGGGAGATTTTCCTAGTTTATAGTATCTGAAGTTGTTGATTTGAGACTTGATGACTTATTGTTGGGTTTCAATGGATAACTATTTTGGTTGCTTTGATGATGGGGGGTTATTATTGTTGTGATTCTCCCCAGTATATTATATTAGTACTCACTATTTTAAGACTACAAGTGAGATAAAAGTCTGTGTTTGGCTATACTTTGTAACTTACTTAGAAAAATAACTAAATAATACTTATGTTATAAATGTAAATGATATAATAGTTTTTTTATGTTTTCGCTGAGTTAGACATTATTACTCAATTATTATTATTATTCTGCCTAAGTGGTTTGGCTGACTGGTAGACCGTGCTCATATAGTGTTCAGGTCTTCAAACACACACTGCCAGTTTTTGCCCTTTGCCCTTTATAAAACACAATGTCTTACAGCAGCAGTCTACCTAAGACTGCTTTCCTTTCTCTTTTTCTTGGCTCTGTATATTTGTTTTCTACTTAAAGTGTTAAAAAGTCATGACAGTTAGCTAAACTCATTAAATAGGAGCTAATGGTAGAGTTGCTTGTGTGGTTAGGTTAGTTATGTTAGCCTTTTCTTATTTTAATTACTTTTTAATATAGGGAAAACTGTTATTAGAAAAATTAGTTTTGGAGCTGCTTGTCATTTAATTTGTTGTTACTTCTATGATGCTAGGTCTCCACTCCTTTTACTTCCCCACTTTTTCAGGCCAAGTGGGTTAGTGTTTAGGCACAGGGTGAGTGCTGGAAGAGTAAAGTGCTTCTTGCTGCCAATCAAACTGGTAGGCTCTAACTGTGTTCTTGCAGAACTTAACAAGCTTTGTCAACCCTCTGCATTCCTCCATCCATTTAATCCTACCTATAATTTCCAAATTGTGGATTACTGATTCTTGGAATGTAAGGAGAATTCAGCTTGATAAAAAGAGGAAATTATTTTTCCACTTAATTTATAAATCAAAAACGAATATTATCTTAGTGCAAGAGTCTCATATGTTACCTGAACATTGAAACCATGAGAAGAGGAAGAACTGGTAATTCCCCATATATGAACAAACCAATTATCTTATTAAACATATATGCCCTCTGTTCTAATCAATAGTTTTTTGTCTTTGTATAAAATATTATCACATTTTTTGACCACTAAATAATAATAGGGGGCGACTGGAATTTTTATCGATTCTAAACTACATAGATCAAATTCTAACAAACAATATAATGTACATCCCACTACTACAATCCTTCAACTAAAGAAGAATTTAAATTCATTTGACTCCCTTCAATTTCCAGAGTAACAAGTCAAATAAGGATAGGTTTAAGTACTTCTTACAATACCATAAAGTTTGGTCCAGAATTGATTTTTGCTTAATATCAGTATATTTTCTAAACATGAACATTGTCTTTTCTATGAAACCTAGATTTTTCTCCAATCATTCAAAAATTACCCTTAGTTTTGATTGGTCTAACAAGTTAACCAAGCTAACTAGAGGTTATAACTTGACCCTGAACCCTGACTTATTATCTAAAGAAGCACTTATAAAGGAAGTGAATAGGTTATTAGTAGACCTTTTAAAATAGTCATCCTCTTCCCAGCTGCCACTTCACATCTATTGGGCCCCAACCAAAGCCCAGTAATAGGGTTTCTAGTTAATAAAGCTTCTTACTATAAAAAACTGTACAACGATAATGAAAACTCAATTAAGAAGAAGACTGACAAACTAGAAGCTGAATTACAAGTAAACCACAACAAGGAGACTGAAAAACAATTATATTTGCTTCAGAGGGACCTATGTTTGTTAAATATGAACCAACTTGCCTTCCATGAATTTAAAAACTTAGCTAACTACTTGGAATCGTGATATCTTCCATCTAAACTTTTAGCTAGAATATTAAATCAAAAGAAAACCTCTCCTTCAATTTCTGAAATATGCTATCAAGAGAAAACATATTGTTCTAACACCAAAATAATTCATCTGTTTGAAGACCTTTATTCCAATATTTATGGCCCTCAAACTCTCCTGGCCTTAAGCCAAGAGAAAGAGCAATGTTTGAGCCAAATAAATTTTCCAAGACTAAACTCAATACAACAACATTCTGTGCTGGCTCCTATTACCCAACAAGAAATAATAACTTTAATTAACAATCTAAAAGTGAACAAAGCTCCTGTACTGGATGGTTTCACTGCAAATGTTTATAAGGCATTTTTTCCAATAATTTCTAAGGTTTTGCTGTTGCTAATTAACTGTATAAAAGACAAAAAGATTAATGATAACCATCTTAATGCCTCTAAAACTATCTTTATTCTCAAGGATAATGCTGACCCCAAAAATTCTTGGAGTTACAGACCCATCTACTTAATTAACTTGGACATTAAAATATTTGCTATGATATTGGCCAATAGACTAAACCCTATTATATCTAAAATAGTTTCACACTTCCAGTCAGGTTTGATTTAGTCTAGACAAACATGTGATAATATACTCACCCTAGATACTTTGTTAAAACTCTCAAATTAGACACATAACCCTCTATTTGCCATAGTAATTGATGCTTCTAGGGCTTTTGACAGGCTTAACATATATTTCCTTCTATCAGTTCTTCCCTACTTTGGCTTCCCTTCAAACTTTGTTCAAATTGTCAAATCACTGTACACTAAAGCATATACTTCCTTATATATAAATAGATTCACATCCTCAAGGATTCAGATTAAGAATGGAACATGAGAAGGATGCCCACTCTCTCTAAATCTTTTTAACTTGTACATTGAACCTTTTTTCTTATTGATTACTCAAAAAACCTTTTATCATATTCCTATACTTTAGGTTCATAGGTTCATAGGTTCATAGGTTCATACTAGGCTATCTGCCCTAGGGCATTTATAAGCCTAGCCAGAATGTGTTTGGCTTTCGCCACCCATTTTAAATTTATTTTGCTATGCCCTTTTTCGAGGTTAGTATAATGTGCCTCTGTCTAACAGTGACACAGAAGTGGTACCCGGGGTAAACCTACGATCTCCCATCCACTCATCAAGATTCCTCTTGAAGAGAGTCAATGAGGGACTCTGCCTAACCTGGACTGGGATTTTATTCCAGAGTGAAGGGAGCCTCTGGGTTATGAATCTGTCCCTCCAGCATGTCCTATTTATTTCAGTGCTGAGGTTCAAGTCTCTCGAGCGCGTAGCTCGATGGGATTTGGATTTTCTGAGGTGCAGCATGTCCATTAATTCCGGGTAGGACATGGCTTTATACGTCAGGCACAGATCACCTCTGAACAGGTGGTATGCCATTGAGTAGAGCTGGAGTTTCTTTAACCGGGCAGCATATGGCATCTGTTTGAGCCCTTTGATCCTCTTGGTGAGGTACTTTTGGGGTCTTTCCAGTTGCTGCAGGTGTCTGGTAAGGTACATCCCAAAAGGGGCATTGTACTCAATTATGGGCCTGATGAGGGATGAGTAAAGAGGCACGATGACCTCCCCTGATCTAGATGTGAATCCCTTCATGATTAGGTGGGCTATATAAAATGTTTTTCTAACCACTTTGGCCACGTGGTTGTCAAATGAGAGATTGCTATCAACTTGGGTCCCCAGGTCCCTAATTACTTCTTCTGTACTTAATGGATTACCACCTATGTGGTAATTTGTGCACTTTGTTTTTGCCAAAGGGATGACTATACACTTTTGGCATTTAGCTTGAGGCCATGGCTCTGGCACCAGTTGTCTGTTTCTATGAGGCCCTTTTGGAGGATGCTTGTGTCGGCTGGAGAGTTGATTATGGCGCCCAGTTTGCAGTCATCTGCGAACTTGGTCAGCCACAGTCCTTCCGTGTTGGCCTGTACCTCCGAGAAATATATACCGAACAAGAGAGGTCCCAGGACTGAGCCTTGTGGGAGACCACTTGTAACTGGTTTGGAGTCTGACATGGCTCCAGCAATTCTAACCATGTGGGTTCTGTCCTTGAGCCAGTTTGCAATCCATCTAGTGACATAGGGGTTTATATTTAAGCTGGTAAGCTTATCTATAATGCCCGAGTGGGGTATTGCATCGAAGGCTTTTGCGAGGTCGAGGTAGGCTGTGTGGACCACCTTCCCCTCGTCAATGGCCTTGGTGACTGTTTCAAAGAAATCAACCAGGTTTAAGAGGCAGGATCTGCCCTTAACAAAGCCGAACTGGGTAGGATCCAGTGTTTGTAGGTCCCCAATATCTTTATTTATGAGGTCCATGATGATCCTTTCCATAGCTTTGCAGACCAAGCCAGTCAGGCTTATGGGGCGATAGTTTCTAGGATCCGTTGAGGCACCACCTTTATGGAGAGGGACCACTGTTGCTGTACGCCACTCTTTGGGCACATATCCTGTAGTAAGGCTGAGATTGAATAGTAGTTTTATGTTTGGGTTTAGCTCTTCTTGGAATTTATGTAGGATGCAGCCCGGGACACCATCTGGTCCCATTGATGCTGTGTTTTTTGCTTTGGAGAGGGCGGCTCTTACCTGAGCATCTGAGATGTCAGGGGCAGCACTCTGCTGGGATAGATATTTGCCCTTTGGTGGGAGGGGAGAAGTTTGCGCTGAACCTGTCAGCTAGGATATTGGCAATGTCTGTGGGTTCGTGTGTTTTTGTCATTTTGGACTAATTCTGAGCATATCTGGGAATTACCACCCAGGTTCCTAACATAACTAAAGAAAGCCTTGTGATTATCCTTAGTGTCCTGTGCAATTTTTCTCTCGAAGCTGGCCTTAGACAATTTTATGGGTGCCCGTAGTTTTTTGCTAATAGTGATCAGTAATGCCTTCCCCTTTTTGGGATTTTGCTCTATCATTTAGTAGCTTCCTCCTTCTATTGTATAGTTTGTTTATGGCTGGGGTCCACCAGACAGGACGTCTGCCTTTGGAGGATTGGGTCTTGGTTTTATTTGGGATCGATGATCCATGCATTCTTGAAGGTGTTCATAGAATGCATTTATAAAGGATTCTGCGGTCTGGGCTGTATTTTCCACAGGCCCGGGGGCTTTGAAGGATTCCACCTCAGTTTTGAGGAGTGGGAAATTTGCTTTAGAGAAGTTTTTCACTGCGGTTTTCTGGGCAGGGGGTGGGGTTGGGATGTGAATATCCAGTGAGATTAGTTTATGGTCTGATCTTACCAGTGAGGGATACACTTCTGGTCTGGAGCATAGAGTCCCCATGTTGGTGATGATCAGGTCCAGTATGTTTTCCCCTCTTGTGGGAGTGGTAACACATTGTTCCATAGCATTTGAGTTTATAAATTCTAGGAACCTTTGGGCTAGGGTGTTGGAGCTAGAGTAATGCTCCCAGTCTATGTTTGGGTAGTTGAAGTCGCCCAATATAATGGTGTTTGGAGAGACCTTCATATTTTCCAGTGTTCTCAGGAAGGCCGAGTGGGGTTCCTGGGTTTGGGAGGGTGGTCTGTAGCAGGCTATAAACTGGAAGGTAGTTTTACCCACTGTTAGTTGCACATGGATAGTCTCTGATGCTTCATGCTTTGCCACCAACCTGGAGGTGTGGGTATCTTTGATGAATATCGATACTCCCCCTCCTTTTGTGGTTCGGTCCAAGTTTTGGGGCAGAAAAGCATGGTATGAGGTATAACCTGGTAGTGCTGGGGTGCTCTCAGGAGCCCTGAACCAGGTTTCTGTTACTGAACAGATATCGATGTTCTCCATGCTAAGTAGAGTTTCGAGTGCGTGCATCTTGAGGTTTAGACTTCTGGCGTTGAGTAGCATTACTCTTAGTTTCTTATCCCTTGTGATACCTATGGAGGTGGGTTTGTCTTTTGAGCCTTGCCTAAAAAAGGCACTATGGGGGTAGCAAGAGCCTTTGCCAATATCCAAAAGCCCAGGGGTGACAGGTGCAAGCCGTCCCTAGCGAAGCATCGTGGCTTGTCGAGCATATCATCCCAAGCTGACAGGCATTGGATCCCCTTTGAATGACACCAGTACTTAAGCCAATTGTTGAAATTGATCATCTTGTCTTCATATTTTGGCATCATTCTTGGTGAGGGTAAGATGCTACTCAAGGTCAAGTTCATACCGGCCTGGGCTACATGCTCAGAGAGCTCCTTTATGTCTCTTTTCATGTAGTCCAGGAAGGTACGTCTCAGGTCATTCACACCAGCATGGACAATGACTGAGTCATATTTGTACTTGCCTTGGAATGACCTGAGTGCTTGTGTTATGTGGCGGATCCTAGCGCCCGACAGGCTGCTCACCGTGACCCTCTCCTTGTTCAGCCTGGTGAGCGGGACGTCAGTGTGCCTGACGATAGAGTCACCTATTACAAGTGTATCAGGTGTGTTGTTTAGCCTTAAGGGCTGTGACTGTTTGGCACACTGGCTTTGTGAGATATGTGTTGCACGTGTTTTGTTTTGGGGTAGCGGCTGCTTGGGTGTCTGCTTTGGAGGTCTCTGCTGCTTCGGCAGATCTTTATTTAGAGCCTCCGAGTATGTTTTTGTGTGATTATGTGTTTGGTTTGCTGTCGTGGTAGGTCAATGTGAGACTGGAATTGTAGTGAGTGTGGTTTCCTTCTCCTCCTGACTGGTTATGCCAGTACTGAGTTGAGAGAGCTTAGCCTCCAGTTTGGCTATATGGTTGCATCTCTTACATGTGTTGGAATTTGTTGGGAGGAGGAGAGGGTTGTCTGTGTACATGAGGCAGTTGTAACATTGCCTCAAGATTCCCAGATTCACCAGCTGGACTGGAGAGGAGATTGACAACTGACCTTTGGATATGCTAGAATAATATTGGAATTCCTTAATAATTGAAAACCAGGGCCAGTGGGGAGTGTGGGTGTAGTGCTTTTAATTTTTAGTGCTGACTTATATAATTGCTTTAGTGAGCAAGTGCCAGGTAACTTAAGTGCAATGTGTTACAGGTAACTTAAATGCAAAAACGACAAACAGTAACTTTCTTTCAAGTGAAACAAGGAAATAAGTACAGTAAGCAATGCAGGATATCACTAGTGATCCACAGAAGCGCTGAGAAGCCGCGTATTAGGTGGAATTAGTGTTCCAGGGAAATAACAAGCAAACAAACAACAAGCATATAAACAAAGCTAGATTCAGCAGGCCTGGATCTAGTCTATGCTACAGCAAACAAGGTGTACCAATTTCAGTAAGATACAGTTCAAATATTCAGGCACTATAAACCTTTAACCAGAAATTCCCAGCTCAGAAGGGCAGAGTCCAGCCTCTTCTCCCACAAGAGTGCAGACCACAAACCTTCTTAATGTAAAATAACTGGCCTGAAGCCCAAGTGCTTAAACCAGAACTAATACACTTTAAGAATAACAGACACTGGGCTCTCAGTCAGCAGTTCCCAACTTAGAAGGATGAAAGCTACCTGTCCTGCCACCACAGTGCATGCCACAAACCTTCCTAATGTAAAACAACTGGTCTGAAGCCCAAGTGCTTAATCCAAAAGACTTAGAATGATAGCTATACTTTAATCAAGTTACTACCAAGCAGTAATAAATACAATTGAATACTTTAGAGAATGCCTGGATTAGTGCTCAAGTTACACAAACAAAGCTAGATCCAGCAGGCCCGAATCCAGTCTATGCCACAGCAAACAAGGCGCACCAACTTCAGTAAGAAGCAGTTCAGATATGCATGCACTATAAGCCTTCAACCAGAAATTCCCAGCTCAGAAGGGCAGAGTCCAGCCTCTCCTCCCACAAGAGTGCAGACCACGAACCCTCTTAATGTAAAATAACTGGCCTGAAAGCCCAAGTGCTTAAACCAGAATTAATACACTTTTAGAATAACAGACACTGAGCCCTCAATCAGCAGTTCCTAACCTAGAAGGATGTAAGCTACCTGTTCTGCCACTACAGTGCAGACCACAAACCCTCTCAGTGCAAAACAACTGGTCCGAAGCCCAAGTGTTTAAACCAAAAGGCTTAGAATGAGTTACACCAAGCAGTAATAAATACAACTGAGTACTTTTAAGATGATGCAAAAGTAAAAAAAGTAGGTAGAAACACAAGTACAGTAAAAGCAGATGAAATTTTTTTTTTTTTTTTCTGAACAAGTGCTGAGATCAAAGAAACAGATTTGAGTGCTGAAACTAGAAAACTGGCTAGTTATAAGAAAAAAAGGCTTCCCTCCAACACAGAAGAGCTTGGGGGCTCAGAAGCCTACAAATAGTCTATACCACTTAACAGGAAAGGCAGGAAATAAGCTTAAATTTTATAACACTTTAATAATTTATAAAACTTTATAACACTAGCATGGATTTATCAGCTTTTGCAGATGACTTAAACTTCTAGTTTATGCTACCAAGTTCTGATATACCAAAAATCTTCAATTCATTGATATTTTCTCAAAAGTATCTAACTATAAATTAAATCTGGAGAAATCTTCAATTTTCCTGATTAATCTCCCACAGCCTTTCTTTGGGAATCTTCATCCCTTTAAAGTTCAATTAAAACAATCCATAAAATATTTAGGAGTTCTGTTTCATAGAGATCCTAAATTAGTCTACCACAATAATATTACAAAATTGTGGTCAAACATACAACAGGACTGTAATAAATGGTACAAACTTCAACTCCTCTTCCGTTCTAGAGTAGCAACAGTCAAGATGAATATCCTTCCAAGATTGCTCTATTCTTTTAATACTTCTTGGGTGTCGATGCACAATAGTTTTCTTTAAAAAGTACATTTCTTCCTATCCAAATTAATATGGTCTCCTAAGTCAGTAAGAATTGCTTACGAGAAAGGGATTTGCCCTAAAGATAAAGAAGGTCTAAACCTCTCAGACTTCAAGTTATATTATGACATAACAAATAGCATTGGAATTTTAGAAATCGTGGAGTTCATTCCAGACAACAGCTTTTGGTCCCCTACATGGATTGAGCTGATATATAATTATGTTAGGTCTCTTAAGTTTAACCCTAAGGCTCTCCCTTTCCTTAACAAATCAAGCTTGAAATGTCTTAAACTCAATGCTTTTCTAAAAAACAGCACAACCATAGTACAAAATCTGTTCAAGTCATTGAACCTATCCAGTGTTTTTTTATACCCTTCAACCGCAACTGCATTTTTATTACATAATCATGACTGTCATGCTAAACCAGTTGCGCACATAATCAACTGGGCTTCTTATATCAGTCATTAATGAGCTATGATACAAACAGAAGTAAGCACATGCAAGCAGTAATGATACATTTCTGTTAATCAACCTGCTATACATAGCTATTGTTATGTAGTATTCCCTTTATAGCCAAAGTTTTGGGGGCAATGACAGAGGGACACCCTTACGACAAAGTAAAGTCTGCAGGATTTGTGTTCTGACTAAGAACTCATTGTACATATACCTTGTGCCACAGGGAAAGTTAGGCAGGATGTGTATTTTCCACCTGCAGTGCAGTCCACAGTGCTAATGGCCGTGCATCAACACAAAGCCTGTTTGTGCAGAGGAAGGTGAACCAAATTAAATATTTCACTTTTTTTCCTTAAATGGTGAACTGTGTTTGCACATAGGTAGGCAACCTGCCAACGGAAAGGGCAATAGTGAACATATACTAGTTGTTTGAGTTCTCATTATGACGCCCCTGACTAAAAATGTTTATTGTGGGACTCAAACCCTGCTTTATTTCTGTCCTCTTATTTTTTAGCTCCCCATATTTACACCTTGTGCCACAGAGACAGCTAGCAGCTGGAGTTTCTGCAGTCTTTACCATCCATGATGCTGACCAATGTGCAATGCTGCTAAGCATGTTTGCACTCTATACGGTGACTGAAATTAAATTGTTCACCTTTTCCTTAAGCACTGAACCATGTTTGTGCTAAGCCATGCACTGCACACACGGTAAAGGGAAAAATAAATAAATAAAGATAAAAAAAGGTAAACAAACTTTAAAAAATTAGGCAGCTCTGGCTTTAAACTGTCAGACCACTGCATTTACACAACACTGCTGGTAGTGGGTTATCTCTCTTTGCCACCAACACAGCTTAGCAAAAGTAATCAAATAATGTGCATATAAGCAACTCCCATTTCATATCCAGTATTAAACAATTCATACAGTTGGGCATTCTCATTTGATTGTGCATGTGTAGATAACATATTTAGCGGAATGAGTGATCATACAGTATTTATGAATATGTTTGCAAAACTGCATCTCTGCCTTTTCTTAGTTTTCTGGGAATCCTTCCCTTATCTCTACTTTACTATCAGATATGCAATGTCTAGTGCATATCCCCTCATTTTTCCTTCAAGGTGTGATACAAATACATGACAGCAAACAACAGCTTTCAGTCAGAAAACTGTGCTATTATGCCAAAGAAATACATGTGTGGGGTGTTTGTTTTTTGTTTAAAACCTCACTGCAGTTACTTCCACACGTCTAATAAGCAACATACATAAGTGACCAATGGCATAACATACCTCTCAACTGTGCAGATTTTCACAGAATGTCCAGATTTTCACCTCATATTTTTTGGTTCGTGTTTCATATATTTGCAGTTTTCTGGCAAATTAGTGGCAGATCATTACAGATTGAAGTTAGAAAATAATGACAGACATTTCATTGACCTGGTGGATGACATCTCAGGAGTCCAGTTTTGTCATTGCTTATTTGCAAACATGTCTGATATACTAATACTGGGCATGCTGACATGCAGTTAACAGGGAACAGTAACAGAACAGCGATTCAAGAGCAGCAACACAATAGAAAGTGTTGTAACAGAGGAACAATCACATTTCCTGATCGTCTTGCCATACAGTAAGAAGTATTTATGGAATTACACATCTGCCATGAAATACAGAGCATTAATTATCTTAGGTAATACATATAAGCAATGAATGACTTAGGAAACATTTGTATCATGTTGTTTTAGAACACACGCCCAAACAGATGTCAGACAGATGCCTAACAATCATGGGTGCCATAGACATATGCATATCGGTCACATAAGAAACAGCACCCCTGAAGGGTGTATGGCACTATCATGTCATATAAGATGTACTGATAACCTACTGTTAATGGAAAAGATGCCCTTATGAGTGTGTGTAAGCCACTGGAGTCTGGCACATTTGTCTGAGAGACAGATGTTTCCAGATTCGAACCCCTGCCTATTATACAAAGCTCCCTCTGGACCCCTATGTTGGCAGCATGTGCTACATCACATAGCAAAATAGTCTGTCATAAATAACCAAATTGAATTTGTATGTTAACAAAGAAGGTATGGATATAATATAAACAATCAGATTTAGTCAGAATGCCGGAAAGTAGCTGCACATGTTACTGCCCACACAACATTGGGCATTACAGTATGACTGATTCTTTGATAAGAAAGCTGTTTCTGTCATGTAGGACTCCCATTGTCCTAGAATTTAACACCAGCATATCAGTCTAGGTATTCTATAAAAGCTAATACTCAATGTATATGCCACAGGAGCACTCACAGCATAACATGCCCTAAATGAACATTTCAATGCCATGCAATCACAACCTGTGATGATATATCATTGTCCAACATAAAATGTATATAAATACTAGATACAGTGGTACTTATGTAATGTCAGGACACTCATATAATCTTGTCCTGTCAGGAACTGGACAGCAAACAAAGTGACTCTACTGACTAATGACATCTGCATGGATCACAAGAGCCACAGTGGAAGTCTTACAACTAGTAAGACAATCCATCTTTGCTAACTTAATATATCAGATGTATATCTGATAAATAATCTCTGAGATGAAGGAGATCATGGAGTGCTCTCACACAGTAAATGGACACATTATAACTACTGTACATGTTATTCATGCATTACAGTATAAGATACAGCTATGTTAACAGGCACTGAATGTGGATGTTGAACACATGAGCATTTGATAGCAGACACTGCATGATATACTACAGGATGCAGTAGAAATGTCAGTACAGTTGTGACATATGTGGTTATGTGAAGGCATTACATCATATTGTTTCTACAAGTAATATGTGTGCCTGTAGTTGCTGTAGTATGCCAACAACAGAGAGAATGCTGTCTCGTTCCCTTGTGTCAGAGGATAACGCTTTCTACATATATGTTAGTAACATGAAAACAAATGTCATCATTGCTATGAATAAAATCAAGACCATGTGACAAATTTTCCTAGCTTTTAGTAAGAGGGATCAACATTTCTATGTGTACAAAGCAAATGTGCTTGACAACAGTGTTAGTGACGTGCAGTCACAATAACACTGACACAATGTAGTTTGAGCAGTAATGGATGGAGTTGAACTAACTACCCAAGATCACAAGCTAAACATTAGTGCCTGAATTGCAAGCACCACATGACATGTTGAGGTACAACTGAGACAGTGCACAGTTAAATAGATGAAATCACCACTGTTTATTAGCTAGATATTTATGCTAAAAAGTGTTTGAAGTCGACCGTAACACTACAGCTATACAACGTATATGTATTTGCAGAATAGTATACACAGTATAAGGGTGAAAGACACTCACAGCTGGACTCCAATGCCATTTTACTTTCACCCACATAATGCCATAGTTAGAGGTAGATTTATAGCTCCTAAGGTTAATATTGGAAGGAAAAGTAGCTTAAAGGGACCTTCCCTTGTAGAAGGTGTTCCTGTTGTAATTTTGTAATTAGGCTGCTTCCAAATATTAATGGAAAAAATATGAGACACAAAATATTTTTAGATGTGACACTGAGGGGGTTGCCTATGTACTTAGATGCCCATATAATAAGTATTATGTGGGTGAAAGCAAAAGGGCATTTAAAGTTAGAATTTTAGAACATATTAGGGACATAAAGAAATGTAAGTTGCTGCACATTTTAAAGAATATCATGGTAGTATTATGGAAGGACTTCAGATCAGTATATTAGAACAGGTAGGCAGATAGTTTCAATACTTCAGTTTTGAAACTTAAACTATTACAAAAAGAATCTATTTTTATATTAAAGTCTGAAACTTTGGTCCCTAAGAGACTTAATACAGAATGTAATTGGAGAGTTTTAATTGAGTAAATGTTTTGTAATGATATAATTGCTTTATTTTATTGAATAATTAGGGAAAATTGTTTTGCATATAAAGGATATGTGTTATTTGTGTTTTTTATACTCTGAAAAGGCTTTTTAGCTGAAGCACTAAGAGTGATTTTATCTGAATAAAATACTACTGTTTAGAAAACTGCTTGGTGGATTCCTGGTCATGTGTAATCTAAGCAGCAGTTTATTGGCAAGGAAATGCATCTGGTAACATTTTTACAGCTAAACAGGGCTTGTTAAAGTTGCCACTACATATGTGTGTAAAACAACCATGATTACATTGGCAGTCACATTTGCAGAAGTTAAGTACTGCTGTATTCAAACATACTACCTATCTAGTTACACATTCTAGAGACTAGTGTAAGACCTGCAAGTACCACAGGAGAAGTCTGACATTTAAATAGGGACAGTTCACGCACAAAACAATAACCTCACCAGTGTGTTAAACCAGGGGTGAAGGTAGACAATATAATGTTGTAATTGTGTGCTCTTATTGATGCCTGACAAAACACCTGTTATTTGAAAAATGGAAATGTTCTCCCCCTTCCCCACTTAACAAAGGTTTGCGTCACTTTCTGTCTAAAAACATTGCATGACTATGTTTCAGCCAATGACACTATTATTTGAAGCATTAATTTATAAATTTGTGAACACAGTATTGCCTAAAAAAACAAAGTATTCTTCATAGAATGCATAGAAAATTGTAATCATTATATTACAAACAGTATCCATAACTACACCCTTGTCTAGCAATGAAGTTGTGAATGTGAAAGTGGACTTATGGGGTGGTGTAGTCATCTTTGATTTTAAAAATGTATCTAGAGTGCAGGTTAATTGAGCACATGGTCACCTAACTGTAAACAACCTGACACAGCAATATGAGTCTATCACGTTGGGTATTGAACCTCCTACTGCTCTAGTTTACATAATCTAAAGAGCATTGCATTAGTTGCAAATGCCACAGGAGAAGTTTGACTTTTAAGCAGAGAGAGTGCAGTCTTGTCAGGATGACCTCATCAGTGTGTTTCATACAGGATGTTTCCATAAAAGTTGGTATAAGGGTGCTGTCTGCACATTTAAATGCATCATTTCCAGGGGGGACTGAAGACAGCAGCAAGCATTACACACACAAACATATAAGGTTTCTATGACAAGTATTGAACCTCCTATCTATGCTGGTTACACAGTCTAGAGAGCATTGTATACAAATGCTGCAATAGAAGTCTGTCTTTTAATGGGAGAGGGTGCACTCTTGTCAAGATTACCTCATTAGTGTGTTTCATACAGGATGTTTCCATACAAATTCGTATAAGAGAGCTCTGAGAACAGCTAAACATATCATTCTCAGGTGAAGTGGATACATCACAAAGTTATACACATATTCTCACTTGCACACACATAAACACACACACACACACACACACACACACACACACACACACACACACACACACACACACACACACACGTTTTAGGTTGGGCACCAAACCTCCTACCTATCTAGGTTACTCAACTAAAAGAGCACTGTCTTAATCACAACCACCACAAGAGAAGTCTGACTCTCAGGAGGGAGTGAGACTGCAAATTTGTTAGGCTGACCTCATGGGTTCATAGGTGCATAATAGGCTAATGGTCCTGAAGTCTTTACAAGCCTAGCCCATAGAAGTGGCCTGTGTATTTCAGAGAGGATGTTACTGTAAAAATAGAGATAAGGGAGCTGCAAGAACAGTTAAATGTGTTATTCTCAGGAGAAGTGGATACAACACCAAGTGATACACACATTCTCTCTCTCTCTCACACACACACACACACACACACACACACACACACACACACACACACACACACACACACACACACACACACACACACACACACACACACACACACACACACACACACATCTTCAATGTTGAGCATTGAACATCCTACTTATCTATGTCACATAATCTGAAAAAGCACTGCATTAGTTACAAGTGCTACAGGAGAAGTCTGACTTTTAGTGGAGAGATTGAACTTTTGTCAGGATGACCTTATCAGTGTATTTCATAGGGATGTTACTGTAAAACTAGGGATGACGGAGCTGTGAGAACCTTTAAATATATTATTCTTAGGAGAAGTGGATATACCACCAAGTAAAACACACATTCTCACACTCACACGCAAGTCTCCCATCTTGGTAATTGAACCTCCTACCTATCTAGGTTACATGATCCTGAGAGTAATCTACTAGTTGCATGCACCACAGGGAAGACAATGCATACATGAAATTGGACTTAGGAATATTTGTAAAAAGCAATACTTTGAAGAGACGGTACATGAAATCCCAGGTTGTGCAACAAATGCATATGTGTGAACAGGACAATGTAACATCACTATGGTTATCACATGTCATGACATGACTTTTATAATGAAATGTAGATACTCTAGTTACTGCACATTGTACTACTGTGAGGGATATTGATTGTTGCACACCACCGGATTATCAGTCAAACATTACAGTGACATAATTTCAGGACCATTGAATGTTGGCATTGTCTCATACTTGCACTGTGTACATTGGCAAGCCGATCATGCAAATTGTACATAGGATAGTGGACTGAAGATTGGCAGTGATAAATTACATGAGAATAGGTTACCCAAGCTGGTAACACAGTACAAATGTATACACTGTAGAGCAGACATATTACTTTATACAAATGAATTAAGTGAGTCAACATCATTCAAACATCATGGCCATCTTTGGGTAACAGTAATACAGACATTCAAATGTTGCACAACAGAAAAGTATGATACTTTGATCTCCCTTTTTTCTTGCACTCATTGAGCCCAATGCCATTATATATTTATTTATTTATTTTATGTATTTGCATTTGTTTAGTGGGATACTCAACTGGGCCAAAGAGCCCATTTTCAGTGGAGGCCCGAGGAGAAAAGCTCCACAGGTAACAAGAAACAAACAAAAAAATACTATAGATAGATAACCAGTGAATGACATAAAGCAAATACATTTTGCATGAGTACATTACAGGGATAGATACAGCAATAGTATGACATGGAGTAAATATAATTGGAGTAAGTTCATTACAGGGCTATATGCAGCCAAATGAAGCATTTTAAATAGAGCTGATAAACTGAACATGATTCAGTACAGTGCATAGAATTTCTAACAGATGAGTTTAGTTAAAAAATGACACATGATTACACATTGCTTAAAAAATAAAGAGAAATTCTAACAGTGAATAATAGAGAGGGTTACACCTGGCATTAGTACAGATAACTCAGACAGCATAAAGTAGCAAGGCATTACACCTTGAAGTATATCACATGTGCACTGTGAATATCTATGTTATGTGGAGGCTGATTGTGAATTGAGGGAAGAAAGCAAGGAGCAGGTACATTTCCAGTTGGAAGAGAAGAAGTTTTTTAGGGATTTTTTTGAAAGTGTCAGGATTTTTTGTAGTTCTAATAGTCAAAGGTAGAGCATTCCAGGCCTTGACTACAGAGCAAGAGTATAGAAACTGCTCAGCAGACAGGATTTTTTTTGTATCAGCAAAAGGTGCTGATTCTTTGATCTGAAAGACCTATTGTTGGTAGGCACTGAAAACCTTACTGAGGGTAGGGCAATCTGATGGCTCAAAGATAATTTTGTGGGCTGTAGTCAGTTGAAGGTAGAAGAGGTAGTGAGGCAGTTCAAGCCAGTTGAGAGAGTGCAGAGCAGTACAGTCGTGGGTAAAATGTTTGATGTTTGGGGCAAACTTAGTGACTTATTTTAACATGTTTCAAGCTTAGCTTTTAGGGAGGATGACAGATTAGTAAGTAGAGGTGTACAATAGAGTAGGGAAGGTAGTAAACAGGTAAGTGAAAGCAAGAACTTGTTTTGTGGAGGGAGTATGGACGTTTTTGTGCCTATAGAGGATCCCAAGCTTTTAGTGGGTCTTGCTGATGGTATGGGAATTAATGCCTTTCTATCTTGCCAATATACCAAAACGCTTGTTTCCATAGTAAGTGTCCGGGCTGTTCTTAAAAATGTCTAAGCTAGTACTTGCTTTAATGCAATTTGGTAGTCTGTTGCATGCATCAGCTGCTCTGTCAGAGAACCAGTTAGTACACTTCTCATCCCTATAGAAACTTCTGCATAGGTTGTCTGAAGATTCTCTAGTACTTTGTGATAACCCCAAACATTCCCAGAGGTAGTTGTACCTAAATGTCCTATATACCTGAATAAGATCTCCTCTTAGACATCCATAAGACATACTGTACAAGTTCAGATATTTTAGTCTTTATTAAATTTTCACATCCATGGATGCCCTTTGTGTATTTCCGCTGTCTTCTTTCTATTTTACTCATGCTTGTTTTCTTATAGGGTTTCCATATTGTTATTCCATACTCAGGTTTGGGTCTAATGTAACTAACAAAAAATGACTTCATTATTTTTGATTTCCTAGACTTTATAAATCTTTTTATACAAGCTATAGTTCTATAACCATCATTAACCAATTGGTTATGATTAGAAAAACTCATAGCTGAATGTACCCATATACCCATGTCCTTAAATCATTTTGCTATGGTGTATATATATATGTCAAATTTCAGGTGCTTGTTTATAAACACTTCTAGCAATTTTGTTGAGTAAAGACCTCAATGACTGTGTTCCTTTGTGAGAGTATAGTGAACTTGGCTTTTTTAAGAGTTATAGATCTCTTGGGTGTGAAGAGCATGAGTTTGGTTTTGGCAGGGTTCAGGGAAAGGTGATTGTTATGCATCCATATCTCAGTAGCGGTGAATGCTAACTGGGTTAGTTGTTGTAGTTCAGTTATGGAATTAGAGACACATATAATTGCTGAGTTGTCAGCGTATTGGATTAATCAGCCTTGATCTAGATAGGAGTGGAATCTACTAATAAAAATGTTGAATAACAGGGATCCAAGTATAGAACCTTGGGGAACTTTAGTAGGAGTATTGAGATATGGGGAAATGGAATCTTGCCATTTGACAGTCTGTTATCTGTCAGTTAAATAAGCAGAGAACTGGTTAAGAGAGGAGAGAGAAAGGTGAGTTTTAGAGAGCTGGTTTAGAAGTAGGGGTTGAGTGACAGTATCAAACTTTTTGAACTGTCTAGGAATAGAGAAAACAATTTTGCCTGAGTCTGTTGATAGTGTCCATGAAGGATATGAGGCCAGCTGTAGTACTGTGGCCTGGTCTAAAGCCATACTGTGTGGGAGATAGAATTTGAATGTGAAGAAGAAAGTGTAGGATTTGAGTGTGAATGCATTTTTCTAAGATCTTAGAGACTGGAGAGAGAATGGCAATAGGCTGGAAGTTTGAGAGATTAGAATTACTGCCTCCTTTATGAAGATGAAGAATATAAGTTATTTTCCCAAGTTTTAGGGACATATCATTCTTGGACATATCTGTTTAGAAGGATAGATATGGGGTAGGCAATAGATTCAGCAGTTAATTTTAAGAATTGTGTGGGTAGGTTGTTGGTAGCATTAGTGCATGGTTTGAGTTTAAGCAGTAGCCTTTTTACTGTGGTGGTTGGGATGGGTGTTAAAGTGAATGTAGGTGAAGAGTTGGTAGAATGGGAGGGCAGAGTGGAAGTAGTGTGATTGTGTACTTGAGAAGGAGTAGCAAGGATGGTGGGGTTATGAGCCGGGGGAAAGGAAGCAGTGATGTTTGTTATAGCATTAATAAAGTGAGAATTAGAGGTGGCTATTTCTAGTGGAGTTTTGTCAGGATGTGGGTATGGGTTATTCTTTGTACCTGGATTTAGTAATGATGTAGTAGAATGCCAGAATTCCTCTGGTTTTGACTTATGTTCATTTTGAAATTTCAGATAGTGATTTTTCTTATCTTTGCTGACTAGTTTTTTTAGCTGGTTTTGAAGTTGTTTGAATTTCAACAGGTCGGGAGGGTTTTTGTTAGCTATCCATAGCTTCCAGCTCTTGTCTCTGGAATTCATCATTTTTTTAGAAGCTTTAGTCAGCCATGGGACATGATTAACTTTGATTCATTTTAGTTGTAGAGCAGCAAGGGTGATTAGTATATTAAGAAATGTTGAGTTGAAGTACTCGGCTGCCTCATCTAGAGAGACTTTGTTTAGCCTGATCCTGTTAATCTTTTTTAGAGTATCTGTGAAGATCACAGGGTTAAATTTAGCTAGGGTCCTTGTTAGTTTGTACTGATGAGGCTTTTGAAATGAGGGAACAGTATAGTGAGCAAAGGCAGAAAAGTGGTCGCTAAACGTGTTTGGGAGAGTACTGGCTGCAGAGATTTTGTTAAGGTCATTGACTAGAATCCAATCTTAGATAGAGCCACATATATTGCTCTTATTGGGTCTGGTTGAGGAAGTGATAAGTTGAGTGAAGTTGAATAGATTGATATTTAAAGAGGGAATGACACGGCTAAAATCTAACCAGTTAATATTTATGTCACCAAGGATAATGGTTTCATTATTGATATTGTTGGGAATCCATGAGAAAATTTCCTCCAATAAGGAAATTTGTTGCCTGGGAGTATAAGCAGGACTATAATACATAGTTTTTTGCAGCTGTTCAAGTTGATAGGAAATAAGAATTTTGGCAGTGGCAAATTGTGGTATGGGCTTAGTGTACGGGACTATATTATAGAAGGAAAGAAATAGTAGTGCAAAACCCCTTCTCTTTTTGTGGTCTGTTAGATCTTAGGGTAGCAAAACCAGGTGGGAGAAACTTGGAGTCCTTAGTGTATGGTTTTTGCTAGGTTTCAGTAGCTGCAATGATGTTGAGTTGAGTATTGGTAATCCATGCACAAAAGTGTGGGATTTTATTACAGATGCTTTGTAAGTTTAGTGCGACCATATATGATGATTTTTGGGAGTTGCTGATTTAGGGTTGAGTAGGGGGTAAGGATTGAGGGGGGCCCAGGATTGGGGTAGACACTCCCATATAAAGGTAAGGTGATTAGCCTGAAGTAGTAATGCTGAAAGTGATCTTTCCTAAGTGGATTTGTAAAGTAAGTTTGAAATTATGTGGTAGAAATATATGGTATAAAGGTTTGCTATGTTCTAGTGGCAGTATTTTGTTTTGTGTAGTAGTGAGGGTCTTATTGGATAGAGGTTAGGAGATATATCTGAGTAACTTGCAGGCTGGTTAGCTAGGTTGATTAATGGAGATGTGATTTTTGAGGGCTTGGAGGCTGAGACAGGGAGCTGTTAGGTATTGTAAGGAGAGGATGAGTGTAAAGAGGAATGAGAAAAGAGATGTGAGGATGCCACATGGATACATGGTAGTAAGGAAGTAATGGTGGGTGGAGTGAGGATGGGTGTAGTTACAGGCTGATAGGTCTAATGGCAAGGTAGTAGGAAGTTACAATTACAAGCTAAGTATGTATAATAGCATGCTGGTAGAAGGGAATGGGGATGAGACTTGAAATGGATAAGACTGATATGAAGTGTGAGCTAAGTTTAAAGAATAGGCTTAGAGTGAGAAGCTGTTTGAGATGGTTTGAAGTAGGTTATTATGTAATATTTACTGAATGCATTAGTGAGGGTTGTCCAGAAGAGGTGGGAAAAAGGATTGGAGGCGAGGGAGGTCAGTTGCACTAGTTAGGTGGAGTGTAAGGGGGATTGACAGAGGGGGAGGTGTATGATTGGTTAAGGTTAAGTTATGGGAGAGAATAGTTTGGAATAAGTATAGGTGTACTGGGGGTGGGTGGGGTTTAGTTGTAGGGTAGGGTAGGGGAGCGGAGTGAGCCTGAGCAAAGCGAGGTCAAATGAAGCAGGTTGGACCACTTTTAGTCAACTGCAAAAAACAATCAGTCACAGGAACATTAAGTCAAAGCACTTGAAGGGGATTACAGCAGTTGATAACCATAAACAGAGAGGTAAAGGAGAGGAAGTTCCAGAGTATAGAAGTTGAACTATTGTTAGATGCACTATGAGAACTGCAGGGATGGATAGGAAACTAAGTGGCAGAGAAACTAGCAGGAGTGGGGGGGTTAGCAGTATGGCTCGGTGATATGCAGTCAGTTTTTAAATCCAGATAAGTTGTAGGTACATACTATGTTGATTGACGTACATTAAAAATAAATGTGGTGCTGGCAAGATTGTGTTGTCCATTTTGTGGCAGTATTCATTAAGCTGATTTGAGCTGCTGATGGAAAAGTGTTAGCACATACATCATATTTTGAAGTGTTAAATTTATATTGGTAATTAGCAGTACTCTAGGTTGCTCTTTGCTGACTTCCACACAAAGGTTTTTACAAGACAAATGTCAGAATAAGTACCAGGCAGATTACTATAGCAGCAGGATAATGATGTCTGAAGTTAAGATTCATTCAACATTTACAGACACAGTAGTCAGACAAAACTTCATGAAACATGCTATCATCCATATGTATTCTAAAATTTTCACCACGCCAAAAAAAATATTTAGATCTTAGCATAATGCTTATAAATTTATATTTGTGAAAGTTAATATATTTGACAGCTGATTTCAGCAAACATGAATGTATATAATCATCTTTATTATTGTATTGACTACTATAATCGATACATTCAACTCTTCATCTTGTTTAAAACTGTATTGAACTGAATAAACATAGCTTAGCACAACAGCACAAAGTGAGACAGAATAATGCAGACAAAGGCAATCAAATCCAAAGATATTGCCATAAGTTTTGTGCTTCCATTTAGCCTTATTTGGATTTACTACTCAGCACCAGACATTATACAAAGCAGAAGTGGACGATTCATGATACAAAAGAGGAAAGATACATCAGCAGGTTGACATAAAGGCAGGGACAAAGTAAATTATCACCGAAGTAGGATAATGGTGGCCTCAAAAAATATGTACCCAACAGGTAAATGTAAATTACTGAACCAAAACCATTCTTTAACACTTAGCTAATGGCTGAAACCCTTGAAATTATTCAAAATGTTTTCTACACACTTAAGTATTAGCTCATCTTGCCACAAAGGAATTACTACTTCACAACATTAAAATAATACTACTGAAGCACACTGAAAGCTTACCAAAGAAGGTGGGGTGAACAGAGAGAGAGTTAGAGACAGATGCAGAGAGGAATAGCAACAGTATGTTCTGTGGGACATGTAGGAACATCTCTAGCGTGTTTCAGTCTTCCTTATTAAAATATCATTAATCCATCATGCTCTGTACAATAAACTGTTTGCTATGGGTACAGGTATGGGTTGGTAGAGTACAATAAACAGGAATACCTAACCAGGATAATCAGAATAAGGCTAGCTTAAAAGTCTCCCTGTTGGGGCTGCAGTGTTTTTAAAAATGATATCTTGGTACACTATTCCAATATTATATTAAGGAAATGTGTTATATATAAAGAAATACAGACATTTACAAGTAAATATATCATAGGAATTTGAGCAGTCATGAAGTAATAGACAGACATAAAGCTGTAACTGAACCCATGACAATGCCAAAACTTCAGGCTACAAATGTGGTAATTATCTTAACATACCACATAGCAACTCCTAATTTAATAAATCAAGCAGTCTAATAAATGTTACATTAACTATGCTACAGTACGGCCTTTAGTATGCCTTTACTCTGTATTCCCACAGCGCAGAAAATTTAAGCAATTTGTGCAACAATAAACTAACTGCTACAGATTCAACTGAAATCTTCAGCTTTTGCAATAAGAAGTTAAACAGCATTTACTGTCAGTCAACATTGCTGCTCTCTGCCAAACTCTGTCTAAATTCTGAGTACATAAAGCAAAGGCCTTTTCATGGGCCATTTCTGCTCATGTGTGTTTGTTGTGCGGATCTATTTTTTGACCAGATTAAACATGTGAAAAAAGGGTGGATAGGACAATGGTAAAATGGATTTGACAAGCAGAGGGTAGCACACACAAAGAATTTGTACAAAGGTCATGGAAGAGCACCACAGCTCTTCATTTCTTCACAACATCAACTAAAATTGTACACACAATTTCATGACTTTGAAGAGTCACCATACCAGTGATGGGTGACCATGACAGAATAATGTTGTATGGCCAATTGGACCTAATCAATTGTCTCAGGATGGCACATAGATGAAGTGGAAAGATATATATGGGGTGTAGTATTTTTTGTGGGAGAGGTGCCCATTTTTTTTTTACTTGGGGAGAGAGGAATGTTGGGAAAGGTGCTTGGCAGGTAGGGTAGGTTAGGAAGCATCTCCAGACAAACAGGACATACAAGACAAAAAGTGATGGTGATGGAGACAGACATAAAGCTGTAATTGAACCTCAGTGGGGGACACCATGATTGGAAATATGTAGGGAACTTCAAAGGTGCACTCATATCCAGCATGAGAACAGTGAGAATCTAGTTCTCACCCTCAAATCTGTCATTACTGTCTCCTGCAGCAGCTCCATGGGTTAGTGCTGGACATGAAATCATCTTTGTAATGCAATGCAGGACCTTTTCTACCCAGCCAATATGTGCACCGAGGGCCCTCTCCATTATATCCTCCACCAGGGCTGTCAGCTCCTGCCAGCTGACAAAACTGCCACCTACACTACTACTGCCCCCAAAGGGTACCATTGTATCAGCAGCCACTGCAGAGCTACCTGACATTCTTGGAGAAGGTAGGACACAAGTTGTGGAGGCAACACTGACAGGTTTTGACCCTGCACTGTTGGGTATCTGTGCTGTCATCTGGGGAGGTACAGCTAGCTGAGCCACAGTGGTCAGTGTACCGCTCTATGCTGTTGATGATTAATTTTTACCAGCAAGTTATGCAAACAGCAGTTTTTTTAATAAATTATAACCTCTCCACAAAAAGAAAAAAATAAAAACAGGGTGGAAGGAGACAAAAAAAGGAGATAATTATATACATGGCATGTCACAGTAATGTATATTTAAAAAAAAACTTGGTTTGGCTGTACATAAACAGTTATTATAATTTACTGTTGCAAACCTTTGCAGCATCCATATATAATGGAAAGGTATTTATGTGTCATTTAATAAATGTCACTGTTGTAATATGAGAAACAGCAAACTTTATTTCACCATGATGGATTGGAATAATACATTCTAAATTACTAATTACAATTACCATAATGTAATTCTTCCTGACATACTGCTGTTAAGATCTTATAAATAATTATCAATTAAAAGAAATGCTGCTTCTTGGTGCTGAACCCAGAGACAGTAAAGCTGGCATTTTAATTTTCTAATGCCAGCAGCAACACTTCTAGGGGAAGGCAAGCATGCTTGAGATGAATGATGAGGTATTCCTGCTTGAGATGCTAGTGCTTGAGGGAATGAAAATAACATTATGGCTTTTATTTTTTACTTGAGTCGTACATATTCTGTGCCCCTCTCTGAGGCAAGTTAATCTATCCTAGTGCACCTCATGGTTTGCAGCTATCTCCTCCGCAGCTGTAAAGCACAAAAAAAAAAGAAAGAATAATGGGTAACTCGGTTGGTGAGATAGATAATTACAGCTATATCACAGACAGGTCATGGGTCAGTATACTTACACAACTGGGAGTATTCCCAGCCCTAAATTCAGCCTGCCATCAGCTTAAGAGGTTATGTTTGCACTTATTAAGCTCACTATAGTGGTGGCATTGTTCCCCATTGAGTGGAATGCCAGTTGTACTGGAGGAAGCCCTGGTTAAGCTATTCCAAGCCTCAGCCTTATATTGAGACTTGGTATAATCCCCTACAGCAGCCTACAGTTGTAGAACTTCACGAGGGGTGCCAGAAATATCCTGTACTCCGCAACATCCCACCTCTGTGCTCTAAATTTAGCACCATTGTTTCTCTCACCAGCCATATTTGCAAAAATCAAGCTAACAAAATATGTCTGAATTGGTGACTAATTCAGGTCTTGCATGATACTGGTATTGCACAAAGATATATAGCATTGCTAACTGCATTTGCACAACTGAATGCAGATGGACTCCTTGGAAAACACACTGGCACTATTTATAGCACATAGCAGTACCATGTGTGATGCTCCACCCATTATACTAGGTTCCAAAGTTCAACAATGGACTTCATACTGGCATGGCTTTTGAAAGCTACACTTTGGAAGGCAAAAGATGATGAATTCTGACATATTATTATGTTGTGACTTACCCAATGTTAAAATATTATTGAAAGAGCCTGGAATTGAAACCATGGTTTAAAATAATATAAAAATTGCAACTTAATGTATTAACTGACATTGCCACAGGAGAACTACCTTTCCACCATGGAACACTGACATATAGTGATATCTGAATGAATGGAGATACACTTCAGAGAGGCCTATATGTGTGTGTGGTTCTAATCATGTCTTGAAATTCATTCCTATGTAAAAGCAATTTTTCTGCAAGCAAATATGGTTGATGATTAATACAAGTTGTGTTATGTTACATACCTATTTCAGAACACATAAGGGTCCTAAACACATGGTTGGGATATGTGATGAGTCATGGTGATTACAACAAAGGTACTGTGCCAATCATACATATGTAAGTGATTTTTATATGAAATATATTTATTGTCATATCCAGGAAAGTAGACATATATTAAGTTGTGTTTTTCTCTAAAGCATTAATCATATATGCTAAACGGCATATTTTCATTATGTAAGGCTTACTGATAAATTGCTTGCAAGAAACTGGTTTAACATTAACAGATTTATTTATTGCTACCATCTTATTCAAAAAGTTGTGAGAAAAGTGCTTCTTACACCCTTTTTAAAAAGTATCTTGTAGTTGGATTGGAACCCTTAATAGGCTGTACTATTTATCAAAAGTGACTGCCCTCACACCTTGTGCAACACAGAGATAGCTCTGTAACATCTATGATTTCTCCTATCAGTACTATCCAGAGTACTGAAGAAAGTGCTTGAGCTATCTAAGACAGCCTAAAGTAAATTTTCACTTTTTTCCCTAGGTACTGAACTGTGTTTGTGCACTACCAATTAGAGAGAAAATGTACCTTAAAATGGAAAAAAATTGAAAATTAAATATTGGGAATTATGACAAAGTCTTCTGTAAACAGGATTTGAACAATGCCCCATGTAACTTATTTCTAAAAATTCACATCAGTTCCACTTGCTCCACATAGAAAGCTATCTTTTCTTGAATGATTACTATCCAGAGTGCTGCCAGCCATGCAAAGCTACCAGGTCTGTTTGAGCTACCAGAGGCAGCCTAAAGTAAATTTCTCCCTTGTTTCCTTAGCTAGTGCACCCTGTTTGCATGCTGCCAAATGTAGAACAAATGAATCTTAAAAAGAAGGTAAATAAAAAAAAAGATATATTGTGATAAACTGCAATGTGATCTCTACACAAGAATTGAACAATGCTTCATGTGCCTTATTTCTCTCGATTCACTTCAGTTACACCTTGTACCACAGAACTTGATATCTGTCAAGGTGCATTTACTGAAGTAAGTACTCTCCCTGTTGCAAGGGGCTGTGCACTGATGTCAGGCATGTTTGAGCTACCTACAGCAGCCTAAACTAATTTTTTCACTTTTTCCCTTAGGTACATAACCCTGCTCCTGCTCTGCTAAGTAGAGAGTAAATGAAGAATATATTAGAAAGGTAATATATGGTACAGTAATTACAGAAAGTGAATGGGATGCAATGCAATGCAAGAGTTTACGTAGCAATGGCAGAGCAAGAAGTGCATTAAAGTGAAGAATTCTTCCTTTGCATATCTCCTTGTAACATCAGACATGTACTTTGTTGAAAACAATCAGAATTGTAGTTAATGATAAATAATTTTGAAGTGGATAGACTAATGGCCACGTTAGCAGTAGTGACAATAGTTAATTTTAAATTTTTTAAACTACAACACAGTGGTATCATAAAATGTGATTAAATATGTATTCCGATAATCCTCTCTGAAAGTATCATGAAAGTATATTTGAACCATGCATCAGATATACTTCATCAATAAGCTCAGTGCAACAGAGAAAGATAACTGTCAGGTGTATTTTCTTCCCTGAATACTATCCAAAGTGGTGATGGGCAAGTAATACTACCTATCTGGTTTGTGCTACCTATGACAGCCTAACTAAAATTTTCACCTTTTCTTTAAGCCATGAAGTGATTTTTGCACTGCCAAGTGGCTCGTAAATGAAACAATAAAATATATATAAATTATCATTTATCAAATATTTTATATGTAGGTGTTTGACCAAATATGTTATGTTGCAAGAAGGACCTGTATGGGTTTAAACAATGAAACAAGGATATTGAAAACAAACATTTCACTCTGTTTCCCAGAGATGCTACAGACAAATAAATATATTAGCAAAGTGATAAAGAGTTTAGAGGTAATGATAATGTGATATTGTATTGTCACAACGAAAGTGCAACACAAGTTATGAAAGTTGCCCTTTCACATTTGACTGTGAATCTCTAGATGATTGGGATATTCCCAACAGATAACATAGGCATGATCTCACATGATATTAAACAAAGACTGCAGTCACTGGAGGTATATCCCTTCCTTTCTGTCTGGGGCATCCTTTCATTATCTATTTTTTTTATAATAACAACTATCTTTGTTTTCTGCCACATGTTATCATTAACAATTATTGCAGTATTTCCTTTAATATGAGCAACATTTCCTACTAAGGGCCAGTAACCATGATCATTTAAGCCAGCATTTAAATGTTAAAACTGTCATTCTTCTTAATCAGTCAATGTACATGCAGACTTTTTTAAGTCTCTTCTTCATGACATTTGCCTAGTAGGCATATATCAAAGAGGGGAGACTGTGAAAGTTGATTGCTCCTGTAGTTAGGGTAATCAGAGATACCTTCAAGCCTTTAACAAGGAACATTTATCAATGCTGGACTTAGGGTGTGTGCATGCAATTGTGAAGTCCTTACACCATGTTTATATTCCCTAAACTTAGTGTAGCTTTTGGTATTCAGGAATATTAATGATTTGACACCTCATTTGCATACTCACAGTGCTCACATGGCTAACTCTATTAGCTAATGCCCTTGTATTGTACTGGGGGAGTATTAAGAAACACAGAACTTGATACTACCAGTAAAACAAGATTCTGGGTGATATTGCTATTTCTTAAGTAATGCTTTTAGTTTAACATTAAAAGGTGAAGTGCAGTGACCACTGTAAAGCATTTGCATAATTTTCAATTTATTGTAAAGCATTTGTATAATTTTAGATTTTATTTATTTTCTCCCTTCCTTTTGCCATAGCCATGTCTGTATTTCCATAATTATGCTACAAAATGCTACATGAGCAATTTATAATTATTTTATTACATATGACATGTTTTCACACTTATTGGCGATGATTGTATTTTAAGTATGTAGGAAGGTCTGATGTTTTTTTTCTGTGTTAGCAGGAAATAAAATAAAGTATTTTGTTTTTTGTATTTCTAGCGGACTAAACTCCACAGCTGTGGATATGGCAGTTGTAACATTTTGGTTTTAATTTTCTAATGCTGCATTTGTAATTGTTTTTGTTAATGCAGCAATGTATTACAAAGTTTAAACCTGTGTTATATCTATTACAAAAATGTTAAAAGATCTGTGCTGATAACTGAGTTTTAAATATACTTCTTTTTTTTGTTGTGGGGGTTGGTGGGGAGATTTGGGGGTTGGTGGGGTGATTGTGGAGGTTGAGAGATTGGGGGCGTAACTTGTGTGTAGTCATAAGTGAGCAAATGCTTGTGTGCATATAGTTACACAGAACTGAGTTCAAGTCATCCTGTTTATTCATTATATATGTAACTATGTTTGTCTGTTTTCTGTTCCATCTCATGCAGAAGTATGGCACCCAAGAAGACATCTGTACCCCATAAGCCACCATATAGTGATGAAGAAAATTATGTCATTATCCAAGTCTTACTTCACTGTGGAGCTTTTCTGTTAAGGAGAGGTAAAGGTTATCAAACTGCCTGAGATATGATATAGTGCTAGAAGGCTTTGGGAGATCCTACTCACAGATATTACACCATCCAAATGACATAATTATAACTGATTGCCCTAGGGATATTGCTTTTGCCCCAGAACCGGTGGCTATTGGGGTGGACCTACTATAGAACTACCATTAACTGAAATTGAGAATTCCTGTGATATCTGGTCAGAGGGTTCCACAAAAATCCTTGATGTTGGTACAGATGTAAATGACAGACTCATAGTGTCACAATAACACTTTCCAGGTATGCAAGAAGCAACTGTCATTGTTATAGTTTTAGATGCATACACACACAGGCATATATACATCTGTTTACATGTATATATTCAGAGCCAGTGATAACTGTGTGAGTCAGACTACAATCATACATAAAGAGTGGAGTTTGCTTTGAGTTTGGATTTGGGGGGATCCATTTTTGTACAAGAACATTTTTAATCTTCACTTGTGAAGGGGGCCATTCTCTTTTTCTTGTTTCATTCGTATTGTGATACTTAGCAGACTTCTTTCCTTTTCAGTCTTCACATACAGCAACATCTGGGTTGTAGGCTGCCAGTCCATCTGCACATGGTAAGCACACATTCATTTATTATTGATATTGTATTCAAGGTAGATTGAGGTCTACATGACAAGAAAGTGCTTGCAGCTTTAGCATAACATATGAAGTTTAACATACCTTTATTGTAAGAACAAAATGTGATTAATTTTAGTCTCCATTTTTATGTTTATTGTGTTTATTGCTTGTTATCATAGGTGATCCTGACAGTGGCAATGTGGAACTCCTACCACCTGATGTCCGAGTATTGGTAGCCTCTGCTGCTGATGGTGGTGATGAAAAGACACAGCCTGGATGTGCAGAGGATCAGCCTGACACTAAGGTTGTGACTCCCACATCCCCTGCCCATATTTCAGACACAGTTAGTATGCCTACACATATGCAGGACAGAGAAACCTCTGATATAGGACAGGTTGAGGTTGACACAGTTGATCAACTAGTGTGGTTACTCAGGTTGCATAACTGGTTGCCTCTCCCAGTAACCATCATAAAGATGGTACTGTCACACAGGAGGATTGCTGGGGGTGCTCAGAGAAGGTATGTTGTCCACTCTCCACCTGAAACTGGTGTGTCATTAAGTGCCAGCACATGCTCGTGGAGGTACAGTCACATTCCACCCAGACCTTGGAACAGATAGTGTGACTATTGAATGTTGTACATTCTGGCATGATTGACTCCCTGAATCATGTAGGCAACTCTTTAGACAGAATGAATGACACATTGGATTGGGCAGTTTCTGTGATGGAATGTCTGTTGGGTGAGGGTGTTCATCCACATGGCTAGAGAGATGCTCACTGAGCTGGTGTTAGTAGACTTGGCCATGAAAGATCCCACTCCCTCAGTGACACTACATACACTGCTAAATCAGTGATTGTAATATCCAGACCCACATGAGGTAGGCCATAGGTCATGGTTCTGGACTTTGTCCTAATGAGAGCTCATCCAAAAGACATTGCTCACATTCAGGTAGCATCCTGACTTCTAGTTAGGGCTGTTCATGGAAGTACAAGTGCAATTCATAGCACAAGTGGTTCACATGGTCATGTTAGCTGAACTGAGTAGTCTACAATGCATGGCTCAGACCTGTGCAAGATGCCATGATGTAGTGCTAGCACAGTGCTTGGTTGTGTTCATGCAGACACACACAGAGAAAAGAAAGTCACTTGTCCATACCACTTTACACACATGCAAACTGTCTAAATAGTACTATTGAGTGCTATACATCTCTTGTTACTGGCCCTGAGCACTATATACTGTGATAGATACATATGTTTCTTACTTGCACACACTAGTGTCAGTCTTGTCCTCCTACCCCCCCCCCATGCAAATGTTGATGACGGTGTCCTGCACTTTGCAAATTTCTTTGTGACTTAGGGTTGCATATAAGCCTGAAGCACACAGTGGATAGCTGATGCTCGCTTATACACAAGATTGGATTTATCAGTATGCATTGCAGAGTCAAATTTGTTGATATCGTGTTCCTACTCATTTGTGAATGGCTTACTGCTATATTGTTGTAACACATCATATTTTATTTTATTTTACATTTGTTTACCAGGAAAGTCTGACTTGGAATGAGCCCATTTTCAGTGGAGGCCCAGGGAGAAATGCTCTAGGTGTATGTCTTTGTAACATGGGAGAAAACCATAGCACTTGGAGGAAACCCACATGAATGCAGGGAGGACATGCAGACACCCCAACCAAGAATTGAATCAGAGAACCTCTTGTTGTGAGGTGACAACACAAACTGCTGCACCACTTTCAAGTAATTTTGTCATTACAGCATTGGAAGCATTAGGTACTTCAGGCTTGCTTCTTGGTATAGTTGTGCAAATTAGGGTATAATTGACCTGTTCCATGTTTTATGGACTGTGGTCAGTTGAAATGCTTGATGCAAACTATTGCTTCTAACACATTCATGTTATGTTGCAAACATCTTACAGAGTATTTATTACTGACATAACTGCACACTTCAGACAAAAGGGTCTTCTTAGGGGCATATGCCTATTTCTATATAAGAGTAATCAGTTATATGACTTGTTTTATTTCTTTTATTTATAGGTTCCACACTTACCCTGTCATTACCATAGGTAACAATCAGAATACAAACATTACATGGCTAAGTAAAGGTTGTGGTGTCTAACCGGCATCAGTTTTCCTAAGTGTACGTTCATGAGATCTTCGGCTTTGAGCTAGGTAGTGATTGGATATCCAGTCCAGCATAATCCAGGCACTCAGTCGCAAATCCTTCAAGTTATTGCCAGGGAAGTAAATCCAAAAGACGTACTATTAAAAAATAACGCTTTTATCTGTGAAAAAGAAAGAGCGTTTTCGCCGTAGTATTACCACAGCTTCTTCAGAACAAACCATTTTTTAAAAAACGCCCATTTATATACAAAACATGCATAGCGTGGTATAATAGTAGCGTACATTTAAAGAAACACCATATCAAAACCACGCACAATGCACTTGCAAATTGTAATCACTCAAATGCTTTCACAGTTAGAACACTGGTGGAAGAATATTAAATAATTAAAAATGTAGTTTCCTGTAGATCTTGTGTTAAATACCATTATAAGCGCATCACAAAATGAACAGAAGAATAAACAGAAAATTAAATAAACCACAGACACCCCTTTTAAAACCTAAAAGCTGTCAGCTACAAAAACAAATTAACTGGCAGCCTGAAGGATGTTATACTAAAATTATTTACAATTATAATGTATTAATTAGTATAAAAAGTTAGACATATCAAAAAAAAATATATATTAAAAAAAAATATATATATATATATATATATATATATATATATATATATATATATATTTATATGTTTAGAGGTATGTATATGTTAATGCTTGTAACATATAGTATCAAACATGGCAAACAATCAATTAGTTTTTTAACTAAAAGGAATGAAATAAATGACATGTATTAAATCCATTGGAACTTAACTACACTTTTGTCTCAAGCAGTTCCTCATCTTTAATATACAAGAAATGTTGCAATTTTCGTTTAATCCTGGGAAACAAAAATAATTCAAACGTAGTTGCCATTCTAGTTCTCTAATCTCTAAGAGAATGTTAGTTGGTCCTCCCCTCATAGACTGTGGTACTGTGTCAATAGCCATAAAGCAAAAACTATGTCCCTCATGTTTTAGGCAGTGTTATGCTAGAGCATTTTCACATTTTTTTGTTCTTATTGCATACAAATGCTCATATACCCTATCACGTAGCCTACGATCAGTCTTACCTATGTAGTATCCTTCGCAGCAGTTACATAAAGCCAAGTAAACTATAGACCTAGAAGTACAATTAAGTTTGTAATTAATATAGTGAGTGATTACAATTTGCAAGTGCATTGTGCGTGGTTTTGATATGGTGTTTCTTTAAATGTATGCTACTATTATACCACGCTATGCACGTTTTGTATATAAATGGGCGTTTTTTAAAAAATGGTTTGTTCTGAAGAAGCTGTGGTAATACTACGGCGAAAACGCTCTTTCTTTTTCACAAATAAAAGCGTTATTTTTTAATAGTACGTCTTTTGGATTTACTTCCCTGGCAATAACTTGAAGGATTTGCGACTGAGTGCCTGGCTTATGCTGGACTGGGAAGTGGCTATTTGCTGTGTTTCACAAGTTTGTTTTTTGTTTGAGTTGAGTGATTGGCTATCCTTTGTTTCTTAGTCAGAGACGGGGCATACTGTTCATGTCTCCATCTGCCAGCACCATCTGTAGTTGGCAGTTCTCTCTCAGACTTCTCATCTGTTCTTTCTGCTGCTGGCCCTGCCTGTGGTCCTTGAAACTGTAGTCCTTCCCCTTGCTGTCCTTGTTGAAGCTGTTTCCTGAGAATTATATTGTGTAACATGGCACAGATTGTAAGTATTTCATTACAGGTACCTGGGTTGTACTGCAGTGCACCTCCTGATGTGTCTAGACAATGGAACCTTGACTTAAGCAAACCAAATACTCATTCTATGATATTTCTAGTTTGAGTGTGAGCCTCATTGTATCATTGCTCAGTAGGGTGTCATGAGCCAGGGGTCCACAGCACAGCACCACACAGATGCCCTTAAGAAATGTTACCCCTAGCAAACCTGATACACAGGTCACAAGTGTGCCATATGTGTCGTGGAAACCTCCTGGGTTACCTGCACAGACATTGTAGATAATCCCTTGGGCATTGCAGATAACCTTATAATTTATTGGAAATCTTTTCTGTTGATGTATCTCCTTCCCTGTTCCTGGGTGGAACTTTTATTTCAATGTGTTTGCAATCTATGGCCCTCAAAACTTCAGAGAAGTGTGCTATTGCATACAATTTCTGCATGGTCCTTGCTCTCTCCTGTGGTGTTTGTGGGAAACAGATATGCTCCCTTACACGTAGTAGCATTTAAAAACGGATGTAATATTCTACAGGCTGATGCCTGTGACACCCCTAGTATATCTTCTTTGGTCTCAGGAAACTACCAGTAGCTAGAATATGTAATGCTACACATGCCTTTGTTTCCATTGGAATCATACCTCTCAACCTGGAAACATCAAAAATCTGGGCAAAGCCCATGAAAAATAGGTACAAATCTGTACGCTGATTAATATAAAATTTGCATACATAATTACATAACCCTGCCCACTCCAATGGAATTGTGGGATACCAATTTTCAAACGCAAGCTGAACAGACAACCAGAATATGGCACCAGAGTCCTCCTGCAGTCATTCCAATGTCCCATTACCAGGCTGTTTCACCCCATTTACCATAAACACTAATGTGTGCATGCATACTGCTGCTTTACTTCTACAATGATTATTTGGATTTTATTTTTACATTTTATAGCACAATGTACAAACATTAATAGATATCTGCTAAACAAAGCAATACTGTCTCAAAATGAAAATTGGCATTAAAACTTCTCTGCCCTTGAAACTCACAAACAGCATTGAAACCCACACCACAGCCAAAGAAAATGCATCTGGCCAATGGTGGCTAAAGATCACCTTTGGACTGTTTTCAAATCATAGGTCCCTTGTATACAAAACAAGAAAGGTACATGCATTATTTGATACACCTTCCTGACTTTATTAAATGATATCCCTTGTATAATACAGCACACTTGTTAGACTTAAGTTCGAGCACAATTTTAAATTTATTGTTTGAACATTTTTCCATTAGGCAATGAAACAAAATGCAAGAACCAATAATGACAAAACTGACAAATTCAGAACACCTCCATCATAAAAGTCTACTTACAAATATATATATATATATATATATATATATATATATATATATATATATATATATATATATAGACTGTCAGTAGTATAAGCTATAGGCATTTTGCACAGCTTCTTGCACTTATTTTCAGTTTCATTTTTTTGGGAGGGGATAAAAGGCCAAAAACCAAGGACACATTTTAAACATTGCTTGTATAATTTTAAAACGTTGCTAGAATAAAATGTTATGTTACCACCATGCATTTCACTTCCAAGTTTTGAACCCAGGACCCTATGCACTAGGGTCAGAGCAACATACCACTATGCCAAATCAGCAGCTTCCTGAAAGATAGGAAGACTTAAATGGCTATCATTCACTGAATTCAGGTCTCACTTCTCACCTTAGCTCTCAACCTCTTAGCACAAAAAAAAACTGGACAAAGCCAACAATGGGGGAATACAGAATTCAGTTATCACTGTAGCTCTCAATGTCTTAGCACAAAAAACCTGGACAAAGCCAATAATGGGGGAATACAGCTTCAAAATAGGGACAAATTCCAAATACTCATTTTATAAAGCTAGAAAATTTCTAGAATAAAAGGTTTTGTGTTACCATTTATTTTCTCAAGAATATTTGTTTGTTTGTGTCTTTCGGCTTTTCCCGGTTAGGGGTCACCACAGCGGAACTCTGGTCCGCTAATGATTGGCAGTAGACTTTTATGTGCCGAGTTGCCATCCCTGACGCACAACCTTTAACGAAGGTACGCCCATTAACGCATGTATCCACACAGAAGACGCTCTAGCTGAGAATCGAAAGGGACGTTTAGCTGTGAGGTGACAACGCTACCGCAGCACCACCACCGCCGTATTTTCTCAAGAATATGATGTCTGAAATTCAAATGTCTGTCATTTAGTGAAGTCAGTTTTTCAGTGATTTGCCACAAAAATCCCAAAAAAACACAGATTTTAATGAGGAACCCTGAAAAAAAAACACAGATTTAATGAGGAACGGAACAAAAATATGAGACATGAATTCACAAGTGGTGGTGGCTAAGGACTTTAGGCTCTTTTTGTCTTGTACTCAAGGTACAGGGTTTGAGCCTGGGTACCTCTACCCACCAGGTGTATTCATCTTGGGGCATTCACACACACACACACACACACACAAAAATAAATAGTATAGAATAGTGGATACACATACACACACTTAGAAACTTGTTAGAATAACAAACTTAGCATTAGCATGATTTTTGAAAGCTATTAATTCTGAAACCCCAATATTAGTCATAGGTTCATAGGTGTGTACTAGGCTAATGGTCCTGGGGCCTTTACAAGCCTAGCCATAGGATTACCCTGGCATCGTGCCACACGACCTTAGTTCCCAGTGTCTTTGTCGAGTAGAGCCACTGGAGTTATCCCTGGGGTGAATTTTCTGTTTCCCATCCACTCATCAAGATTACTCTTGAACACAGTCAGCGAGGTGCTCTGCTTGGCATGTATGGGAAGTCTGTTCCATAGCATGGGCACTTTCTGGGTTATGAACCTGTCCCTCCAGCATGTTCTGTTAATTGTGGTAATGAGGTTGAGGTCTCTGTAGCATGTGGTGCGGAGGGATTGGGATTTCTTTAGATGTAGCATTTCTAACAGAGCTGGGTCAGACATGGCTTTGTAAGTCAAGCAGAGATCACCTCTAAGTAGACAATATGAGACAGAGAATAGTTGGAGTTTTTTACGTCTGTCCATATAGGATGTTTCTAAGCCTAGAATCCTCTTTGTGAGGTACTTTTGTGGCCTCTCCAGTTATTGCAGGTGTCTAGTGAGGTACATGCCAAATGTACCTGATGATTGGCCTAATGAGGGAAGAGTAGAGAGAGTCAATGACCTCTTTCTTCCTGGATGCAAAACCCTTAGTAATGAGATGTTTCACATAGAAGGACTTTCTGACCACAGTGGCAATGTGGTGATCAAAAGAGAGGTTGCTGTCAACCTGTGTTCCCAGATCTCTT
Organism: Protopterus annectens; assembly: GCF_019279795.1. Classification (NCBI taxonomy): domain Eukaryota; kingdom Metazoa; phylum Chordata; order Ceratodontiformes; family Protopteridae; genus Protopterus; species Protopterus annectens. The sequence continues at coordinate 1,211,307,596 of NC_056731.1, forward strand.
ATAACGCCTTCACTGTTCAGTGGACTACCATCAATGTGGTAATTCATGGGAACTGGGTTTTTTCCAAAGGGGATGATGACACATTTTTTGGCATTGAGTTTAAGGCCATGGTTCTGACACCAGTTGTTGGTCACAGTGAGGCCATTCTGTAGAATGTCAACATCATTTGGGGACTTAATAATAGCTTCCAACTTGCAATTATCTGTGAACTTTGTCAGCTAGAGTCTCTTCATGTTGGCCTGGACTTCAGAGAAGTAGATGCCAAACAGGAGAGGACCCAGGACCGAACCCTGTGGGGCTCCACTCGTGACCAATTGGCAGTCTGACTTGGAGTCAGCTACTTTCATACTGTGGGTTCTATCTGTGAGCCAGTTTGCAACCCACCTAGTGATATAGGGGTTGATGCCAAGCTTAGTGAGTTTTTCTATGATTCCTGAGTGGGGAATGGTATCAAAAGCCATGGCCAGATCAAGGTAGGCTGTATGAATCACCTTGCCTTCATCCACAGCTCTTGTGACTGACTCAAAGAAGTCAACCAAGTTGAGCAGGCATGATCTATCCTTCACAAAACCAAACTGTGTGGGATACAGAGTTTGGAGATTCCCTATATACTTGTTTATTAGGTCCATGATGATGCGTTCCATAGCTTTGTATATCAGAGTTATCAGGCTAATGGGGCAATAGTTCTCAGGGTCTGCAGTCGCTCCTCCTTTGTGGAGAGGGATGACTGTAGCAGTGTGCCTTTCAGCAGGGACAAAGCCTGAGGTGAGGCTGTGATTGATCAGGGCACACAGATGAGGTGCCAGTTCACTCTGTAGTTCATGTAAAACACAACCAGGGATATTGTCAAGTCCCATAGAAGCTGTATTCTTGGCCTTTGACAGTGCTATTTTAACATGTGCAGCAGTAATGCTGGGTGTCTGGCAATTTACTGGTATTGTTATTGGTCCTTTGGGGGAGGATAGAGAGGTAAAGTTGGCACTGAATCTGTCGGCCAGTATACTGGCAATATCTGTTGGCTCAGTATAGGATGTACCATTGTGCTGTAGCTCAGAGCAAATCTGGGTATTGCCATGAAGATTCTTTACATAACCATAGAATGCCTTGTGGTTGTCTTTACTATCTGCTGAAATTCTGTTTTCATACCTAGCTTTAGAGGATTTGATGAGGGATCTCAACTTTTTGTTGAGGCAGATAAGGGAGTTTTTCCAGTCTTGGGACTTCACCTTATTCCGCATCAGTTTCCTCCTACTGTTGTAGAGTTTGTTTATGGCAGGGTACAACCAGATTGGCTTCCTTTTTTTGGAGGAGAGTATCTTGGTTCTATTTGGTATGGCGAGATCCATGCATTTGTGTACATGTTCGTACAGTGCATTGGTGGATGATGTTGCAGTCACGCAACTGTTCTCCATTTGCATGGGTGCCATGAAGTTAGCCACCTCTGTTTTTAGGATCCCAAAGTTAGCTTTGCAGAAGTTTTTCATGGTGGTTATTTTTGGTGGGGGGAGGGGGGGTGAGCGGGATGTGGATTTCAGAGGTGATTAGTTTGTGGTCGGATCTAACCAGGGAGGAGCTGACTATTGGTGTAGAGCAATGGTTGCCCATGCTAGTAATGACCAGGTCAGGGATGTTGCTACCTCTAGTGGGGGTAAGAATGAGCTGGTCCAGGGCATTGGAATTAATAAACTCCAGGAAAGGTTGGGCATGTGTATTGGTACATGAGTAGTTTACCCAGTTAATGGAGGGGTAGTTGAAGTCGCCTTGTAAGAGAGTATTAGGTTGGACCCTAATATTCTCCAGGGTGCTTAGGAATGTGGAGTGCGAGTCTTGGGACATAGTTGGGGATCTATAGCAGGCTACAACCTGAATCGCTGTCTAACCCAGTGTTAGCTGCACCTGATGCGTTATGTTGGGCTACCAGTCTGAAGGTGTGCACATCCTTTATGAATATGGAAACACCACTGCCTTTGGAGTTTCAGTCCAAGTTCTAGGGCCTAAAGGTGTGGAATGAGTTATAGCCTGGTAGTGCAGGGGTGCTTTCTGGTTCCTTGAACCAGGTCTCTGTTACAGCACAAATGTCAATGTTCGCCATTCTAAGGAGTGCCTCGAGCGAGTGCATTTTGAGATTTAGACTTCTAGCATTGAGCAACATGACCCTCAGATTGCATTTGTTTTGTAGCTGTTACGGTGATAATTTGGTCTTTGGAACACTGCCTAAAAAAAGCACTATAGGGGTGGCAAGAGCCTTGGCCAGTATCCAGAAGCCCAGTGGATGACAGATGCAGGCCATCTCTGGCAAAGCATCAAGGTCTGTCAATCATAGGTTCATAGGTTCATTGGTTGGTACTAGGCTATCGGCACTAGGGCCTATGCAAGCCTAGCCATAACAATTCCCTGGATATTTCTTCCCACAATATTTACTTCTCCAGGCCCCTGTCTAGCAGGGCAACTGACATGATCCCCGGGCTGAATTTCCTATCTCCCATCCAATCATCAAGGTTCCTTTTGAAGAGGGCCAAAGATGCGCTCTCCTTGATATGTATGGGCAGTCTATTCCAGAGTATGGGGAGTCTCTGGGTCAGGAACCTATCCCTCCCTGGAGCGTGTGGCTCTGAGGGATTGGGATTTCTTTAAGTGGAGCATGTCCAACAGCTCAAGGTTTGACATGGCCTTGTATGTTAAGCAGAGATCGCCTCTGAGTAGACGATATGCCACAGAGTATAGCTGGAGTTTTTTTAGATGGTCCGTATATAGCATCTGCTTTAGGCCTGTGATTCTTTTAGTGAGATATTTCTGTGGCCTTTCAAGCTGTTGCAGATGTCTTGTGAGGTACATGCCAAACGGGGCATTATACTCTATAATGGGTCTAATGAGGGATGAGTACAGTGGGACAATGACCTCCTTTTTTCTGGATGAAAAGCCCTAAGTGATGAGGTGTGCCACATAGAAGGATTTCCTGACTGTTGTGGCAATGTGGTTATCGAAAGTGAGACCACTGTCCACCAATGTGGTTATCAAAAGTGAGACCACTGTCCACCTGTGTCCCTAAGTCTCTCATCACACTTTCAATGTTTAGTGTCCTGCCACCTATATGGTAATTCATGGGTACATGTTTTTTTCCAAAGGGGATAACTATACATTTCTTGGCATTAAGCTTGAGCCCATGGTTCTGGCACCAGGCATCTGTTTCTGTAAGGCCCTTTTGTAGAATATCCACATCATTTGGGTATTCAATAATGGCTCCCAGTTTGCAGTCATCTGCAAACTTTGTTAGCCAGAGTCCCTTAGTGTTGGCCTGTACTTCAGATAAGTAGATGCCAAACAAGAGTGGTCCCAGGACTGAACCCTGAGGTACTCCACTTGTCACTTGTCTGGAGCTGGATTTGGAGTTGGATACTTTTACTGTTTGGGTTCTGTCAGTAAGACAGTTAGCAACCCATCGAGTGACGTAGGGATTAATGCCCAGCTTAGTAAGTTTATCTATGATTCCAGAGTGGGGGATGGTGTCAAAGGCCTTAGCAAGGTCCAGATAGGCTGTGTGGACTGCCTTACCCTCGTCCACAGCTCTGGAGACTGATTCGAAGAAGTCAATCGGATTCAGGAGACAAGATCGGCCCTTCACAAACCCAAACATCCCAGGCAGACAGATACTGGATCCCATTAGAGTGACACCAGAAACTTAGCCAATTGTTGAAATCAATCATTTTCTGCTTGTACTGTGTGGTATCATTCTGGGTGATTGTAGGATGCTGCTCAGGGCTAGGGTCATACCTGGCTGAGCTACATAATCTGATAGCTCCTCCATGTCTCTTTTCATGTAGTCCAGGGAGATACGTCTCAGGTCTTTCACACCCACATGTACAATGACAGTGTCATATTTGTACCTGTTGTTGAGCGACCTGAGTGCATGCATTATGTGTTGGATCCTGGCACCTGACAGGCAGCTGACTGTTACTTTCTCCTTATTCAACCTAGTGAGTGGGACATCAGTGTGTCTCACTATCGAGTCACCTATAACTAGTGTGTTGGACATGCTGTTTTGCCTTAGGGGCTTTGGTTGAGTGGCACACTGTTTAGGAGAGTTATGTGTCTCATGATTAGTGTTGTGATGTGGTGGTCATGTGCATTTCTGCCTTGGAGGTCTCTGCTGCTTGAGTAGATTTCTATTGAGACCCTCCATGAAGGTGGGTGTGTGGTTTGTGTTTTTATGTGAAGGCAGTGGTGGGGTGTGTTCCAGAGGGCTATGTGTTCCATGTGGTGTGGTGCAAGTGTTGACCTTCTCCTTTTGACCAGCTATTCCAGTCTTGGCTGGAGAGTGTGTGGCTTCCAGTTTGGATATATAAGTGCATTACTCGCAAGTCTGAGTGTTGGAAGGTAAGAGGAGAGGGTTGTCTGTGTACATGAAGCAGTTGCTACATTGCCTCAGAATGCCAAAGTTCACCAGGTTAATGGGAGAAAGCACAGGGAACTGACCTTTAATGCAGAAAAAGGCAATAAAACAGCAATCCAAACAAAGAAGGCAGAGTAGACACTTCAAAAAAGTCTCAGTTAGAAATGCACCAAATCAGAATACAAATGAATTAAAACCAACCCCTTCTTAAATACAGACTTAATCATTCAATTAAACAAACCAATTAAAAATAAAAAATACACTGTCAATTTCCAAAGAACATTAATAAATCTTCTTCTTTTATTCACGGTACTTTAAAACACTTAACATTAACTGTGTTTTGTCAGTAATCTGATTTGCCATGATGTTTCTCTCGTTCTACATAATTTCTGAAACTTTTATCTGGCTTACAAACTTCCAAGACTGAAAACACAAATTTTTAAAACAGGAACAATCAACAGAATGCATTTTATACTGTAAATATGTTCTTTTGCTGCAGGAAGTACACATTCCAATGTAGACTACCCCTAGTGTTACAATTTACAAAACAGGGAACTTTAATGGTTCTATCACTATGAAATGTATGGTCCCACTGAAATGTAAAACGACAAATTTTACAACCTTCACAACAAAAACATACCTTTTTTAACCATTGTATTGCTGTCTAGAGAAGATGAATTATTGTATTCTAACATTTTTGATGTTATTGGTGTTTCTAAAACAATTGATGGTTTATATCCTATTATGTTTGTGATATCAATGTTACCTTGAATCACTTTCCAATTCAAATAGAATACAGATGAAATACTGTTCATATCCACTCATATCAAACGAGCAAACAACTTTGGAATTGAAGTTCCCTCTTTTGTTGACTATTTAAGTGAAAACAAGTTCTTGATGTGTCATTGAGAATATCTAAATGTGTAGTATGACATTTACTAAAAATGTCATACCCAACTTTAAATAACACGTCACTATTGTAACCCCTATCCAAAAACATGGATGTTAAAAAATGAAACTCATTGACCAAATCATTATTTCGTGTGGTCATCCGACAGGCTCGGATAAATTGCCCTTTTGGAATATTAGCAATCAAATGTCTAGGATGACAACTTTTGTAGTGTAAATAACCATTGGTGAACGTGTGTTTTCTGTGTATTTTACTGTGAAATCTGTGTTCTTCAGTATCCCACCATAAACACACATCTAAAAAGTTCACTTGTAATCCACTGTCACCTTTTGTAAATTTCAAAAAATCAGAACCCATATTGATGTCGTTTAAAAACATGTCAATAGTATTGTCGTCACCTTCAATAATAAAGAACAAGTCATCAATGAATCTGTTGTAGAAAACAATGTTAATCTTTTGGCTCAACGAAGGCAAAATTTCCTTTTCCCACCATGCCATCACACGAAATAATGATTTGGTCAATGAGTTTCATTTTTTAACATCCATGTTTTTGGATAGGGGTTACAATAGTGACGTGTTATTTAAAGTTGGGTATGACATTTTTAGTAAATGTCATACTACACATTTAGCTATTCTCAATGACACATCAAGAACTTGTTTTCACTTAAATAGTCAACAAAAAGAAGGGAACTTCAATTCCAAAGTTGTTTGCTCGTTTGATATGAGTGGAGATATGAACAGTATTTCATCTGTATTCTATTTGAATTGGAAAGTGATTCAAGGTAACATTGATATCACAAACATAATAGGATATAAACCATCAATTGTTTTTAGAAACACCAATAACATCAAAAAAATGTTAGAATACAATAATTCATCTTCTCTAGACAGCAATACAACGGTTAAGAAAGGTATGTTTTGTTGTGAAGGTTGTAAAATTTGTCGGTACATTTCAGTGGGACCATACATTTCAGTGGTTAATAGTGATAGAACCATTAAAGTTCCCTGTTTTGTAAATTGTAACACTAGTGGGGTAGTCTACATTGGAATGTGTACTTCCTGCCCAGCATTCTATATCGGAATGACTACACGTAGTCTAGCCACCCGTATAAAAGAACATATTTACAGTATAAAATGTAAGGATGAGAATAATGCTTTATTTAAGCATTCTGTTGATTGTTCCTGTTTTAAAAAATTTGTGTTTTCAGTCTTGGAAGTTTGTAAGCCAGATAAAAGAGCAGGGGATTTCAGAAATTATGTAGAACGTAGAGAAACATCATGGCAAATCAGATTATTTTCTGACAAATATCCAGGCTTAAACGACACAGTTAATGTTAAGTGTTTTTTAAAGTACCGTGAATTAAGTATTAAAAAAGAAGAAGATTTATTAATGTTCTTTGGAAATTGACAAGTGTATTTTTAAATTTTAATTGGTTTGTTTAATTGAATGATTAAGTCTGTATTTAAGAAGGGGTTGGTTTTAATTCATTTGTATTCTGATGAAGTCGTGAGATGAAAGCGGTGAATAAATGTTTGTACGCTATTTTTGTGCTTGCCTAATTAAGTTCGCTATTTTGGTGCATTTCTAACTGAGACTTTTTTGAAGTGTCTACTCTGCCTTCTTTGTTTGAACTGACCTTTAAACATGCCTCGAGGGGTGGACATTGATAATAAGTCCTAGATCTGTTTCCTTGTAGAACGTTTAGTGCTGGTAGCACTTGTGTGCTACAATAATTGCACAAGAAGTCTGGTAAAGTGCTAAACTAATAAGCTAGTATAAGTGCAAGAGAGGAGAGAACAAGTGGATCTAAGGGAAAAACTGAAGAGCAGACTCTGGCACCGCTCAGAAGCTTACAAACAGTCCTGGATACAGCAAGTCTGTATCTGGACTAGACTAGCTACAGCAAAGGTGGGAAACAAAAGCAAATGAGGGATTTTAAGCCAGAAAGTTGAAAGAGCTGGAAGAAACTGCCCAAAACATCATTATTTAGTGACTGCAGAATTTACACATTTGCCAGAAATCTCACAAACTTTATGAGGAACAGATCTACATATAAGGCAAAAAAGAAGTCAGAGACATTCTGGACAATAAGGGACAACTGAAAGCATCTAACACCTCTGATATACACCACACACACACACACACACACACACACACACACACACACACACACACACACACACACACACACACACACACACACACACACACACACACACACACACACACTTAGAAACTTGTTAGAATAACAAACTTAGCATTAACATGATTTTTTAAAGTTATTAATTCTGAAACTCCAATATTAGTCATCATTATTTAGTGACTGCAGAATTCATACATTTGCCACAAATTGTACAAACTTTATGAGCAGCAGCTCTACATATGAGGCAAAAAAGAAAATCAGACATTGTGGACAATAAGGGACAACTGAAAGCATCTAACACCTCTCATACACACACACACACACACACACACACACACACACACACACACACACACACACACACACACACACACACACACACACACACACACACTGTTCTAAATACCAAGCTGAAATTCATTCTAATAACACTTCACAAATACCTTAAGCTGAGCTGATAATCTGTAACGCTCACTCCGTTCTAACTAAAAGCTGGTTCACAAATACCTCACTCAATAACTGAGCTGATAACTCTGCAACGCTCATTCCGTTCTAACTAAAAGCTGGTTCACAAATACCTCACTCAATAATGCTTCACAAATACCTTAAGCTGAGCTGATAACTCTGCAATGAACATTCCGTTCTAAATAAAAGTGTAGCAAGCTGGTTCACAAATACCTCGTTCTAACTATACTCTGTAGCAAGCTCTGCAAGCTGGTTCACAAATACCTAATTTTAACTGAACTCTTTAGCAAACTCTGCAATAACGCTCGCTGGTTCACAAATACCTTAAGCTGAGCTGATAACACTGAACTCCGTAGCAAGCTGATAAATCTGCCTTCCCACTTGCAATTCAAATACCTTAAGCTGACGCTCGCAGTCAGAAACTTTCAAAGAGTGAAGCAGCCAGCCTGAAATGTGTGCACTTGACCTCAATTCCGACAGGCTGACAAAGGTGATGTCATCGCGCACGTGATGACAACAGCTGAAAAAGCAAAAGAAAAAAATTTTAAAATAAAGCTGGAAAAAATCGGAAATGAAGGGGTGCTACTCAGGAATTGTAGCACCCCATTATTTGGACCCCAAAACTCTGTAAAAACTGAGTAATTCGGTAGAGTTGGGAAGTATGATTGGAATGGGTTCTCTATGATTTCCCTAGGGCCTGAGGTGGGGGTTGGCAGAGGGTGCATATTTCCTCCAGTGTTTTCCTGTCCACCCTCTATCTCCCAGTAATTTCTGTTTCATGCTAAGTTAGATGGGGTCCAAACACCCTTCTTCTTGCCCGAGGTCTGGCAGCAGCAGCACCCTGATTTAATGCCTGTTGCACATACAGTATAATAATAGCAGCAAACCCTAAAATTAATTTTTCTTTCTAAGTGTAATCGTGTCTGTATTCCAAAAGGTTTTGGTGTACATAGCAAAAGCCTACACTAAATGTACATGATTGCTCTATAGCGTTCTGTATAGGTCCGCCATGTTGGATTGGTTAATTTGCATGTACTTCAGATATTTATGTTTTCATTAGAATATTCTGCCATTTCCTTTTGTTTGGTGGATCTATATGTCAAGTAGAGCTTCTTAATGAATACCAAATAGCAAATTTGCTTGCATGCCTATTCCTGCTAGCTATACTTTGTGTAGTTATTTACGAATCCTGGCTAGAATCTTAGGCTAACAGGATGTAGGGATGTGTTCTCAAGAAAATATAATACAGAGTCATTTGGTCATTGTACAGGCTTCAGAATGCAGTACTATGTACCTCTCAAAGCCCAGTGGAAAGGGCTATTGCTATCCTGGAAATGGTGTAAAGGAGAGAGTAAAAAGTGATTGGGTTTGTAGATGACCTGGACAAAGAGGGATGGATAACTGATTTGGGAATCTTTTCTTTGGAGACTGGGAGTGATGGAGATAAAATCTGGGCATGCAAAATGTTGAAGGGAGATTGTAAAGGGATGCAGTACAGAGACACAACTACTGTGAGGTGAACAGGGCACGTGGCTCAGATGTATGTTTTCAGGGGACATGTTTGGCCCTTTGCTGATGGGGCTTAGTGCAGTACTAATATTCATTTAAGAAGCCACAGGTGATACCATGACATCTTAAATGAATGGTGATACCGCATTCACACAGGTACCTTGTTGGTAACTATAGCAAGATGTTTGCAGTTCAGGGTAAAGTTTGTTTTCCTAGATTGCCTAGCTATGGCTCTGAAAGGATGGAATTTAGGAAAAAAAAAGAAGAAACTACAAACAAAATAATAACTATTTCATTGTGGACTTAAGGACTTTCTATTTCATAGATAGGATGGTAGATGCATGGAATAGATGGCCGAGTGGTTTGTGACTGTATTCGAAATTATGAATTTAACTCATTAAACCCTTGAGATGCCTATAGGTGTTTCTCTGAGATCATCCTAATGACAGCTCTGGCCATTTAATATTGCTTATCCATATTTACATTAATAATTGCAAAATAAGCTACATACCCACTATTGAATGACTTCACCTTAAAGCTTAAATGATGGGCAACACACATGCATTAATATTTGACCTCTGTCTATTGTAGCTAAAAATATATTAACTGATTTTGCATATTATTTATACTGTCATAATTTTAATATTTTCTAAATGTCTAGGTAAGCGAGGAACACAGATGGAGTTGCTTAGCCTCACAAGAAAGCTCACAGCTGGAGGAAAATGCTGCTGAGAATAAGTTGCAGCTTGAGTGATTACTGAGCTAGTGTACATTGTTTAAAAATATATAAATTAATATTTACTGTGCTTTTTGTGATTTATAACATGCAGTCGAAGAGCTAGACTTTGATGAATACTACCACTGTAAAGGCTAGTGCACTGAGCAATTTGCCATTTGCATTCATTTAGAAACACAATTCTAGAGCTATGACCATTGTTTGAACAGTGAGGGTATAACATGATTTTGAGATATACAACCATTGAAAGTTGCAGTGCAAATCTCCACAGCTCCATTGAAGGGAAAAGGTTAAGAAGACATAGGTGAAAGGTACAGATGGCGAAGGCATGGAAGGAGGATCAAATGCAGCATGCTAGCTGCAGACAGTGAGCAGACTAGATACAAAATCGGTCTTCTGCTATAGCAGGAATAGGCATGCATGCACTTTCTGATGGCATATTTTCTTCCCAGAGATTGCATGACTCCCATCCCCCAGAAATGATTCTATGAATGAGTAGCCACTGAGCTGCATAATGGGAACACTGTGGATGTGGGGTACTTGGATTCCATCAGGGACAATGTATCTGAAAGGTGTTTTTGAGGGAAATTAAAAGGTATTGGGGGATAACGAACAGTTTAGAATTAGGGAGGAATGCAAAGAAGAAAGGGATTCCAGTGGCATAGAGAGATAGAGAGAGAGATAAATCCCGGGGGAGGGGGGGGGATTTCACACAGTAGATATCCAAACCAAGACAGATGTAGGGTAAATGCTAGGCATGCAGGTGAAGGGAGATAGGATTTCCAAAAGACACCATGCTGTGGCCATGATGGCAGCACTCCTGAAGCTTGAGCCATGCCTCCACTGACAGAAGAAAAAATTCTTAAGTTGAAACCTCAGACAAAAAGAGGACAAATTCACTGGACTGGCAGGCAGACTTTAAGGTAGAGGGGTACTAGTAAAAAAAAAAAACAGAATGCAAGGAACAAGACCAGAAAAGAATGGAATGGAAAATGTTTCAGTTCTGCGACTATTCCTGTTTTGTGTAAGTTAAATTGATAAAACTGTAAGTTTGTGTAGTAAAACAAAGATCAGTGTGATAGTCACAAAAATAGAGGCCAACCTTTAAGGAGCTCTGCAGTGACTTTCCAGGACAGTTAACATAGGGAGGATAGTATTTAAATCAAATGCAAACCTGAGAGTCCACAGAAATCATACGGACTTGCTGGGAAGTCTGAAGCAGGACAGGAAGAAAAGACTCAGAGTCATAATCACCTTAAGCTAACTCATGCTTTGAAACATGAAAGAGTAGTACACAAGACTGAAAGGATGCTGGGATGAATCCAGCGATACTGAGGCCATTCATTCACTGGACAAGGTAGTGGTAAGGCTGCATCTGTTGTACTGTGCTGATTTTTGCTTGCCATATTAATGAAGAGTTTTCAGAAAGTATGAAATGTATACTTACCAAAATGATGAAGAGAGTAGAGGAAGCGGACAACAAGGAGGCATGTATAGATTAAAATACCGAAGACAAAGGGAGGGATATGGTTTGGATGCATTGCACACGTGTGGCGAGTGGATGGTGGAAATAAAGAAAAAGGAAAGAAAGGTGTGAAGGAGACTTGGGTGGTACATAAAATGGGAAGAATTCAGAACAGAATTGAGAAAATATATCTGCACAAAAGAGCTAGTGTGGTTTGCAGCATGTTGCTTGAGGGATTTAAGGTTACCCAAGTAAAGGGCAAGAAAAGCATGGAGCTAGAGGAGGACAGCTTCTTAGGTACCCCCTGCAGTGCTTGAGTGGTCTCAAAACATCCTAGGTGCTCTGTCTTTGTCATCTTTGGGGTCGGGTATGCATAAAGTACTGAAGTCTACACCAGCTGTTATGCAGAATTGGCTCTGCTCTTGTTCAACACCTTTCACTTTGATGTGATACATAGTTAACTTACTTTTATGTATTTTGTGCATGTTTCATAAATCATTTCAAAGGCTTTATCTGGAAAAATACATATCCTCACTGAATACAAAATAGTTACTTACTAGAAGTTGTTGCTTGACAGCATTTTCTTCTCTAGATATCTACACATGTATCTCTATTCACAATTTCATCTGTTGATGTTGTTTGCAGATTGCTTATATTCTGTTTAGAGGTGTCAGATAGGGACCTTACACTGCATTCTGAAAATGCTTTCCTCTCGCCTACATGGAATGAATTTGATTCTGTTTTCTTCACAGTACTGGGTCATGTTTGCTTGTATGGGTACTGGTAGCAAAATGAAAACCAGTGATGTCTGTGCTTTAAAAATGCATGCATTATGTCATTCGGAGAGCACCCAGGAAGCAAAACATTTCAGCTTTGTTAAAGTAATAGAGTTCCAATGCTATTTACCATTGATGAAGGCTGTTTGTTTCATCTACCTGAATTACAAATTAACCAATGTGATGAATTGCACTGCACAGTTTCTATGCCAGCATTAAACTTTAACATGTCTGAATGGCTTTTTCATCACAGCATTAAAACGAAACACAATTATGCTGGTTTATAAACGAATATATTTTTTATCAGGAATAGAATCTCATTTAACTGTATGTAACATAGTTGGATTTCACCTTTTATTATTTTCTCACAGTTTTTTTAAGTGTACTGGCTTATCATCTTGACTGCAGAATGTAGTTTCCTTGTCTTAACATGTACAGATTTATTTTTTTACACAACAATTGGACCGACCAATCAAAAAAAAAAATTGCACGTCTAGATGTAGTTGTCTAGTTTAGACATAAATAGGGAGGGACAGCCTGAGACTTAGAAGTTATATGTCCCAAAGCATTTTTTTTTCAACTAGACTCTTCGGTTACAAAAAAAAAGGCTTCAACCTAGTGTCTAAAATGCTCACATATTACATGAGCCGGTACAACCAGCTTTGCATACCCAGTGTGGAATGCAAAACTTGCTCCGACTGGTATAAAGGTGAAAAGCATTTTATGACTTTGAGCACATTTCTTGGGTGAGGTAGCCACACCTTAGTGGAATCCATAAACAAATAAAATATGTTACTGTCTCATAGAGGAACACACCTTCATCCAAGCACACACACCCCCTTTGTCAAGCAATATGTTCATAAAATTTGTGTTGCACCATCCCTTTAACAGTAAGGCACAAAGACACACAGGCTATTGTACTTTACTACAACCTTGTCTAAATGAAGGTCTAAACAGCAATTTGTTACTGAATTATTTTATGTCTGAGAGCATGGTAAGGTATTATCAGGATTTTGACAATTAAGAAATTATGTATTACTACTTTTGTTCAAACATACTCTGGTTTGTGTTTTGTATACATAGTGTTAAGTTATGCTGATTATTACAGCATGCTCAGCAAACTTATACGGTTATGCTAATTGCCGAACATTTTCCCACCATTTAGGTAGCCCCTTACTGCCCAGCTGTGCCATTTTACCTTAAGTATCTCAAGTACTATCTCCTGAGGCTTGGACCTCCACCAGATAGTGGTGGGTTGGGCAGGGAAAGGGGAGCAGAGTAGCCAGCAACATCATATAAGCTGGTCCTGCATGCCAAGAGATTGTTTGGTATGCTCTAAATGGGAAGAGCTATTGACATAACAGGCACCATCTGGCTCTGGTACCCCCTCAGATGCCACAGTTTTAATGGTAATCTACCACATGATTATGTCATGTCCCTATCACTGTGGATGTATCTTTATCACAGGCAGAAGCCCCACCCTTCCTCACTCCTGGAGTGAGGGAGCTGACAAAACTGCTCTTTCCCACCACTCCCACCCTGGATCCTCCAGCTCACTAGTCAATCTTGGGTCATCAGGGTCGTAGTCAGTGCTCCACCCCTCAATGCTATGGAGCTAAGACACTAATTGCAGAGTATTTCTTAAACTGGGTCAATCACTTTTCCCAGATGTGGCTCACAAAATATTTCCTCGTCTTTTCGCATTTGAGTGGCACATTTTATCAGTGTGTCCCTGAAGTGAACATCTTTCAGTCAAACTGCCTTATGTCACAGTAAATAAGTCACAACATGGAAAACAATATAAAAAGGAAAGACCAGATTATATACTCATTAGTAACAGTGTCTATAACAGAAAAATGTTTTGGAATGCATCTTTCATCATTCTGAACAAACTGATGAACAATATATTCCAAAGCATTTCTGTGCCCCCCAAATTACTTTTTTAATCTATTAGTGTGCACTGTTCTATTTTTTTTTTAGTTTATTAGTATATGGAACCAACAATTGCTTAATAACATGAGGAATGTGGCTACAAATAAAGTGTGATGTCCTGGACAGTACTTTAAAGGATATTTTCTATAGGCAATTTAGTCATCATTCTTAACCTGATGTTCCCCCTTCTCATCACAGCTATGGTAGGTAACTATCATGTTTTTTTCCACCTTTTCCAAATTATCTCACATATTTATTCCTCAATTGAAACATTTAATTGGGAGACTGCCATCTTGATATCAAACATAGTGGAAGTATGTGGTTCATCTTTTTTTAGTGCTTTAACCCAAAACACCATTAACATCAGTACAGACTGAAAAATAATTACAATGCCTACAACTGAGCAAATAATAGAGTTAATAATGGAGTTTTTTGATTCCACTTGGAAATTAATTTAACTGGCCTGGCCCCTACAGTCCCACATTCATGCAGGGTCTCTCAGTTTTATTTCCTAACCCCCTCCCTGACTTACTTGCTGGGGCTGACCATGGAGCCTAAGAGCATGCTGGGGGCTCAGCCTTCTCTGCTTCTATCCTGTTTTTTTTTTCTGTCATACTCACTCCCTTCCTTGCCTCCCACACTCATCTGTTACATATCCTGAACCTCTGTGTATTAGCATTGCTCTTGTATCACCAGCTGTTACATGGTAACATGCCACTGACTTATGTAAAATAATATAACTTGTATAGCATATGATGAACGTTTTCATTATTTGTTTCAATACTACCTACTACGTAATACTTAAAATGTTTAATTTTTATTATTGTTCATTGTAAATATGTATTTTTATGTGAAGCTCTTCTCCCTGAACCACCTCTATAAATGGGATTTGTGCCCAGTTGGACTTTTCTGATAAACAAAATACAGTAAATAAATATATACTGCACTGGCTAGTGACACCTGTCTTGCATCTAGACAAATTCAGCTGTTGTGCTGGCTTCCTTTCATTCAGATAAAGTACTACAGTGGAGCCTATGACCCACCCATAGGAAAATACTTCCACTGACAGGTAACAGCAAATGCTTTAGGCTCATGGCCGAATTAAAGATGAAAGTGCAGAGAATAGCATTCCTTCCATTACACATACAGACTCCTAATACTTTTTTTAATTAGTGCATTAAATTATATCCTTGTAAATGAAACAATAAAGCAAAGCAAGGTGTGCCTACAAAGATATAACCACACCTTCTGTGTTATTGGTATAGAGTGGAGCCAGGTAAAAAGCACACAATGTGTGGGTAAATCCGATTTTCAAAATGAGTTTGAAAAATCAGAGAGAATTTTTATTTGGATATAGTCATATCACTACTTATTTTTAGACCAAGATGTATTGTGAAATATTATTTTCTGCCAGAAATCGTGTGTGTGTGTGTGTGTGTGTGTGTGTGTGTGTGTGTGTGTGTGTGTGTGTGTGATGTAGGGGTAAAATCTTGAGATACCACCCTTCGGATAAGATATTAAACTAAGATTCCATCCCATCTGCCTGAGCTGGTGGCAGATTAGGTAGAGCTGCTACATTTGTATTATACTGTGCAGTGATAATGAGTGCTACTTTGACTATATAAGATTAGCGAGTTTTGTTTTTGCCCCAGGTGTACAGATTATGTACTGTTTTCATAGTTGTGAACTTGCACATGCACTGGGTGGTGAAGAGAGTTGGAGTCAGCCTGAGAGAGGCTCAGCTAGGGCTAGATGGAAGAAGGTGGCAAGTACATTGGACCACGATGGCAAGCAATGTGCTTGGACCAGTTACTGACAACAATCTGACAGTTGTTACAAGACTTTGGCCAACTTGTAGTGGTGTTTGTACACCAGGAAGGCAACAATTTGGGGATAGCCCAGAAAAATAAGTGTGTTCAACATTACAGTGAATGATTTGTTGAATGATAAGAGCATATGCTGGGCAAACCTTGTTATCTGGTCTGAAATGCTAGTCTGGAGGCAGGCTACTTGTAATGTGGTTATAAAATGGGCAATGGAAAGGAAATATATTAATAGATAGGTAGCAAAGATAGCATTGTAACTGAGGCTGTTGACATTAAGACATGATGACTTGAAAAAAAAGACGCCATTTGGGTCCAGCCAGATGGGGCTCATTTGTCAGACTTTGGGCTTGATCCTTTCAATTTGTACTTGTCCCAGCTGCTACAGGAGCTTTGTGCTTGTGAAGGTAAGGGATCAGCTAGTTAAGATTAGATAGTGGGAAATGGGGGGAATAAGCAGGCAGACAGCCATGATAGACAGGCAACCTGCTAATGGTGATGAGGGAGATGCCCCTCCACTTCGTCTACTGTGAGCATTTGCCATTTGCCTACCAGAGAGAAAGGATTAAGAATCTTTGCAGAACTATGTTACCGGAGCACAGATGGATGCCAACCTGTATTTTGGCCTCTCTGGCAGAGCACAAGCCAGGGTGCACTGGACTCATATCACCATGCTGCCTATTGCCAGAGGTCATGGCCTCTAGGTTCCAGGCAGATTTGGAGGCATTGAAAAAGAGAGGCACTGAAGGAGACAGAGGACCAACAAAAATCTGTTGATTTGTCCTACTGCCTGTCAGTGGACAATTGCCAGATTTTATTCAGGGACATTTTTAATGATTTTGGTGGAAAGAAAGGCAAAGTAAGGCAGTGTGCAATCGCAATGTGGTATAGGTATTTATTTTGTCACTGGCCACTTCAGTTTCACATATGACTAAATGGACAATTTGTAGCATACTTTAAACCTACTGTGCATTTTATTGTTCACCAGATATGAGGATATCAGTGAAAGATCCATGCAAATACCAAGGTGTTTTGTAAACAGGAATGTCCTCAAATGGCAGACAGTGAAAGGCAAAGCTAGCCTGACAGTGTTTGTCTATCAAAGATCATAGTTTTTTACATATTTAATTCTAAGAATCAGTATAAGATGTTGTTAAGGTCCATTTTGAGGGACTGTTGGGCAGCTCTAATGAAAACAAAGATGGCAATACAAGTTGTAACTTACAGACCTTTTACATCCAATCTGATATACTCAATAAACAGTGAGAAAACAGGAAGTCTCAAGACAAAGCTTTGTGAGACCCTGCAGGTAATATGACCAGTTAAAGATTCTAAGCCATTCACCTGCACTACCTTTGGGTGCTTGGAAATTCAGCTGTATATTTATTAATACATATCTTTCAGTAATCCTAAGGACCAGAACTGGTTAAGTAACTATTCATGGTCTACATAATCAAGTGAGCTACTGAGGTCTATAGAAACATACCTTGTTAGATGAACTTTGAGCTTATTCAGTGTTTCTCAAGAGGTTATCATGGATTGAACAGACAACACTATCCTATATTTTAGAAGAAAGTCTTGCAATGAAACATTTTTAAGTTTACTTCGTAGTAGCAGCACAGAATTTGATCTGTAGTCATCTTGTCAAGATTGATTACATACTTTGCTAGGGGAGTAGTGACAACTCATTTTTTGACAGACATATGATGATTTTCGATTAATATGATGGTGGTACCATTAGAACAAAGTTTCATGAGGGTGCAGGGAATCTCTCCTCACTGAAGTCTGATTGTTTCAGTTTTGAAAGCAACAATCTCTCTGTTTTGCAAGTGATCTATTAGAATTAAAAGGGTTGTGGGCAATATTGAAGAGGTGGGATAGTAAGTAACAGATGGCTGAATTCCATAAGTGACACTTGGGACTAGCAGAGAAAAGTCGTAATAACAATAAAAATTTGTTTTACCAATGATGACAGAAGATAGCAAATCCCATAGAGATTTGAAACAATATGTAAATAATATTAACACAGTAGAAAAACAAACATGAATTGATTTTAGTAGTAAATCTGAGAGGGAAGCAGCTAATGAGAACAGCGGGTGGAAGTATAAATGATGTAGGTTAGGAAGGATTTAGGAGGTGTGTCCAGTGGGAAGCACTTGCGGTCAGATGTTTGATGGTGGTGTCTGCTGAGTTGTGATCTGAAAGTAGGTAAAGAGAAGACTTTTTTTAGGTGGGGGGGTGGGACTGACAGAGTTTGAGTGCAAGAATGGAAGAAGAATGTTCAGTAAACTACAGTTTCAAATACTAATAACTATATCAGGAGTGCGAATGAGTATCATCAACATTAAAAAAAATTAATTAAAAAATATAGATAGAATGAAATGTAAATTAGGAGCTTTGGTCCCCCAGCCACAAAATGTTATGCTTATATGTGATAAGCATATACTAGCTTAATAAAACAAGTAACAAAATGAAATCCATGCCATTATATTAGATTACGTGATAGCATAGCTGTGGCATTACTGCCTTAGAGCTCTTAGTGTTCCAGATCTGTTGCTGGTTGGGATTCCTCCTTTGTAGACTCTGCATGTCCATTAGGTTCTATATTATATAACCAAAGTTTTATAACTTCGAATAGCATATGATCAACACCATATTTTCAAAGTTATAAAACTCCAAATATGTATAAAAAAATATATAAAAAAAAGTTACCTGACACTTTAAATCAGGGGGCCAAGCCCCCCTGCACCACCCATGTGGGTAGCTGCACCCTCCACATCCCCTACTCCTTAAATATACCAACTCAGAGATCGCACTACAGTGCAGTATAGGGAAATCTTCCCTTTACCGCATTATAGTGCGGTCTCGGAGCTGGTAAATTTAAAGAGCAGGAGGTGTGGGGAGTGCAGGTGGGCTTGCCCCCCTGCTTACAACCCTTAGTTTTTTGTTTCCTCTTTTTATGTTTTTTTATATATTTGAAGTTTTATAACTTCGACCATATGGTGTCGATCATATGGTATTTGAAGTTGCAAAACTTCGATTATATAATATAGACCCGTCCATCCTAGGTTAAAGTGCATTTTGCTGAGTGCTGCTGTTTTCTCCCAGTCCTGAAGATGGCAGTATGACATTTCATCACCATGCAATAATGCTGAAGCACGGTTTTATCATTCTTCTGTTTTCTAAGGGGTCAGGCTCCTCTGGGTTATATTTGTGTTACTCATGTGCTATTTTTTTCAAAAATAGGAAAAGCCAGTATAGCTGATTAAACTTTCTGGCTTGTCCAGATCATAGAACAGCAAGGATTAAGAAATTTGCCCTTACTCCACTGTAGTGAAATCTTGGGTGTGTGGGGGTTCAGGTTCATTTTTATACATTGACGTAGTTCTGAATGTAAATCAGCTGATGTGGGACGATACACTCTTGAGCTTAAATATATCTACTCCAAGATTGTATAACAGTGGAGAAAAGGGAATTACCTACTGTCACAGAGAATGCTTTCAGCTAGACATTTTCAGTTGATTTACATTTGACTAAACTGCCATCAATAAAATGACACACTCCCAGGGGTGCTTGCTTGTTTTTGTTTGGTTATTTGCATTTTGATGTAATGACACTTCAAGATAATGTCTCAAATTCCTAAAAGATATGCTATTGAATTAACTGACAATCCTTTACATTGCCTGTGCACATGTGAGTGAGCAAGTGCTTGCTTTTTGTGATACACTGGATTCATGCAGGGTTGTTTCTCTTCCTTATGTCTGTGGGTTACAAGTTTAGGCTCCAGTTCCCCTGTGATCTTGAACAGGATATATTGCAGAATCAGCAAATGAATTTCTCTTACAATGTAGTATACATTTTACACCCAGTCAAACAGAGTACATGGCAGACCCTTTTCAAACTCAACCTTGATAAGTGGATGGGATACCACAAATTTGTCCTGGGGTTCCGCCTGTGTCCCTCATTGACAGGGGTGACAGGTGCTGACTGAGGTTTCTTTTTTGGGGATAAACTCTTGGCTAGGCTTGTAAGGGCCCCAGGGCCATTAGCCTAGTAACCTCCTATGATCCTATGATTAAAAAGAAGTTGTAGAAGATGTTAAAGTGTGACTATAGTAATAATTAAATATCTCATTACTAATTTATAGAAAAAATATAACATGAATATTTCAGGCAATGGAAACCTATAGCAAGCAGGCTGCAAATTAATTTAGGCAAGATGCTGGATGAAATGACATTAGAAAGAGGGAGTCAGGATGATGAAGTCCAAAGAAATAAAAGATAGAGAAAAATAATAGCAATACGTCTTGGAAATAAAACATGCAAAAAACTGTTATCAGTAAGGAAATATGACTTTAAACCTAAAGGCTAAACTAGAGCAACAGCATGGATATGTTGTTATTGCTGTATCAGCACACAAAATCGGTTGAGGATATGTTATGATCTTACTATCATGTATAGGTGTGTAACTTTAATGTTAATGAGTTATTTACAGTGATTGTTATGTCATGCGGTACACCTTAACTCCTAGATAAGTCAGTTGGAATGTTGATCTAGTGGATGTTAGATCACACCTCCCATGTTTCTTTATTAAGCTTTCTAATACTATGTGAAAGAGCTACCATATTTAAATATATAGCTGCAGAAGTGAATAAATGTATTTACTGTCAAGAGTCTCTATGTTTATAAATACATAAGAATATCTACAGCAGAAAAAATGGCTTATCTGCACTCTCTTGGAATTCTTGTGTTTCAGGGAAGTTTGGCTGAAAAAATGGATGCTTTGGGCCCAGCAGTTCAAATTTTCCTCTGTGCAGTTAAATCATCTGAAAACTCTTAAGATGTTTATCCTGCTGCACTCATGCATGTTATTGAAAAACCATAACAGTATTAACTTCTTATTTTTCTTTTTGTTTTCTTTTTTTTTTTTATTTACATTATTTAATGGACTTGTGTACAACAAGCATTAATTTTTCCCAGTTACTTAAATATGTCACTGCAGGCTTAATAGAGAAATAAACAATGTTGTATTTACTAGAAGCAGTTTATAAGACATATCTGTTTAAACTAATGATTATTTTTCATTTAAAAATCAAAAAATGGGCCTGTTTTCCACTTTAATAATATCAAAGCCAAATTCAGTACTGCAAATCCAGAAGCTCGTCCAAAAAGAATGAAATAAATGCCTTCTCAGTCTTTTACTTAGGCCACAGATTATTCAGAAGGACTAACTCCAGCCTTCACACATCACAATCATCTCATGCACTTTGACACGTTTCTGTCACTTTTTCAGTTACAGTCTTTCCTTCCTTATTTTCCCACTCTCCAGATAATAGCTCTAACATCCAGCATCATAAGTGCTACCTTTGTTTTCCATTTCCTCGTTATCATCCGTCTCACAGTCAGCATAGAAAGTAAAAGAGTGACTTTCCAAGATGAGGAAGTAAGTCCCACCTAATTACATTAATGTTATTGTTAAGGGATTGAGATGAACAAAGAGTGTCCAACACTTCTTGTATTTTAGTAAACTTCTTGTATTTTAGTTTTAAACAGTCTCAGAACCTGACTTTCCCATAAAATATGAAGCTAATTGCATGTTTCATGTCTCCAGCAAGTGTCTGGAACTCTCTGGAACAAGTGGTCAAGCTTGGCTAGGGTATGAGAATATCAGAGTAGACATTTTTAAGTGAAGATTTTAAATGTTCAGGACTTGGATGCATACCTACTTAAAGCATCACTAACTTCCAATTTCCATCAGTAATCTCTACAATATTGCTGACCTACATGACCTAATGTTGGGCACTATATATGTTTTTAGTCTTGTAATGCTTTATATGCCAACCGACCATCCTTCTCATAGTTGCATAGTTGGACTCTCAGCTGTAGTATCGAGCAATAAGGGAACAAGCTTAGGAAAAAAAAACTTGAATGAAAGTTACTAATTTTCTTTTTTAGCAGGCTCGTGATTTCTAATCTCCCGGAAACCAGACTTACTTTTTGCAGTTTCTTAGTGTAAAAAGACATTTATTTTCTTACTTGTTTACAGCATATTATGTTTTGTTGTTATTGTTCTTATTTCAATTAACTAACCCCCTTTGAGTTTCTCCCCCATCCCTCATTGTTTGATATCCAAAATGACTAACACTTTCTTTCAATCTTTTAAATTGTAAGATATCAAAATTTTTTCAGACATTGTATCCCATGCATTGTCATTCTTCCTCCCTTGCTCTGAATTTGTTACATTCTAATGGTAGAATAAAAAATATTGCATATTGAACATTCATAGGTATCACATGCTATTTGTTAAATTTATTGTAAATATGCTCATACGCAAGTCTTGGATATCAAGTTTAGTGCTCCGGTCATTCTGCCTTTGTATATTGCTTGCTGAATTTTTTTTCGTATCAATACTTATTTGTGTCGCATACCTAATTTAAAGTGTACCACAGTGATACTTTTTGTTAATACTTGCTGCTTGATAAGCATACCTAATGTAAACTGTTAAATTTTATATTTACATATATTGTTTTATACCTGTCTGATTTACTTTTTGTAATTGATGTCTTTGACTTATCCTAGGTCATCATGGCTGAAAAGGGTCCTTGGACCAGTTCATTGAGATAGTTAATACATATTAAATAAATAAATAGGGAATCTATTAAGTTCTTTCTAATAATACTAAAATGTAACCCATCTAACCGCCCTCTTCTTCCACTATGAGTACTGTTGTCAGCTCCTTACAGGTGGCAGCACATTACTTGCACTGTAACATACACTGAATCAAACTGTGCTACATAATGTAACACTATGACTTCTCATTAGTATTAAAAATGTGCACACTGATTGGACAGCCCAATCAGTGTGCCCATTATAAATTGAGCATATACCAACAGAAAAAAGTTTGGCTGCTGAACTACCATTGAGCGGACAGACTTTTCTACTGACATTTGATAAGAAGGACAGAGCAAAATACAATAAAAATCTAGCTAAAGAAACAGACATGTACCTGATTTTCCTTGAATTTCTATGCTGTCCCTCCTAAAA
This sequence comes from Protopterus annectens, assembly GCF_019279795.1. NCBI lineage: Eukaryota > Metazoa > Chordata > Ceratodontiformes > Protopteridae > Protopterus > Protopterus annectens. The sequence continues at coordinate 1,211,330,789 of NC_056731.1, forward strand.
TCTCAAGAGACTGATTACTGAACTGTCCTGATCTTTACAGATTTCTGAGAGTTTTGGCCTTTTCCTCATAAAATTTTAGTTTTGTGGCAAGCCAGTTAAATAATGACGAACATTTGAGGTTTAAGCTTCATATCCTTCAGAAATGGCAGACTAACACAAAACCTCTCCTTGAAGCAACTTTCTAAATTTATAAGAGCAATACAATCTGTCACTGTTTTTGGATCTTTGCCACCCCTGCCCTCCCAATTCCATTGCACTTTATCCAGGTTTCATGCATTAACAGGAGATTCTCTTTTCTCCATTGCTCCTCTTGAACAGTACTGCTGTATTGTGCAGGCATGGGAATGTAGATCCCATATGTATCTGCAAGTACATCAACAAATGTAGAAGAAGTGGGACAATGCAGAGGAACACTACAGCACCATTATGCAAGGACATTATTTAAGAAAGGTAAACAACTCATTTCTTAAATATGTCATTGTATAATAGCAATAACTCACTCATGAGCGTGAGTAATGATAGATTTACACACACCCAGTCATGGGTTATTGCTTAAATATGACACAAGATCCAGGACCGTTAATCCCCTGTATTGTTACCTAAAATCACTTTGTGCTAGGCCACACTGGGACACTTTCCATCCCAAACTTAATAAAAAATAAGTCTGTTTACTGTAGTTAGAAGTTTTTTTTTCCTGGAGACAGCCAAAAAGGCCTTATATTTATTGACATTTGATTGCTTGGAAAGTCTGACGGGGTAGGTGCCCATTTTCAGCAGAGGTCCAAAAGTACTACAAAACATTTTAAGCATAATAATTTTACAGTCTTCAAAAATAGTACAAAAACATCTACAATTTAAATAATTATAACAACTTAGAAATAATGTGACAATATTGGTTAAAATAGATACAACTTATATAACAATGATCTAATATTTAGAGAAATTTTAGTTATTTTAGGGAAATTAAAGGTAAGTTAGTATAATACAAACAGTAATTGCAATATGAAATGAGAGAAAAAATACAGGGTTATAGGCAAATTTAGAGAGCCAAGGGAGAGAAATTGAATGATGTTAGGTAGTGAGTGAAGAAGGGGAAGGTAAGAAGGTTTACAGTATGAAAGTATAGTTTATCAAGGGGCTGAGCAAGAACAGAGTCAGATTTTGGCTAGGAAGTCTTTCAGAATGGTTTTAAAGGACTGATGGCAGACTACTGACCTGGTGGATATAAGAAAGAATTTCCAGGCCTTAGCAACATGGTACAAGTACAGACCATGCCCGTCATATTTGATAGACTTGTGGACATAGACATTTTTGGTTACTAGATCATAATGACGGAGTGGGAACATGGTTATGTAGAATGGAGTTTAGTACTGGACAAGCAGATGGATGTTAAATAACTTTCTAAGTGGTAAGGAGCTGTATATATGTTAGTTGATGGGGTAGTTCTAATCAATTGTTAGTGCTTCAGTGATCGGTTCTGAAAAGATTATCTGCTGCAAATTTAGCCATTTTGTTATAGTATTGTTCAAGTTTTGCTTCTCGTGATGCATGGAGGTTAGATAGAGGATGGGAGTGCCATAAAGTAGTGAGTGAAGGAGGAAAGTTGTGGCAAGTGTAGTTTTACTTGCATTGGTGAGAAAGTTTTTGACTATAAAGTATACCTAGTCTTTGGTGAATTTTTTGTATGTGCTTTTGTATATGCAGGTTGAATTTAAGATTATCATCCACTAGTAACTCCAATACTTTGCTATGGGAAGTGACTTCAGTGATTATATTATTAAAATACAGGATCTTAAATTTTGTTTTTTCACGAGAGAGTAATGTCTGGAATAAAAAAGCAGCTTATTTATTTGGGGTTGAGCATGAGTTGTCAGTTTCAAAGCAATATTTTGGTGGCTGTTAAAGCTTCCTGAGTAATTTCTTTGTTTTTTTGGAGATGTGACAGGTTGTCTGGTGTGTATATGAATGTGGAATAATCTATGTATTGTATTAGGGTGGCCTGTTGTGTGGATGTGTGGAGGGTGATGGTGAGAATGTTAGAGGAGGGGACCAAGGATAGAACCTCCTGGTACACTGGTGGTGACTTGGAGATATGGAGAAAGAGAGGAGAGCCATTTTACTGACTGATACCTATTAGACAAGTAACTTTTGAAACATAGAAGGATAGGCTGAGATAGACCTAGTGAGGACATTTGAAGGAGAAGTTTTTGTGACAAACTGTGTCAAAGGCTTCAGACAAATCTAGGAATAAGAAGGACACTAGATTACCTTTGTTGCTTGCTTTATTGACAGTATTTATAAAGGTTAGAAATGTAGTGTTAGAACTATGGAAGGGATATAAGGTGCATTGTGTGGGGAACATGTGTTCTTCCTTCAGGAGATAGTTCAGCAATTGTTTCTGAGTACATTTTCTAGCCTTTTTTTTGGGGGGGGGGGTTGAGTGCTATAGGTCTAAAGTTACTGATATCTGTTGAATTTCCTCTTTGTGTGAATAAGGAATGCGTTATTTTTTCCCAGAGAGTGGGAATGTGGGATTCCTGGACTGGCCTATTTATAAGGATTGAGACAGGATAGGAAATGGTGTTGGCTGCTACTTTAAGGTACTTGCTTGGAAGGTCATCAGATGAAGTACAGCATGGTTTGATTTTGTTTAACAGTAGTTTTGTATAGGATGTGGACACAGTTGTGAAGGTGAAAGTGGATGTGATGACATATGTCTGTTGAGTAGGCCTTGAATTAGATTTTGGGAATCCTAGGTTAGGGAAGCTATACTATCTATGAAACAAGAGCTGAATTCTGTTACAGTTTTAAATAGTGAGTTATCAGGAAAAGGGTTATGGTTAAATTTTTGGCTGGCATGTAAGATTTCTTTAATGTCTGACCAGAAGTTTTTAGGGTTGTGTTTACTATTGTTCTGAATGTTGTTACAATATAGTTTTTTATTACTTTTGCAGAACAGTCTAAAATTTGAGATATTATAGTGTTTTATATTTTTGACATTTTTTCATGCTTTTCTATATCCTACATTAACATTATACACTTTGGAAAGCCAAATTACATTATGTGATTTTAGCCTCTTCCTTTCAGGAGGCGCAAGGCTATTTGGGATATTTAGGAAAGATGGTCTGAATTTATTTGCAGCATCATCTAAGCAGAGGATTTTTATGATCCTCCAGTCAGATGATAGGGCAGCAATGTGTATTTTTAAGGTAAACTTGGACAAATTCTGTGTTGTTTTCTAAACATGCCATTTAAGTAGATGTGTAAGATGTCTGGTTATATAAATTGGGAATTGGTCAATGAAAGAATCTACATTGTACCTTTGGTAGTGAATTTGCTAGGGTCTGATTCTGAGATGCAGTCTAATGAGGAGTTTGATGTCTTGCAATAATGTGTATTAATTAGTTGTGTGAAACTAAATTAGTTCACACTAGATGTAGAGGAGTCAGAGGTTATGTCCAACCAACTGATATTGATATCACCTAATAGTATGTTTTCTTGTGGAATTGTCTGGGATATAAAATGTAGGATATCTTCCATTGTAGCTGCTAGGAGAGATGTAATGGACAGTAATATACATTTGCTTTTATCGGTTTATTTTCCAGATTGTAATATGAAGCTCTGTTGAAATGAATTTTGGTATTGGTTTGCTGTAGGGGGGATGTGATAGTTGTTGGGAAATATTAAATCAACACCACCACCTTTCCTGTTTTTACAGTCATTACAAAATATATTACAACTGGTGGTATAATTTTAGAGTCTTTTATGCTAGGTTTAAGTTAAGTTTCAGTTATAGGGAGAATATCAGGCTGGTGTTGGGTAATCCAGGTGTGTAGTTCAGGAGATTTATTTTTTAAGCTTTTGGCATTTATGGCACAAAAATTAGATTAACAGGGTAGGGGTTGACCATTGCAGGGTTAGAGTAGTATGTGGAAGTAAAATGTCTTGGTGATTGTTGTATTAGCTGAAAGAAGAAGGATTTTAGTAATCTTCTTTTTCTTTCGGCTTTTCCCAGTGAGGGGTCACCACAGTGGATCACCTGTCCGCTCATGATTGGCAGCAGAGTTTTACGGTGTCGAGTTGCCAGCCCGACACCCAACCTTCCACGGAAGGTACACACATGCACCCACTCATGCCTAGGGCCAATTTAGTGTGTTCAATCCATCTACAGTGTGTCTTTGGGATGTGGGAGGAAACCGGAGCACCTGGAGGAAACCCACGCAAACACAGGGAGGGCATGCAGACTCCGCAAAGAAGGCACCCCAGACAAGAATCAAACCAGAGAACCTTTTGCTGTGAGGTGGCAATGCTAACTGCTGCACCACCGCAGCTGCCCCAGAAGGATTTTATTATATTGGTTATTATTGATTCTTGTTTGGTGGAGAGTATTTTCCACTTAATGGTATTTTTATTTGAGCTGAAATGGAGTTAATCAGTCTACATTGCGATAAAGTTGAGGGGCATCATTAAATAAATTTGGTGTAATGTGTGAAGATTTTAGGGAAGACGTATGGATAGGTGGTTGGGATAGAGTTGGAGAGATGTTGAGAGCTATTGCTGAAACAGAGTAGGATAGTAGATGTCTCAGTATGAGGGAAAGAGTAGAGGTTAAGCTGTGGAGTAGCATGATTAGGTAAAGGGATATGTATTTCATTGATGGTGGGAGTGGGAAAGTAGGAATGGAATCAAGAATTGTAGGATATTAATTGATGGTGAAGTCTGAAAGCTGGTATAAGGTAGGTAGGAAGGAAATATTTTCTGTGAAGGAAGAGGGTTATGTTGTCCTAGTATCTTCTCTTATGTTTCTGAAATCTAAGAAATAGGGAGTTTGAAAGGGTAGAGTATGAGGATGTAGTTAAGATAGGAAGTAGTGAGAGTTTATTTGGAAAAGTAGAAGGTAAAGAGTATAATAATACATAGCTACTATTGGGGAGGGGTCTGAATGTGAACTGACAAAGTACAAAGCAGTATGGGAAGGAGAAAGATTGTAGGGAATGATACTAAATGTTAGATGAAATTTGGGAAATAAGAAAATAGAAACATGGGGATTTGTATGATAGTAAATTTGTTTGGAGAGGGTTAGAGAATGGGTGTCACAGGTGAAATGTGTATGCAGGAATAGTAATGATAGAGTAAGAAGTGATAGGTGGGAACAGAGGGTAGAGGAGTGACTCAAGGGGGATTGTAGCTAGCTTCCCACCTTAAGGTCACTTATTACAGAGAGCAATCAGTTTATAGCTAGTACAGAGCAATTAACAATGAGGCACAATCATTCTTCACTCTTTCCACTTCCATAGCTACACCATTACCGTTATATAGTGAAGATTCAGCCTTCTCAGCACTGTGAAGATGCAAATGAGGAGTGAAATCATTAGCTTTCCTGAATAGCAAAAAATCCACTTGGTGTAGGTGATGTCAACATGGTATAAGCAGCTATATGATTGCAAGCACACACCTTAGGACTGAAGGAAGGAGCATTGACAATTGCTAGCTGCTAATGACTTGCAAGAGTTACTGATTGCTCTAACTATAAAAACAAGCAACAATGAAATAACTCTTGTCTCTGAAGTGTTTGTATCATGTAGAGTAGACTTAAAATAAAAATTAAAAAAATACCAAAGAGAGCAAAGCACTGGGACAAAATAAAACCACACAGAAAGAAGGCAATAATATTTAATGAAGTTTCCTGGTACCTCAGCCCATGGCCTTCAAGGGAATGAATTGCAGCAACATACAACTATGCTTTTCAATCATCCTAATTAATCATCCAATAACATTACATTGAATGTTCAATAAATTATTAATTACAAATCCACTTCAAAGACATTCAGACAATTAAACATGTTCCCACAAGATTACTATTTCAGTAAGAAAAAAACACTGTAGAACCCACCACGCTGGAGAAATCAATCAAGGTACAAAGCATAAATCCACAAGGCAGTTTATTGAACGATAAAACAGGATAAGCGCTTTCGCGTACTATTAACGTACGCTTCTTCAGATCAAAGTTAAAATGAAGGCTTTCCTTTTTATACTAGTGCAAAACCATCTATTATTCAATTAACCATGTAATTATAAAGTTAATTGTCAAACCTGGCCATTATCTTAAAGGCACATCTCTGCTTTCTTACAGCATAATGTGTCTTCCATACAAAACTAAAAATAAATTATAAAATATGAACTGTTGTTGACAGCCTATGTATAAAACATCAAGCATGACATATAAATCAACAATATTACAATACTGCAAGTGCTGCTAAAACTCTGAGGCAATTAATATACAGATAACTTCCAGCTAAAAAACAAGATTAGATGACTATTGCAGAAAATATAAACTGCATAACTGATGTGAAGTATACTGACCTAACTCTTTAGTACACCTGTATTAGATCAAATCAAAACCTCTATTATACTAGCAGAATATTATCATATGTATAAATAAATATAAAGACATATATAGATAAATAAAAATATTTAGATATATAAAAATGTATAAAAATATCTAAGATTACTATTTCGTGATTCCCCTTTTGCTTTGAATATTGTAGTAAAATAATTACCCCATTCATTACAAATAAATATGAACTGCGGTGGTGGTGCTGCGGTAGCGTTGTCGCCTCACAGTAAGACGTTGTCCTGTTCGATTCTCAGCTAAAGCGTCTTCTGTGTGGAGACATGCGTGAATGGGTGTACCTTCGTTGAAGGTTGTGCGGCAGGGCTGGCAACTTGGCACGTAAAAATCTACTGCCAATCGTTAGCGGACCAGAGTTCCGCTGTGGCGACCCCTAACCAGGAAAAGCTGAAAGACGCAACAACAACATTACAAATAAATATGATCTACCCATTCCATTTTTCTTCACAATACAATACAATACAATATAAGATTGTAATGCAATACACATAAACTCATTTTATTCTAACCCACACTTCTATCCTATCAAATTGTGTCCTGTATAATGTAATAAAATTCATTATACCATACAGAGTATACAAAACAACACATTCATAAATTTACAGGACACAAATATTGACCTCTTGATACACCCAAGCAGACAAGAGTGGAAAATGGGTTGTTATGTCAAGGGAGAAGTATAATAACATGGCTGATAGTTTGTTGGAAGATACTGCAACGTATAATAAGGTGAATACCAACCCAGTTGCTGTTTTCAACATGGAGTTGTTGGAACTTCTGGAAAGAGGGGAGAGGTTGGGTTTCTTCTCCAGTCAGGATGTAAAGAAGTTATATGTAAAAATCCTAGGGATGCAATATTTTTTACTATTCCCAAAATCCACAAGTGCCAAAATAACTCCCCACCCAGGAAGACCTATAGTTTCAGGCAAAGAGTCGTACCTACAGAATGTGGGTATTTTTTTTAGACTATCATCTCAAGGGGGTTTTGTCCAGGATTTGTTCCCACATTAAAAATGGCAAGGAATTATGTGACCTGACCGGTATTATGGAATGGCATGAAAACTTTTTTTGGACTAGTGTGGATGTCAGATCCCTGTATACTAGCATTAAAAATATTTGGGGTCTGGAAGTTGTGAATAGGATGATGGGGAAGGGCCCGTGGTCCTCATATTTGTTGTGGTTGTTGGAATTCTCTTTTATTCATAATTGTTTCAAGTTCAATAAACAATTTTATGTGCAGAAAGAGGGTACGGCAATGGGTGCATCATATGCTCCAGCGTATGCCATTATTTTCATGAACCATTTTGAAAATCACCATATTTACAATACAAAGTATTTTGTACAACATGTGGTCATCTATAAGAGGTACATAGATGATTTGATTTTATTTGCAAGGGTGAGATTGGTGATTTCAGGGGATTCATGGATGAATTAAATAAGAATATGTTTAGTCTGCAGTTTACTTATAAAACTGATAGAAATGTCATGCAGTTCCTAGATTTGGAATTTTTTGTTTCTGAAGGGAATTTTGTTCAGTACAAACCATTTGTCAAAGAATCTGCAGTAAACAACATTTTAGTGGCAGACACTATGCACCCCCTACATTTACTGGCTTCCCGTTCCTATAGAGAATACAAGCGGGCCTATGATAATACTTTTGATAAATCCAACATTCATCATGAATTTCTTAAAGTACAGGAGAAGCTTTTGGATAGGGGTTATAAAGCTGACACTTTGAATAAAGCTGACCGTAGATTCAGTGGTAGTGAGACGAGCACATTGTGTGCAGGGTGACAGCAGGGGAAGCCTGGTTTCTGGATTGAAAGGAACAGCTGACATGGCAGATGTCAATATGTTATTTTTTGTAACTAAATTTTCCCTGTTTTCAGATACACTTAGGAAGATTGTGGTGAGATTCTGGCCCTTGGTCCATGGGGATCCAGCTCTTTCAAATATATTTACTGATAAGATAACTTTTTCTTACAGCAGATTTTTTAATTTGAAGGAACTTTTAAACATGGAAAAATTGAAAGTTGGGGATATTTTTGGTTGTTATCTATGTGGCAAATATAAGATACGTCATCTTCTTCTTCTTTTGTCTGCTCCCGTTAGGGGTTGCCACAGCAGATCAACTGTTTCCATTTCTTCCTGTCCTCTGCATCTTGCTCTGTCACACCAACCACCTGCATGTCCTCTCTCATCCACATCCATAAACCTTATCTTAGGTCTTCCTCTTTTCCTGTTACATGGCAGCTTCATCCTTAGCATCTTTTTCCCAATATACTCTGCATCCCTCCTCAGCACATGTCCAAACCAACGTAATCTTGCCTCTCTGGCTTTGTCTCAAAACCTTCCAACCTGGCCTGACCCTCTAATATACTTATTCCTAATCCTGTACATCCTCATCACACCCAGTGCAAATCTTAACATCTTTAACTCTGCCACGTCAAGCTCCAACTCCTGCCTTTTTGTCAATGCCACTGTCTCCAACCCATATAACATAGCTGGTCTCACTACCCTCTTGCAGACCTTCCCTTTCACTCTTACTGGTACTCATCTGTCGCAAATCACTCCTGACACTCTTCTCCACCCACTCCATCCTGCCTGTACTCTCTTCTTCACCTCTCTTCCACACTCACCATTACTCTGAACTGTTGATCCCAAGTACTTGGACTCATCCACCTTTGCCACCTATACTCCCTGCATCCTCACCATTCCTCTGTCCTCCTTCTCATTCACACACATATTTTCTGTCTTATTCCTATTGACCTTCATTCCTCTTCTCTCTTGTGCATATCTCCACCTCTCCAGGGTCTCCTCCACCTGTTTCCTACTCTCACTACAGATCACAATGTCATCTGCAAACATCATAGTCGACGGGGACTCCTGTCTGATCTCGTCTGTCAACCTGTCCATCACCATTGCAAATAAGAAAGGGCTCAGAGCTGATCCTCGATGTAATCCCACCTCCACCTTAAACGCATCCGTCACTCCCACCGCAGACCTCACCGCTGTCTCACTACCCTCGTACATATCCTGTACCACTCTTACATACTTCTCTGACACTCCTGACTTCCTCATACAATACCACAATGCCTCTCTAGGCACCCTGTCATGAACTTTCTCTAAATCCACAAAGACACAATGCAACTCCTTCTGACCTTCTCTGTACTTCTCCATCAACACTCTCAGAACAAGCATTGCATCTGTAGTGCTCTTTTCTGGCATGAGACCATACTGCTGACCACTAATCATCACCTCCCTTCTTAACATAGCTTCTACTACTCTTTCCCATAACTTCATGCTGTGACTGATCTGTTTAATCCCTCTGTAGTTACTACAGCTCTGCACATCACCCTTATTCTTAAAAATCGGTACCAAAACACTTTTTCTTCATTCCTCAGGCATCCTCTACACTTTCCAAGATTTCATTAAACAATCTAGTTAAAAACTCCACTGCCATTTCCCCTAAACACCTCCATGCTTCCACAGGTATGTCATCTGGACCAACAGCCTTTCCGTTCTTCACCCTCTTCATAGCTATCCTTACTTCCTCCTTGCTAATCCACTACACTTCATGATTCACTATCCGCACATCATCCAACCTTCTCTCCCTCTCATTCTTTTTATTCATCATCCCCTCAAAGTACTCTTTCCATCTGCTCAACACACTCTCCTTGTGTGTGAGTATGTTTCCCTCATTATCTCACCCTTACCTGCTGCACATCTTTACTAGCTCGGTCCCTCTGTCTAGCCAATCAGTACAGGTCCTTTTCTCCCTCCTTAGTGTCCAACCTTTCATACAACTCTTCATACGCCATATCCTTAGCCTTCACCAGAAATCTACAGGGTACTATCATTAACAATCAAAGATACAAGACCATGGATAATTTTAATTGTAGGTCATGTGGGGTGGTTTATATTATTGGATGTGGTTGCACACCTATTAGATGGTATATAGGCCAAGCTAAGAGGATGGCCAAGGTACGTATAATGGAACATCTTGGGGACATTCGGAATGGTAAATTGGAGAATCCAGTTGCAAGTCATTTTCATGACTACCACGGGGGGGGGGGGTCTGACAGTGGTTTATTTTTAGTGTTTTGGCCAGACTGAATTGTACTGGGGGAACAGATTTTTTGTATAAACTATCTCAGCTGGAATCCAAGTTTATTATTAATTTTGGCACTTTGTGGCCAAAGGGTTTGAATCAAGAGGTCAATATTTCTGTCGTGTAAATTTATGAATATTTGTTTTGTATTTTCTGTATGGTATAATAAATTTTATTACATTATACAGGACACAGTTAGGTAGGACAGAAGTGTGGGTTAGGGTAAAATGTGTTTATGTGCATTTCATTACAATATTATATTGTATTGTATTGTGAAGAAAAACGGAATGGGTAGTTCATATTTATTTGTAATGAATGTGGTAATTGTTTTACTACAATATTCAAAGCAACGGGGAGATCATGAAATAGTAATCTTGTGGGAACATGTTTAATTGTCTGAATGTCTTTGAAGTGGATTTGTTAACTAATCATTTATTGAGCATTCAATTTAATGTTATTGCATACTTAATTAGGATGATTTAAAAGCATAGTTGTTTGTAGCTGCAATTTATTCCCTTGAAGGCCATGGGCTGAGGTACCAGGAAGCTTCATTAAATATTATTGCCTTCCTTCTGCGTGGTTTTATTTTGTTCCAGTGCTTTGTGCTCTTTGGTATTTTTTTGTTTTATCTTTTCATGTGTATTTGTTAAAATAAAAAGAGTAAGCACCTTGTGAGCTATGAGAACAACCTCAGCAAGACTGATATCCTTGAAGTAAGAGCACACTATCCATCCTCTGCTTAAGATGTTTCTGAAATGCTGATCAGCTATGTAACACATTGACACAAAGAAGCAAATAAATGGCCAGACATTGCATTTTTGTAGTTAAGCTGAAAGGAGGGGAAGATGCTCAGAAAATAAAGAGAAGAAATATCTGGCGGTGTTGTCAACCTGACATTAATATGGTGGGTGCTATTAACATATTTGTTAATATCATATTGATCTAGACATGTTAAAAAATGAGAAAGTACATGCTGGTGGCAAAGAGGGATAAGAAACATAAGTGAGTGTGTATTTTTATTGCACTCAATTGAGGGTTCAAATCCAAATAGTGTATTGTCTGATACATATTTTATGAGCATATGATCAGGGAGTACCACATATATATCTGGGAAACTTCACAGTCCTGGTTTTTCATTTTTATTCCCCTATATTTGTTACTACTGACAATTGTCGATTATTTTTATTTATTTACTTATTTAGTTTTTGTGTTCCTCATTTGAGCAAATTTTGGCAGTGCACACTCTTGAGTGGCAGTGTTTCAAAGCACTGAACAAGAGTCTGCTGTCCAAGGTGTGTGGAACATAAATTGTTATATATATATATATATATATATATATATATACACACATACTGCTTAGCAGAGCATAAACAGGGTTCACAGTTGAAGGAAACAGTGAAAAATGTCATTTATGTGATCTACATTAATGGAAACAGTTTTGTCATTGTTGTGCACTATTCACAACTATTCACAACATTTGAAAGTCCACGTAGCTGTAGAAGTCATTTTTGCACACACAACTCCTTTGCATGACACAGCTGGTGTCATCCCTTCATAGATGCTGTGTGCCTTACATGCAATAAGAGCTCTGTTGTGGTGTGTGTATATAATACACTAGTGTGTAGATTCTGTCAGTCAATAGGTAGGGAGTTTGAATTTAAGAACGACTGCCATCTGTGTTTCTTCCTCGTATTGTGCAGAGCAAGCTGCAAATACATATATGAGGTATATCTATACAATGTGCCTGTGCTGAGCAACCACTTTTTGGTGGAAAGATGAAGGTAATACACAGTGGTGATGTCATCCATTGAAATGTGCAGTGTCACAGTTGTCACATAAATCTGTATTTGCTCTTGCTTTTCAGCAAACCTTCATAAGTCTACGATGCTAGCCATATAGCTCAAATCCCAATGTCACTGCTTACAGTCAGTGTACATGTTATTAACAGTGTCGTCACCCACAAATGTTATGTTCAGATGTATGTGTTGTATTAAAAACTGATGATGTCATTTGAATAGATTGTCATTCCCATGACAGCTGTCATGAAGCACCTCCTCAGGACTGAGGACATGGGATGATGTAATGCATGTTTTTGCCTCAGTGAGGCATGTGTTCCAATACAGGATTATATTCACATTGTAACATAATTATTGTTCTACCACCACAGTGACAACAGGAAGGGGCTACAGGTGTGTTTGGGTATACCTAGCATCAGGTAATGTTGTCTGGCATGCAGAATTCTAAGTAATTACAGGGACATATATTCCTTGATTCATACACATCACGCAATGCTTTCACATAACTACACATATGACAGCTGGTGATGCACTTATACCGTGGCGCATTCATTGATCCCACAATGGTGCTGATTTTCTAACTGTTTAGGCAAGTGTTCCAAACCAGCATTGAGTGACTGTAAGCATTTGTGTCTTTAACTGTTCTCCTTGAAAGACAACTCCCCAATTATACTTTGTAAGTTTAGAGTGGCAGAGACCTCCTCCAGCAATTTTAGAAGATAAAAATTATGGGCAAATGCAGTACGGTTGATTGAATGACCTCACATGGGTGGAGTTCAACAGCTGTGATAACATTTCCACTGTGGCAAATGTGATTAGTAGCCATATTGTTATTTGTACAGCTTGATGTTTAATTATAACATAGGGTTTCATTTTGTGTGAACATACTGACATCACACAATAACCATTATATCATGTCAGTCGTATCCCTTGATATGTTGCCCAAACACGTTTGGATTTTATGCTAGTAGACATTTCTTATGACAATATCATGGTTAAAGTACTACTTTGGCACATGCATTGAGTCCTGTGGTTTATACAAGTGCATTCCAGTTCTTGGTTGGTATGTTTACAGCCATACAGAGAAACCTTGCTTGACCATGGAACATTGATATAGTAACAATCACAACTGTGTGCATATGAGTATACTTATTTAATTGCCATCAGTCTGACATGCTGATATGACATTCATTCTTAGAGATCCTTTTTTAATTCACACATTAATTTCATTTGCTTGTCATAATACCCATTGCTACCTCTGGTGGCAGATGCAGACAATACACAGCTCTGGAGAATACATTACATCACAGTGTGGTGTTTGCATCTCTTCATATCTGTCAGCAAAATAACTGTGTCAGGCAGGAGTGCCTTGTTCAAGGGTATTACGTATGTCACATGTTTGTAACACCACACACACACACACACACACACACACACACACACACACACACACACACACACACACACACACACACACACACACACACATGGGATGCATAATCATTAGACTATTGAGGGGCATAATTCCCTTGAAGGCTGATTCTCCTCATACATGGGTTAGGCCTATTTCTATGGGGTACACAGTTAATACAGAAGTCAGTGTTGACACTGATGGGATGGGTTCGATTCTTGCAAAAGGAGAGTGTGGCTTCTGAGCCATTTCTACATTCCAACATGTTATATTGATGAAATGCATGCTGTGCAAACATCCTATAAAGTATGCACTGTTCTTGCAAACTGTCATTTCAAATCAGCATGTCAATAACATTCATATGTCATGTAATTCCGCTGTTACAATGGGAATTTGTGTGACTGTCACCTCCTATAATATCATGCCTGCTTTTATTTACCTAGATTTGCTCAGGAAGTGTAATGACTATTAATTATTCTGACATACAAATTGCAAAATTTTATTATTACAAAGTTGTCTTTCTGATATAAGCACCTTCACATCAATTATCTTACAAGAATTTAAAGATTTACCCTTCCCTCTTACATATTTCTGTATACATATCTTTGATTTCTGTGCACATTGTCCTCAGTGCACTTTTCCTGTCTGGTAGCCCATGTATTGCACTTGCCCTTGCCGTTTCACATCCCCTCTTACTTATTACTAATTTCATATGTTTCATTTCTGTGCACAGTACAATTAGTACACTTTCTCTGCCTGTGTTCAGCATGCATTATTTGCCTAGCGCCGCTCTTCATGCTGTCCATGTGAGCATGCTTAACAGGTTTGCCCATAGATAAGCCTGTTTGTTTACTGTATGTGCTCATGCTGCTCAACACATTTTCCTGGCTGCCAGTGCTGTTGCTGGCCATGGAAACGTGCTTGTATTTGTGTAGGAGAGATGAGCAGCATGCATATGTGATTAGCACTCCTGCTCATCATCCGAACACGTAAACATTGTATAGGCTTTTTGTGGAACTTCCATGATTGCTCATGAATCCCACAGCAGGTCTGTTGAATGGGAGAATTTCAGTAAGTGTCCCCATGTTGCATTATACTTATAAATTATTGGCTATGGTTACTTCTAAATGGGCAATTACCTCACAAATTGATATACTATAAAATGTGAGAAAGTTTAGGTGTCTTTGTATACAGTTAGATACCCCTTACAATATCTAATTATATCCACATTAATTGTAAAGAACATGCTATAATATATTATAGTATATCATATATTTTAATTAAAGAGGCTAATGGTGTACTTATTCCTATTCTAATATAGATATCCAGTTATTGCATTCAGCTCTGTAAATGACATGCAAAAGCTACAAACTGGAGTGAACAGAGTATGCTTTGCACATTCCTGACTGACACTGCAAGAATAGGACATTACTGTCTTACTTTAAAAAGCAAGATACTTAACTCCTTGCATACACCTTGTCCTTTACACTTCTTTATCCAGATCACTGCATTTCATTGTCAAGAATATTAAATCATAAGATTCATATCAGAACCCTTCCATCATTCTCCACATTACTATAATCTCTAAATATCGGACTATCAACAGACAAACGCAAAAGTGTATATCATGCTATTATATGACATATAAAGCAAGAGGAACTTGAGGGCTATTATTACTACCTAAAAAGTCACTTAATGTAAGTGTCATCTTACAGTTATTGTAGCGGCACTATTTAGTAACCTCTGCACCTCAGATCCACACTGGGTTACTTGTCAGTTAGTAATAAACAGTACACAGGAATAAAGCCAATGAAAGGTTTTCATGTTTTATACTTTGTTTATAATGAAGCTATCTTAGTTAGAGTACTTACTTTCAGTCTTTCTGGCATTGCACCAATATCAGTGTTTTATACTTTACCTCTCAACTGTTTGTTGATTATTTTTCTAGTACTGGAATGTCTGAAACGCTTATTTATGTACCGGATGGTTTTCCATGCATGGTTCTTTGCTTCAAATATGGCATGAGCACTGTGATACTTTCTGCTACCTACATTTCCTTGATTTTGTTTTTCACTTTTGCTCTAAAAAGAAGCGTTTGCAACCAGGCCACTTACCAAAAAAATAAATAAAAATATAAGCACACCAAACAAATGAACCAGATGTAAAGCAAAAGGCAGATGTGAAAGGTATGGAATTAAACCACAATTCAATGAAAAATATCCAGTTAGAGGGCTGCATACGTCCGCATGCACACACACACACACATACACACACACACACACACACACACACACACACACACACACACACACACACACACACACACACACACACACACACACAGGTATTTTGCCATAAAGTACCCCATGGGTATCCTATGCCATTTAATGTGGACTATCTCCAAAGGGCTTCTTTGCACAAGTTCTCCGATAAGGTGGGTCAGGTTGTCGGAGCTTTTAAACTCCTCTTCCCAGCCTTAGAAAGTGGTGCGTCTGAAGTCTGCTGTTCCATCATCTTCTTCCTTCTCTACAAGCGCACCACTGCCCATTCCCAACAAAGCTACCTAAGGCTGGAGATGAAAAGCTGCAATTCTTCTTCCATTAAATGCACTTCATTTTATCATTCTCAGATGACACCTCTAAATATTGATTAGTGATGCCTAACTGTGAATTCACCATGGCTTAAACTTAGCTTCCTCACATGTCCATTTAATAATTTTCTCTCCTTTTCTACTATCACCTTATCATTTTCATTATGCAATACTTTTCTTTTAATATCCTGTTAACTTTGAAGTCACCGTAATTTAATCCACTCCATAACAACTTAAGTATCTTTTTTAAAGCGCAGACAGGAATTGACAAATGGTTAATTGCTCGCCTCAGCTGGAATAGTATAACACCAGGAGAAGGAACTTGCTTACTTTTATTCTGAAGGAACAGGTTAATTTGATGCCAGTGGATGTCTCTGAACTCATGATACTAAACTTGATAGAAATCTGTCTTTTCATCAGCCTTAAAAATGTAGATATTATTTGCTGTGATATATGAACAAATTGCCCACATCCAAGCTTTTGGATATCATACTGGTTGCCACATACACAGCAATAGCTTAAGAGGGCACTGAGTCATGTGACTTGGGATGAAGATGTTAGACTTCAGTAAAACTTTGGGCAGAGCTGTGTGTGCCTCTTTATTTGGTTATCTTGACAATGTGTATATTCCTCTTCATCACAAATGTATAGCATTTCTATTCTTAGCTGTAATTTATGAGCTTATAAACGCCACCTTTATTCACTTTTTTATTTTTGTCTCTCTTTCTTGGAGCTAAACATCTGGTATGCTTAAACAGCACTTATGTAGAATGCATTTGAACTTCTTGTTCCCTGTTCCTTCAGACCCATGTTATTCATTTTGTGTATCAAACCTCACTGCAGCTATATCAGCTCTAATATATGAGGGAGGATTCTCACAATAGAAGCTCTGCTATGGCTCCATACTGCTCAACCTCTCGGGGCAAGAAATCTGGACAAAGCCTAAAATAATGGAGGGACAAAGGCCCAAAAAAGGGACAGATTTTAAATATTGCTCTTTTAAACTTAGAAAGTTGATAGAATAATAGGTTTTGTATTGGCATAGATTTTTCTGAAGGATATGAAGTCTGAAACTCAAATGTATATCATTATTTAGTAACTTGAATCTTCAGTGATTTGCCAGAAAACGACATATTTTATGGGGAACAAACCAAATATATATGGCAAAGATCTGGACATTCTATGAAAATTTGGACAGTTGAGAGGTATATAGGACTCTGAAAATCTCATTCATTCAATGAGAAGTGAAAGAAAAATGACAACAGATCTGTATCATTTCAGTATGTTCAAGTTTTTTACTGACAGCTGCAATGCAAAGATTTATTAGCACTGGGTGAACTTACTGCCTATCCTCCATACTGCCCGAAGGCTTAGGTGTAACTGGAATTGTATTTCAGAAGCTATGCAGCTGCAAGAGTGTTTAGGCTATTAAACTAGGTGTAGTTCCTTTCCACTTGCTGGTTACCTACACGGAGACACACCCAAAGTTATGACTCATGGTTGTTTGAATAGCTTGCTGTAAAAGAAATCTCTTTTCAAATTACACTGGTGAACACTTTAATAATGAACAATTGCATGACTCACACTGCCCTTGTCAAAAGCTGGTAAGGTATGTACTTTATTTTATGGAGTAAGTGTGATATAGATAAGAAGAGAGTGAATCAAAGGAAGTAATTCTGAAGTATTTTATCCAAGAATGCAGGCAGAGTTGGCTGCTATTTTTTATTGTTTTTCAGTGCACATTCCTGTTAGGAATATCTAGTTGTCATGAAGTTACAAGAACTTATTTTAGTCAACTAATCTTCCCTTCTGTCTTTTTGTTTTTTGAAGTAATAGCAGCCATATTCACTTCTCAAGCACATATGCCTGGAACCTATAAGCTGTACAGAAAGGCAAGAAGTTGAACCTTTACTGATGAGCAAAATGCAGCTCATTGGGCGAGAGAGCTGCACACTGCTACCATTGGGCGAGAGAGCTGCAAACTGCTACTCCATACCTTATAAAAATGAACTTCCTGCAGAGAGAACTTTTACTTAGCTCTGCAAACAAATTTTGTGTTTGGGCATAACTGCAAATAGGTTTCTTTTGGGGTATCAGCTGACTAATTGAAAGTAATCCATGACTATGTTTTATTTCCAGTGTGCCTCTGACACTATTCTCACTTGGGAACAGTTCACTTTAAACCAAGCAAAATTAATTGTGATTATCTCTCCACATACATATCTCTCAGCCTCTGTGAGCAGGAAATGTGGATATAACCAAAAAAATAACGGGGAGACTAAGACACA
The DNA here is from genome assembly GCF_019279795.1 of Protopterus annectens. NCBI lineage: Eukaryota > Metazoa > Chordata > Ceratodontiformes > Protopteridae > Protopterus > Protopterus annectens. The sequence goes on from NC_056731.1 coordinate 1,211,349,397, forward strand.
AAATAAGGGACGTATTTTAAATGCTACTCTTGTAAATGTAGAAAGTGCCAGAATAACACCATTTGTATTAGGATGCATTTTCTGAAGAACATTAAGTCTGAAACTCACATGTTTGTTATTGTTTAGTGACTTCAGTCTTCAGTAATTTGCTTGAAAGGCACACATTTTATGAGGAACAGACCAAAAATAGGAAGTAAAAAATCTGGACATTCTGTGAAAATCTGGACGGTTGAGAATTATGGTCCACCTTACTTTACCAAATTCTTTACCCAATGTGAGACAAGTAGGGGAAATGTGTAACACAAGATAAAACTTTAAAATGTAAATAGGAAGCAGAGAAGCATCCCACTGTAGGGGGTATTTTGAAAGAATGATAGTGTGGCCATGCTGCAATAAATAGCTTGATAGAAATTGTGAGACATAACCAAACCTGATAGGGGAAGTATTACATAATGATTCTGTAACGGCAGTCACCATGACAACAAGTAACCTGCTCAATCTTAGGCCAAGTGACCCTGAACTGTTTGCATGTATGTTGAATGTTCAATGCGATGTGCATCCACACATCTTCAAAGAGCAACATACATTCTACACAGACACAGCAGAATGTCCATACAAGGGCTACACATCAAAGTGCCAACTGGAAACACTTTGTAAGTGGGTGCACAGGACAGTTAGGATCAAGAGCAAGCAGAACAATACACAGAAGGATAATGGGAAGGAAGATGTGGAATGGAACTGAGAAAGGAGGGTGATGTGGGTACAAAGAAGGATGTAATGATGGCAGTAGTAGTAGAAACATATAACATAGATAAAAGGCTACAGTGGAGGAAGTAATGGGCCATGATTGAGAGATGCAGAGAAACACAGGTAGGTAAACTGGTGATTGGAATATTGCACAACAAACACAGGAGGGTAAGTGATACATAAGGAAGGATGGGGATGGGAGGTGAGGGCAGCCTGCTAAGGTGTCCCAGTGGGGAAGCTGCTAGACGTTGGATACCTTGAAGATTTACATCATCCGGTGTGCTTGAACAGTGGTAGCCTGATGATAGGGGCAATGTAGCTATACAGTGTTGCCAATAATGTGATGATGCACTCTTGGGTGCCAACCCAGGTATTGGAGCTGCCTGTCACTCTCATTTCTGACTAATTGCTCCAGCTTTCGCTGGGTGACCTAGAAAGCCTTTGTCACTCCCTGATGAGGAGTCTATACCACCCAATGGAGAAGTAACACTAGAGGCAACCATCAAGCCCTGCAGATCACTTTCCATGGGATAGTCTTCATAACCCTTTAGAGAAGCTGGTCTGGTAACTACTGGGGTCCCAACAGAAGGTTTGGTGGCCAGTGTATGGTATGGTGGCCACTGCTACACTTCTTTCTGCTCCACAGCTGATGCTATAGAGACAATTAACATAAATGGGAAGAATGAAAACAGAAAAGAAACATAATAAAATGAAGACTATGACAGAGAGAAAGAAAAGGACACGTGGCCGTGGTCAGTATGATGTGGTATACCTTTTATGACAGATTCTGGAAGAAGAATCAAGCAGGCAACAGAGGGGTGTGTGCTTACAAATGGCTGGGTAACAAATATAGTAAGACAGGGGCTATTACTGGGAGATATGACTGCCTGTGCCTCAACACTGGCACACATTATAGATGGTAACCAGTACATGTGCAATGGATAATGAGGCAAGGAAGAAATAATCAAGCTGAACAAAGTAAATGTTTGGCACTGTGGCAAATAAGGATATGTGGATTGTCATACATGATGTGATAAATGCAGGGATGTGGCACAGATTGGAACAATGTTACAAATAACATGTTTCAAAGTAACAATGCAAACAGCCAATGACCAACTAAATACTGCTGCTAAGAGTCCAAAAGAAACATAAGTCGCACTACAGCAGTACACAGTTTCATACACTTGCCATACTTATGCTGTTTCAGAAATAACTGATGGAGTGAAGGACAGTGGCATCATGGGTACAATTACATTATGAAATGGCAGTCTGACAAGGAGAATGTATATCTATGTAGTGATAATTACTTAACTGCAATGCAATGAACAATAAAATGCCAGTCTATTAAATAGTGATACAACCTAATTACAGTGATAAGCCCAAAGACAGTTCAGTAAGCATGCAGGTGGCAATGTCAGGAATAATTGTCAGAAAAAGGGTAGCAGTACCATTTCAAATACATTAAAACCATATAGCTCATATGTAAACAGTGAAGACGTACAAATGGTTAGATCTTAGATAACAATGCAAAATTTGGCAGTGCTGTGGTAAGAACAAGCAGAGATACAGGTTTAGCATCAATACACTGCAGTTATCCCAGCACTTGAAGAGTCTGGTCTACCTTCTCTGGCAGGCAATATCCTTTTGTGTAACCTCTTATTCAAAGCCCTGAGAGGTTTGGAAAGCCCTGAAGAATGAGAACCAAGCTTTTCATCAAAAGGGAAGAAAAAACATTTTTTTTTAAATTCTACTTAAATATTTTAAGTTGCACTTACAGCGATATGTGTGGTGATACAGTTTTGTACTTTTCTATTTTTTCCATGTTTAAACCCAAAAAGGTGCCTGTTTGCATTTTTTTTAGTTTCTTCTGAGACCTTAGTCTTGTAATTTAATTTTGCAGTTGTGGAAAGATTGTGTATTCCTGCGTGGTCATAGCATTATTTATACATTATATTGCACTTCTATCTCCATAAATAGACTTACTTGTAAAAGGTAGCAGTTTGCATTTTGAACCCTGTCTGGGGCCTAAGTCTTTTATTTTCATTCACAGTTGTGGAAGAACAGTGAATTATTGCCAGATTTGAGCCTCATTTATTCATTTATTACTGTATTTGTTCCATAAACAGCATTAATGGCGATTTTCTGCATAGTCTGGTGCCTTAGTCTGTAGTGGGATTGCAGTGGTAGCAGCATTGTGAATTCTGTTCCAGGATTGTTTTTTCGGTGCCTTTACAGTTGTTTATATTCTGGTTTTGCTGCTAGATCAATTACCTGATTAAAGTTGCATTCCAATGCATTTCATACCTCTCAACACCTTAGAGCAAGAAATCTGTACAAAGCCATCAATAATGGGGGAGCAAAGACCCAAAAATAGGGAGAGTTTTTAAATATTACTCTTACAAACTTAGAACATTTTTAGAATAATAGGTTTTGCATTAACATGAATTTTCTGAATGGTATGGTCTAAAACTCAGATATCTGTCATTATTTTCTGACTTCAATCCTCAATAATTTGCCATTGATTTGTAAAAAAACCCACAATTTTATGGGAAATGGACCAAAAATATAGGCCAAAATCTGGACATTCTGTGAAAAGTTGTACAGTTGAGAGGTATGTTACCTTTCTGTTTACTTTGCCACTATTTCCCCCTGTTCTTTTTGTCTTCCCCATCCCCCAATATGACATTAAGCTAACATTTCTGAAATTCTAACCTACCTGAAGTTGTTGACCTGCAGCTCAGAGTCATAGAACTTTTACTCCAGTGTTGGCTTTATTTGATTGGATCTCTCTCTAGTTAGCCTGCTTCTTACTTCAACTTTTTCCCCAACCTTCCCATCCTTTTCTGTTGTGGTCTGAAAAGGGTGCTTCTCTGGCTTCCACCTCTTATGGTAGTCTGACTTTCAAAGTCCTTCCCTCCTGGGGGTCGAAGCCTAGATGGCAAACAGATAGCCAGCATCTTTTAGAGCTCCATAAAACACTACCAGAAAACAGGGAAAAATTATTTTCTTTAACTAAAAATAGTAAAATAACATCAAGGAACTTAAGAACTACAATTCTCTCAAATTTCAAGAAATGTTATCAGGTTTTTCCTGTCAAAATGTACTAGAGAACATTTCAGCTGTTTGGTAATGGCCAGCTCAAATAATTCTCACTCAGAAACTACTCTGAAGAATAAAAATTCAGCTGATGTCTTCCACATTACAGGAAGTGTTGTTGAAAATGAATAGATTTTCTGATAACTTGGAAAGTCTTAAAGAAAACTGCCTAAAGCAAATAGATGTATTAAAAGAAATATTAGAGCAGCAACTAAATAAATTACTTGATATCGAGACAGCACTAAATGACATAGATGGGAGGCTCAAAGAAGAGGAAAATCAGACAGAATTCTTGCCACATCAAAATAATTGGCTAATCAACAAAGTAGATGATTTAGAGAACAGAGAGAGGAGAACTAATATAAGAATATTTCATCTTCCAGAAAAATCTGAGGGTGAAGACATCATCACCTTTTTGAACTTCTGGCTTCCTGAAGTGCTTGATTTAAAAGAGGGACTATCAAATGGAATAGAGAGAGCTCACAGAGCCATATGAAAATCTATCCCCTCTTCTCCAAATGTACCACCAAGATCAATTGTGGTAAAGTTTCTCTCTTTTTTGGATAAGGAACTCATACTAAAATCAACCTGGAGGAAAAGTTCCATTATATATAAACAGAGTCAGATTAGATTTGACAATGACTATTCTGCAAAAGTGTTAGAATTAAGGAAAAAAACATGGCCATTAGTGAAACTTCTCAAGCAAAATAAAATAAAAGTGCAAATGGTTTATCCTGCTACAATCAGAATTCTTTACTCAAATGACTTGAAAACTTTTAACAACATTGAAGAAGCTTCCACCTTCATCAAGAATAACAGTATCATCACAGTTCCTGAAGAAATGGACTGGTCTGTTTCAACCAATTTGAAAATATCCCCAGAGAAAAATACTTGGTCTGATGTAAGGAAAAAGAAACAAAAAACTGATTCAAAAACCAGACAGTCTTCCAAATCTCTCAAAGATTCAGCAAAGATATAGTCTACTGGACATTATTTCAAAAAGTATGTATTTTGTTTTTTACATTATATATTTATTCTGAGACCTTTATGTTTGTGCTTAAACTTATACATACTACAATATATCTATCACAAGTCTGGTATCTATTCCTGACAAGGACAAGTGCTTATATAATTAATGTGACACTTAGAAACATTTCCTTGCATAGCAAATGAGGAAAACCAGGCTGAAATGACATTTATCACTTCTTTTTTTTTTCTTTATTAACCACATATTACAAGAAAGCAAAGTGAATATCGTCTCAAATGTATGCTTAGTAAATTGTTTCATCAACTCTCACACTCAAAGGGATACTTTTATTATAATTACTTTAGTTCAATCATAAACCAACACTCAGTACTATAAAATGTTTTAAATGATAGTATCTGATTTAAAATACTACATTATGTTACCTCTTACATGATTTGATTATTTACTATTCATTTCAAGCAATGTTTAAAACTAACTCTGATTATCATAATTTGATTGTCGATATTCATGGCTGTCTAAAAACTAATCTTGTATAAATCATTGTTAGTTAATGAAAAATGTTTACATTTCATATTTTAACGGCTTTCTGCATATGCACATGCATACACCTTTTTTAAAATTCTTGAGCCCTCACAAACAACCTAGCGGTACTTTGTACACGCAATAAACAATGGCGCTAATTCTTTAAAACAGTAATACACTTCAGTGCCATTGTATTAACGTGGGGAAAAGCAACTCATTTTCTGTGATGCGTATTCAAGATTCTATATACTATTCAAGTTCTCTTCTCTTCTCAAGTTACAGCTGCGGCTGTTTAGCCTCGATGGAAAAAAAAGAGGCGGTGGGAAACAATTTCAGCACTTCTTAACCTACAGATAACCCACTGATTGTGCTGAAATGTCCTTTAGTCATCCCGTTAGTCAGATGAATGATCGAGTATCATCGTAGTTGATTCTCTGAGTGGGTTGAAAGGGAGGGAAAGCATTCTGTTATTCATATACTTTCCATCATTTGTATTAAGTAAAAGGACTTAATAAAACAAAACACTGTTCTTCTGGCCTGTAGAAATTCTGAGTTGCAGGCTTATTATATCAGTCCTTTTCTGGTGTTTCATAAAGAAAAGATTTTTTTGTACACCATTCCATCTTTCCCAAAATAGCCAGTCTGAACGGAGGGTGACAGGGAGCACTTGCTGGTTATTCCTTCACAAGACTGCAGACAAAGAAAGCATCTTTTTTCACTTCATGGATGTTCATAAAAGGCTGAGGTATAAAAGGCTTAGGTATTATGTTAATAGAAGAGTCCTTAAGAAAATATGATAATTTGCTTGATTGTTTTGCAAATGGTTTCAAAATAATGAAAGTTACCAAATAAAACCTTTCCAGATGGCTCGCAAATTGCATTGTTTCTGTTGTGAAAAACTCAGTAAACTTTTCAGGCCATTCCTAAAACAAATACTATCAGGGCTCCTCTCCTTTCACTGCCATCTTCGAATAGCTTCTTTAGATAATGTTTATTCTGAAGCTACCAGACTATCATTGAAAGCCTTGGCAAAACTTTATGGGCTGCATGTGGCTTCTATATCAATGTGTTTTCTGGACCTCAGTGATCAATGTTATTAAATGGCATCCCTTCCTGTAGTTTTAGCTGGGGATTAGTTATATTATAGCACTCCAGCTATGAAAAAGTGTATCAGATATAAAACTTATAGTACTCCTCCTAATGCTGCTTCTGTGTTTAAAGTCACCTTCCTGCTCCCTTTTTGTCAGAGAGTTGTGCAATTTTGCTTGAATCAGAATTAGATAGATGGATGGAAGGAGTTAACAAAAGAAAAAAAAAAATGAATCTATTAAGCTGATTAATTTCATGCATTTACGTGGTTAGTTCAGAGACAACCTTAAAGGGAAAGTACACATTAGACAACCTAAACCCTATACCTACGAGACTATAGGCTTTATTTAGTTGCTCAGTACTGTGTCCTATTAACAGACGTTGAAAAAAATATACTGTTTTTTAACAAGGTTTAATATAAAGCATCTTAGTTCTGATTTTAGACACTAAAGTTCATTGATTTAACATTTTAACATTCTATTCAGACAGTTCACAGGCACTACGTGTGTGATATATAGTCTAGAGCAAACAAAGAAGATAAAAATGTTGCTTCTTCTAATTTTGGAATATACCGCTGCCTAATCACTATACAATATCTTTGGCCTTCTCATATCCTGCCCGTTACAAGTTTTTATAGACAATATTTGTAACATGTTCCTTTCTTTAGAAATCATAGCCTTTCCTCCTCAGACTTATCAGTGTTTTCTATTATTTTTAAAATATTTCTTTGAGTCCATGTCTATGATATATAACAGCTGATGATTGATTTGACTAGTATAACAAGAATGTAGTACCCAAGCAGAAAATGATCTTAAACTAAGTTAAGATTATTGATTATCAGGAATGATTCATAGGAATGACTTCTTAATATTAACTCTCTCCTATACCTTTCATTCACCATAGTACTATACTATATGATGGAAGTGCGGCACCTCTATACATGCTATGAGGGTTTATTCATGGCAGTACAAAAGGCACCGTAGACAGAATAAGCAACATCATTACCCCTGTGCACGCTTGCTGTTCTGAGATATTGACTGCATAAAACACCCAGTAATTACAGAATACTGTAGGTAAAATCAGGTTGCCAATACAGAGTATGCAAAATGTTATATAACATACTAGGTCATCTGCAAACACACATACATATCCACAGACAGCTAGTTTACTACAAATTTTGGCATTTGTTGCTTAAGTTATGCATCTTTACAAGAGTTAAAATTCCCAGCAGTGAAATAATTGACTAGCTCTATATATGTGCTCAGTTTAGAGAAAAAAGTACTGTATGCCTTCTATATAGAATATATATAGACAAATAAAGTAAATTAAATTAAAGTCCATGTTATATATCAGCTTTAAGTATGTATCCATTATTTATATAGAACTATCACAACTGCAAAACAAACACATAAACACACAAAGACATACCCGGAGGCACTGATCAAAAATCTACCAAAACTACAGAGGCCTCCAAAGCAGACACCCAAGCAACTGCCACCTCAAGACATAAGACATGCAACACATAGTTCTCAAAGTCAGTGTGCTAAGCAGTCACAGCCCTTAAGGCCAAACACAATGCCAGACACACTTGTTATAGGTGACTCCATAGTCAGACACACTGACGTCCCACTCACCAGACTGAACAAGGAAAAGATCAGAGTAAGCTGCCTATCGGGCGCTAGAATCCGCCACATAACACAAGCACTCAGGTCACTCCACAGCAAGTACAAGTATGACTCAGTCATTGTCCATGCCGGTGTGAACGACCTGAGACGTACCTCCCTGGACTACATGAAAAGAGACATAGAGGAGCTCTCAGATTATGTAGCCCAGGCCGGTATGACCCTGACCCTGAGCAGTATCCTACCCTCACCAAGAATGATGCCACAATACAGAGACAAAATGATCAGCTTTAATAATTGGCTTAATTACTGGTGTCATTCTAAGGGGATCCAATGTCTGTCTGCCTGGGATGACATGCTTGACAAGCCATGCTGCTGCAAGGGACGGCTTGCACCTGTCACCCCTGGGCTTCCGGATATTGGCAAAGGCTCTTGCCACCCCCATAGTGCCTTTTTTAGGCAAGGCTCAAATGATAAACCTACCGCCCTAGTAAAATGGAAAAAAACTAAGGGTAATACTGCTCAATGCCAGAAGTCTAAACCTCAAGATGCATGCCCTCGAAGCCCTCCTCAGTATGGAGAACATCGATGCCTGTGCTGTGACTGAAACCTGGTTCAAGGCTCCTGAGAGCACCCCAGCACTATCAGGTTATACCTCATATCATGCGTTCCGGCCCCAAAATCCGGACCGAACCACAAAAGGAGAGGGAGTATCCATATTCATAAAGGATACCCACATCTCCAGGTTAGTGGCAATGCACGAAGCATCGGAGACCATCCAGGTGCAATTAACCATAGGTAAAACTGCCCTACAGTTTGTAGCATGATACAGACCACCCTCTCAAACTCAGGAAACCCACACAGCCTTCCTGAAGACACTGGAGAGTATGAATGTCTCTCCAAACACCATCATATTGGGTGACTTCAACTACCCAAACATAGACTGGGAACATTACTCAAGCCCCAACACCCTAGCCCAAAGGTTCCTGGAGTTCATAAACTCAAATGCTATGGAACAACTAGTCACCATTCCCACAAGAGGAGAAAATATACTAGACCTGATCATCACAAACATGGGGACAAAATGCTCCACACCGGAAGTATATCCCTCATTGGTGAGATCAGACCATAAATTAATCTCACTGGAGATCCACATCCCGGCCCCAACCCCAGCAAAAATGACCACAGTGAAGAACTTCTCAAAAGCAAACTTCACACTTCTTAAGACTGGAGTGGTATCCTTCAAGGCCCCCGAGCCAGTGGAAACCACAACTCACGCTGCTGAAACCCTTACAAATGCCTTCTACGAGCACCTCCAGGAATGTATGGATCAAGCAATCCCTAATAAAATCAAGACCCTCTCCACCAAAGGCAGGCGCCCGGTCTGGTGGACCCCAGCCATAAACAAACTCTACAACAAGAGGAGAAAGCTACTACATGACAGAGCAAAATCCCTAAAAGGGAAGGCATCTCTGATCAATACTAGCAAAAAACTATGATCACTCATAAAATCATCCAAGGCCAACTTTGAGAGGAAAATCGCTAAAGACACAAAAGACAATCATAAGGCCTTCTTTAGCTATGTCAGAAACCTGGGTGGAAACTCCCAGATATGCTCAGAATTAGTCCAAAATGATACAAAAATCACTGAACCCACAGACACTGCCAACATACTGGCAGACAGGTTCAGTGCAAATTTCTCTCCTCCCTCCCCCCCAAAGGAGAAATATCTATCCCACCAGAGTCTAGCCTCCCAAACATCTCAGATGCCCAGGTGAGAGCTGCTCTCTCTAAAGCAAAAAACACAGCATCAATGGGACCGGACGGTGTCCCCGGCTGTGTGCTACACTAACTCAATGAGGAACTAAACCCACACATAAGGCTGCTGTTTAATCTTAGCCTTACTACAGGATATGTACCCAAAGAATGGCGTACAGCAACTGTGGTCCCACTCCACAAAGGCGGTGCTTCTACGGACCCTGGAAATTACCGCCCCATAAGCTTGATGAGCCTTGTCTGCAAAGCTATGGAGAGGATCATAATGGAACTCATAAATAAAGACATTGGGGACCTACAGACACTGGATCCTACCCAATTTGGCTTTGTCAAGGGCAGATCCTGCCTCTTGAACTTGGTCGACTTTTTCGAAACGGTCACTAAGGCCATTGATGAGGGTAAGGCAGTTCACACAACCTACCTTGACCTAGCAAAAGCGTTCGACACAATACCCCACTCGGGCATCATAGAATGTAAACCCATATGTCACAAGATGGATTGCAAACTGGCTCAAGGACAGAACCCACAGGGTTAGAGTTGCTGGTGCCATGTCAGACTCTAAGCCGGTCACGAGCGGTGTCCCACAGGGCTCATTCCTGGGCCCCCTCTTGTTCGGCATTTATTTTTCTGAAGTGCAGGCAAACATAGGGGGATTGTGGCTGACAAAATTTGCAGATGACTGCAAACTGGGCACCATAGTTGACACTCCATCAGACACAGACATCCTCCAGAGAGGTCTCATAGAAATGGATAACTGGTGCCAGAGCCATGGCCTTAAGCTAAATGCCAAAAATGTATAGTCATACCCTTTGGGAAAAACAAGGTAACCCCTAATTACCACATAGGTGGTAATCCATTAAACACGGAAGAAGTTATCAGGGACCTGGGGACCCAAGTTGACAGTAACCTCTCTTTTGACACTCACATTGCCAAAGTGGTTAGGAAGACCTTCTACATTGCCCACCTGATCATGAAGGGATTCACATCCAGATCAGGATAGGTCATTGTACCCCTGTACTCTTCACTTATCAGACCAATGATTGAGTACAACGCCCCATTCGGAATGTACCTTACGCAACACCTGCAGCAGTTGGAAAGACCCCAAAAGTTCCTCACCAAAAGGATAAAGGGGCTCAAACATATGTCATACGCTGCCCCACTGAAGAAACTCCAGCTCTATTCAGTTGCATACCATCTGGTCAGAGGTGATCTGTGCCTGACATACAAGGCCATGTCCAACCCGGAATTAATGGACATGCTCCACCTCAAAAATTCCAAATCCACCAGAGCCACGAGAGCAAGAGACTTAAACCTCAACACGGATATAAATAGGACGTGCTGGAGGGACAGATTCATCACCCAGAGACTCCCTACACTATGGAACAGAATCCCAGTCCATGTGAGGCAGCGCCCCTCACTGACTCTGTTCAAGAGAAATCTTGACGAGTGGATGGGAGATCATAGGTTTACCCCGGGAATCATCTCTGTGTCACTGCTGGACAGAGGCACAGCAAACTAATGGGTATAGTATTCTCATCCTAAGGGGTGGTGAAAGCCACACACACTCTGGCTAGGCTTATAAATGCCCTAGGCCAGATAGCCTAGTATGAACCTATGAACCTATGAACCTATATCTTTGGTTCTGACTTTAAAGCTTATTATGATATCCACATAAATACTAATCTATTCTAGCTTTAAGCATGAATTTCATATTTATATATACATATAAACTGATGCCTTACATTTTTCTACTAATATTGATAACATTATAGTATTCTGTACTATCACAAGAAGTTAGAAATAATGTCTAGAAGTCTGTAATTTTTATAGGAAAGTGCTTATTTTACAAAGTGTTTATATGTGATAGAATTGTGTTTTATTCATTTTTATATATATATTTGAGACTTAATGCATATACGAAAGTTCTAAAATAACAATATATGTTATATGTTTCCATCATTTTATTTCTTGGTAAAGTATTTTTATAGTATGGGAAACTATGTTACTTTAAGAACCTAATGATGCAACTTCTATGATTGGCTTTTGCTATAATTGAATTCAGTATATCTTAAGAAATGTGGATTCACTTATTGTTTTGATCTGAAGAAGCTTGTATGCGAAAGCGCTTATCTTTTGTACAATAAAGACTATTTTATTTTATTTTATTTCAGTATTGAGGCTTGGTTTGTTCCGCTCCATATATACTTTACATTTATATTATTAATTTGTTTGATTTATGTTTTTCTTATCTCCAGAATTTATAAATTGGAGCTCTTGTAACATTCACTTTTCTTTAAATTTTATCTAGATATGAAGGTTAATCTGGTTGAACTGTTTTGTTTTTCCAGATTAGGAGTGTTTTTCACTCCATGTTTGTTTGAGGGACTTTTAAAGTAATTGCTTACATATTTGTATGTAATATTTCTCTTTACTCAACTTCTATTTCCTTTTTGGCCTCAATGTTTGTTAAGTTTATATTTTTATTCAGGGAACATAAATCTGACACTAAAATATAATTCCTGCAAGAATGCTACACAGATTTTGATTGATGCAAGTACTACACACCCTTGTCTACTACAAATATATTTTAAACTTAAACAAAAAAGAATGATTTAATTCTACTTTCTTTAAACATTAATGGATTAAATAATCCGAGGAAAAGGTCAAATCTACTAAGATATCTAAAACTAAATAAAGCGCAAGCAGTATTCCTTAAGGAAACTCACTTTAAAACTAATGATAAGTATATATGGAATCCAAATGAATATTTAAAACTATCTAATTCTTCCTATAATAAAAAACTAGAGGAGTTTTAATACTATGGAAAAATGTTACTAACCCTCAAATAATCTATAATTATGAAGATAAAGATGGACTTTTAACAACTGTAATATTAACATTTGGTAATAGAACCTAAACACTAGTAAACTTATATTTTCCTGTTATTGGAGTGGGAACAATCAAAAAACAAATAGGCCATATTAATAGAGTATACAAAGGTAATCTGATAATAGGAGGTGACTTTAACTGTATTTTAGACAACTCTGAGACTACTAACAAAAGACCTGTTCGATCTACCCCCATAGGGAAATCTCTTAAGAAATGGACTGAGAATTTAAGCCTAATTGATACGTTTAGTTTCAGAAAGAACAAGTCTTATTATTCTCACATAGTGACCATATATTTATTACCCAAACCAGAATAGATAAAATCTTTGTATCTCAAGATTTGAGAATGAAAATAAATTATTTTTCCATAATACCATGTCCCCTGTCTGATCACAGTTCACTTATTCTTAAACTCCAAATAGATTTTAAGAGACTAACTTTTACAAAAAGAATCCCTGCTTATATTACCAAATTGAAACAATGTAAACCATGGCTTGATTCATAAATACAATTCTTCTTAAATACTAATTATACGGAAGATATAAATATAGTTATTCTATGGGATACTCTAAAGGCATACTTATAAGGTAAAATGATAGCATGGTTTAATAATAAAACAAAAGAATGGGAATCTGAATTAACAAATATCCAAAAACAAATTATAGAAACGAATTCCAATAAATCATTAGATTCAATTACTAAAAAAAAAGAAATTGGGGAGGTAAATAAAAAAATAAAATGAAATCTTAACTCACAAAACTAATATGGCTCTAGAAAAATTAAAACTAAATTTGTTTTCTGTGTCACCCAAGCACTTGCATAATCTAGTATTGAGAATAAAAAGACAACACTCTGAAAATATTATAAATATTCATGAAGGGAAAAATAATAAAAAGTATGTGATATAAGCGACATATTAGATGCCTTTAATTTTCATTTTGCAGAACATTTTAGAAATATTGATTCACCTCATAATACCCCAAATTTTGATCTGGATTTATCCAAAATAAAAAAAAAAAATCCCATAAAAACTATTCTTAGATATAATCTCATCTAAAGAACCATCAGAAAAAATTAAAGAAAGTAAAAACAATAAAGCTCCTGGTATTGACGGAATTATTATTGAAATATACAAATTACTTCCTATATCTGCAATCTCAATATTACATAGTTCTCTAAATAAAGTTCATATGCAAAATACAATTCCACCCTCATGGAGATTCACTCATTACCCCTATCGAAAAAGAAAATAAAGATCCAAATCAATGCAATTATTACAAGGCAATTTCACTACTTAACAATGATTATAAAATGTTTATGTCCATCCTAGTCAATAGAATAAAAAAAAACTCTAATACATGTTATTTGTGATGATCAAATAGGATTTATCTACAGTAGGTACACCCACGATAACACCCAGAGAATATTAACTATTATTGACATTCTAAATAGGGACAATCAAGAAGCCCTTATAGTAGCTCTTGATATTGAAAAAGCCTTTGACTCACTAAAATGGGATTTTTTTTAAAGTCTTAGAAATTTATAATTTTCTTACACAATTCATATCATTAATCAAAAACATTAAAAAATAATCTTGCCTATATAAAACTGGGTCCATTCACTTCAGAAGCCATTGTAATTACTAAGGGTACAAAACATGGTTGCCCTATGTCCCCAATCGTATTCGCACTTGCAATAGAATATTTTTCATCAGTAATTCATCACAATCCTAAAATCAAAGGCATTGACATTTATGGTCAATTTAATTCTAAAATAATGCTCTTCACTGATGACATTCTCCTTACTCTAATAAACTCAAATGAATCTTTACAAGAACTAGACTTACAAATTGATAACTTTTATCATATTTCAGGTCTCTGTGTTAGCAAAACAAAATCTAATTTCATGTTAAATAAAAGATGATACCCACCTAAATATAAGCCATATAATTGGAAAACATGCCTCCTCTATAAATTATTTAGAGATAATACTATGTGAAAATATGGATTTAACATTAAAAATAAACTATAACAATATTATAAAAAAACTTAAATGCACATATTGAAAAATGGAACAAATTATTTTTTAAATTTGAAGATAGACTACAACTAATCAAGATGGTTCTTCTCTCAAAAATAAACTATGTTGTGCAAGCTATTCTTATGATTCCCAACAAAACAATTTCTAAAATAAATGAATAAAACTCTTATAAACTTTCTTTGGGTTCCAAAAAGAAATAGAACAGCCTTTTCTAACCACATAAGATATTGGGAGTTGGGTGGTATTAATTTTCCAGACATAGATTCTTACATTAAAGCTTCCATTATCAAAACATTAATAAGATGGATTGATCCAAAATTTACATCAGCGTGGAAGTCTTTACACACCACTATCTTCTTAAATGAGAATAAATTAACTAAAATTTTGCCATGAAATGAACAAAGCAATAAACTTTGGCATATTCTAGGTGTCAACTTACAATATAATTCTTCTAAACTTACTAATTTAAAATATATAAATTACATTTACTATATATTTAGAAGTTTTATCATTAATAATATTGATTTAAAATATGGATAGAGTTGTTATTTCCCTTTAGATCTACTAAAATCTTTTTAAACAAAATCTATATAAATACACTTAACACTTGGGAATCTAAAAACTTTACATGCTGGTTCCACTGTATAAATAATTTGTTGGCTTTGGACATACACTAGTTAAAAATGTATATGATTTATCAAGTTCAGATTGGCTAGTTCTTAATAGCTTGCAACCCTATGCCCAAGATCTGTGCAGCATAATTGACAATTTCTCCTTTAAATCTATTCCTAAACTCATATTTTTTATGCATGAAGTCTTATATAATGGATTCAATTGGACAAACTTAATATCAAAATTATGCAGAATTATAATTAACTATAAGGCCAACCCTAATCAAAATTATTAAAATTTTATCAACAGAGAACATTCATTATACTTATCTGTTGAAAAAAAGCTAATCTCTTGTATTCTATTAAATTAACCTCTAATTTACAAACCTGGAAAATTTTCACTTGGAAATTTCTGCATAGCGCTTTTTACATTCCTAATAAAATTGCCAAATTGAACTCTTTCAAAGACGTAATATGTTGGAGATGTTCTTTAAACTGTAAAGCTGATTGGTCACACATCTTTTTTGATTGTATTTATATTAAGAACTTTTTGGAAGAGATCAGTAAATTTCTTCAAGCCCTTTACACAGATTCATTTAGTTTATCTAAGTCTTTAATTCTGTTGAATGTAAATGAAAATATTGTAATGAATAAAAAAGATCTTTATCTTCCTCGAACCATGCTAGCGGTTACCAGGAAATGCATCACTAGGAAGTGGAAATCCTCCTCTATACCAACTATAGAAGACTTCTTATCACTTCTGAAAGAAACTGAGCTGCTGTAAATAAAAAATAAGGAGTCAAGAATATATCCTAAGAACTGGTCCAATAACCCCTTGGTGAAAGTACTTTCTCTCATTGAGACTCTTAATTCAAATCAATCTCTATCTGTGTAATCTTTTCTAACATTGTGTAACTATTTCTCACAACAGTTTGTTTCCTTACTGTAGGCCAATTGTATATACTGTAAATAGTTTATTATAAAATTATTCATTGGATGTATAAGTTCTATATAAATATTGTTGGAAATTAATAAAATTATTTGAGGGAAAAAAATAAGTCCTTCCCTCCCTTCTTTCATTGCTTTTGTCTGTTCTATAAGCTACTTAAGTACTTTTCCCACCCATTGTTTTCCATGTATGAGTGCCCACCTAGCAAACCAGTATTACTTTTGAGTAAGCCTCCCTTACTATAAATTGTCTCCTGTTCATTTTTCCAGAAGTCCTATCTTCTTGGTGCCTTTGCCACAGTTTGAGAGGGCCCTGAATTAATCCTGCTGCATCATTGACAGATAAGAGATTTTATTGTTTGCACTTCAGTTAACGGTTGTGGAGAAAATGCAGAAGTTTATCAGTTAACTGTTGTGGAATGCTTTATTTTGTTGATTTTGCTATTTGAATCATTTTAAAGGTCCCTAATACTTGAAATGACCATTTCCAGGTAGTTTGTATAAGTTGCTTTGGTGTTTTTACATTAAGAGGATGGATGTTCCACCTAGTGTCAGTAGGCTGAGTCCTGGTCTATCTGAGTTAGAAAACACATAAGAAAGATGTAAGTGTAGTTGTTTTATTCACCAGAGGGCTTAGACACCAGTTTCCCATGTGTTAAACACCTGTGTCCATTTGGAACATTTGTGCACTTGCTGCTCATCATGCAGTGGTGGTTAGTAGTGTTCTGTATAGACTTGGACACTTCAACACCACATTTTCCCTATAAAACAACTACTGAAACTGTACTAGTAGCACAGTGAGTGTAGAGCAAGTACTTTGTACATTGATTAGCATATAGCAGCTAGTCTGCACATTGAGGAGCACTGAGTTTAGTATTATACAGCCCAGTCTAATCTCTAGCCCTAAACACACCCTTAGTCAACCCACTATTAACCTCTTCTGCCCTGCGCCCTAGTAACTTGCCCAATAAAAGACCTAACATCATGGAAATGCACTTTCTCAATTTCTCCACAATCAGTTTGGTGGATAGGGATATACTGACCAATGTAACAATTGTCTAATGTTCACTGACAACCATTTAATCCTTAAAGAAACAAATACAGTATTTGAGAGATGTATATACACAATGTCTGGTGACAAAACTCCCACATACGAATACTCATAATAGCAGCGTGATTGTGACAAACACGCTACATCCACCACACATAGTATGCAACCCACACATCGACCTATTTATGCTGAAGCAGTTAACTGCAATCTTCTAAAACACCAAAGACCTCTCAGACATTCTACCTACAAAAACTATCCTCAGCAAGCCTGAAAGCATTCAATAGAAACATCTAACACTGCACATACAGCCACGGCCAGTGAAGCCTCAACTACCAAGCCCATAAGGCTGGCCAATATACTACCCAAGGGTCTAGTCATAGGAGGCTCCATTGTCCAGCATACTCATACCCCATTCACTAAGCTCAACAAGGAAAAAATAACTGTCAATTCCCTATCAGGGACCAGGATCTGCCAAGTTACGTATGTATTCAAGTCATTGCACTACAGGTGCCAGTATGATTCAGTCATAGTCTATGTATGTGTAAATGACCTGAGATATACCTCTCTAGATTATATGAACAGAGACATTATGGAGCTCATGGATTATGTGTTATTAGCTGGTGTGTGCCTAGCAATGAGCAACATTCTACCTTCACCACGGATGATCCCATAATACAAACAGAAGATGATTGACTTTAATAATTGGCTTAGTTTTTAGTGTCATTTTAGGTGGATGTAATATTTGCCAGCACGGGATGACATGGTTAACAAATCACATTGCTTTGCCATTGATGGTCTGCACCTGTTCCCAATAGGCTTTTGAAAACTGGATAAAACACTGCCCCCACCAAAAACTTTTTTAGGTAATGCTGTATTGACAAACCTTCCAACATAGCAAAATTTGAAGGTGTTACTGCTCAATGCCAGAATTCTAAACAAGAACCACAACTACCTCCAAGCTCTTCTCACCTTGGAGAATGCAGACATTTGTACTGTTACTGAGACATGGATTGAAGTGGCAGAGAGTAGCTTGACAGTGCAAGGCTGCAGTGCCTTCCACACATTTAGACCCGTAACTGCACAGACAGGGACTAATGGCAGAGGTGTCTCAGTCTACATCAATAACAAGTATACCTCAAGGTTGGTGAAACAAGAGGACCCATAGCTCATATTTAGACTTATTGGAGACACTCACCATTCAACTAAATACTATACCCACTGGAGATTTTAATTATCCCTTCTATAAACTGTGAATCCTACAAGACCCAAAATTTGCAAGTGCAGAGATTCCTAGACTTTGTAAACATAAACAACCTGGACCAGTTATTGCATATTCCTACTACAGGTACAAACATATTTGACCTGGTACTCACAAATATGGGAGAATGCTGCACTACCCCAAGTGCCATGCCGTTTTGGTAAGGTCAAACCACAAAGCAATCTCCTTTGAAATAAAAATCAATTCTTTAACCCCCAGCAAACCCTTTAACAGTTAGAAACTACTCCAAGGCAAACTACCTTTTATTAAGTGATAACCTATTAAAATGTCAAGCCCTTCCCAATGCAAATAACACAGCAGCCTATGTGGAACTATTCACAGAAGCTCAGTACAACCATATCAATGAATGTATAGAGGCTGTTGTTTCTACCAGAGGTAAGCACAAAACTAACTCACAAAGCAAACCACCCTAGTGAAATTTAAAATTAAACAGGTTGTACAACAAAAGAAAAAAGTCATAGATATGATTAGGAAGTGTAACACCAAAAAAGTTAAAAATTCTCTCATCAAACTGAATAGATAAATAACAGGACTAATTAAGTCCAACAAAGCAAATTTTGAGGTAAAGATAGTGCCTCAGACCAAGGACAACCATAAGGTCTTCTTTCACAGAACTGTGAGGTATAGCAGATCTTCTGGCTGACAAATTTATCTCCAACTTTATCCCCCTACCCCACCGTCAACACCCTGTTCCAGAAATACCACCTAACATAATCCCTCCAACTATCAGTAGGGAACAGGTTTTAGATGTGCTCTCTAATGCCAATAATGCAGCTTTGATGGGCCCTGATAATATCCCAGATTGCCTCCTACATAGCCTGAAATATGACCTGTCAGGGCCACAAGAGTCACTATTTAACCATAGCCTCTGCTCAGACTTTGTGTAATGAGAATGGAGGACTATAACAGTCATCTCTCTGCACAACAGTGGACCATCAATGGATCATGGAAACTACACACCCATTAGTCTAACTTGTCTCATATATAAAGTCATAGATTAACAGTGACATTGGAAATGTTCAGACACTAGACCCAACTCAGTTGGCAGATCATGCCTACTAAACTAGGTAGACTTCTTTGAGAGGGTCACCAAGGCAATGAAATAGGGTGAAACAGTGCATTCTACCTACTTTGATCTAAAGCATTTGATACAAAACCCCACATGGGTGTTGTAAACAAAATCACAGAATTAGGCATAAAACCCTATGTAATTCACTGGATAGCATCCTAGCTCATAGATAGGACCCAGGAAGTTAGGATTGGAGACACCATCTCCACAAGGAGGCTGGTCACCAGTAGAGTCCCCCAGGACTCTGTGCTGGGTACACTCCTCTTTGGCATTTATTTTTCAGAAGTCAAGGCCAATGTTAAGAACTTCTGACCTACAATATTTGCAGTTGATTGCAAGTTAGGATCAATCATAGAAACCCCTCAAGATACTAACATCTTCTAGGAAGGTCTAATACAGACAAATGACCAGTTCAAAAGCCATAGCTTAAAACTGAGTTCAAAAAAATGCATAATAGTTCCTTTTGGGAAGTTGACCACCTAGGGAATTTACCTCATTGATAAAATACCCCTAAAGATAGACACAGTAGTCATGGATTTGGGGGCTCATGCAGAAAGCAATCGGGCTTTCAAACAACATGTGTTTAAGACAGTAAGAAAACCATTCTATGTCATTCAACCTATAAGTATTGGCATGGCATCTAAGTCCAGGGAAGTCATTGTGCCACTGTACACAGCCCTCATCAGACCCATCATTGAGTATAATTCAATATATACCTGACTAGGAATATGCAACAAATGGAATGTCTACAGGGGTTCCTCATAAATGCTGTGAGGTAATTTATGCCTGGCTTATAAGACATCTTTGGATCCCACTCTGATGGACCTTTTGAATATCTGTAAAATTAATAGCACCAGAACTACTATATTAAGGATTTAAACTTTGCTTGCAACTTAAATAAGACAAGTTGGAGGGGTAGGTGTGTATCTTAGAGAACCCCCAATTTCTTCAATAGGCTTCTGATTCATGTGAAACAGAGCCCTTCCCTAACACTATTCAACCGCAACCTGGACCAGCGGATGGAATTTGGAAATTCTCCCCTGGTCTGACACCAATGTCTCTGATGGATAGAGGCAGCCATCATGCCCTAACCAACATACACATCTTAAAATAGCTTTTAAGGAACAATAAGTCATGAGATATATTTGAGTTGTATAGCTAGGTTCATAAAGGCCCCAGTGACCATTAGCCTAGTATACACCTACGAACCTATCCTGCAAAATACAAAAAAATATGTAAGGCCTACTGTAACATGAATCACAAGAAAATATACCTTACTGTAATACTCTGGTTGTCTTTCCCTAAGTTTTTCTTCCCACTGTCAAAGAAAGTCTGGATGATACCTCTTCAGATCAGTATATTTGTGTAAGAACTGCTCAGCAGAGAAGTTGATGCTCATAACTTCAGTGACTGCCTTAGCAAGTGAGCGCAAGACATAAGAATTATACAGGGGAAAAAGCAGCTGTTCTCCAGCATGTTCTCCTTGTCTGTGATGAAATATTTAAGTCTCCATATTTTGAGATCAGCATAAGTAGTACAAATTTGGCAGGTACCAGGATTATTTAACTGTGGTACGTATTATGTGGTATATCTGGCAAAGTGTTCAGGCTGTACTGCATTTTATATAGGAAAAAACAACAGACAGCTGAGAAAGAGAATGTATGAACACTTGTATGCCATCAAAAATAAGACTGTTGATAAAATTTTATTTTACTGTTATTGACCACGTACCATTTGATTTTAATGGAAATAAGGAAGGGAGTTGGATTATAGAGAATTTAAGTGGCAGGTTTTATTTAATGCCTATAATACACCAGGTTTGAATGGTGGTACAGATTCTAAAGTAGTTCTACAGAGGAAAGCAAATTTTGATAAATGTAAATGAAGTTTTTTTAGAAGAACATATAAATTGTATTTTATAATGCCATCCTTTATAATGATACTTTTAAGAAACATTTATTGGAAATCTATTTTTTCATAGGGAATTACATGACTGATGTTTTTTTAAGAGTCTATTTTATTAATTGATGGTTGATTAATTGATGTATTTTGACCTGAGGTGGTATTTATACTACTAGGGGAAATCTGTCCATGGCATCAGGTAACTTCCCCTACTCATCATTGTGGAATGGGGCCCATTTTGGATGAGCACATCCTGTTTGTGTTCTAGGTGCAGAGGCAGCCCAGAGAAACAGGGAGGCAGATGGAGAGAGAAGAAGGAGAAGGAGTGGTGAAAGAAATTAAGGAGAAAGCAAATATCAAGACCAGAGAACGTGTATGGAATTCTCAGGAAATGTTTCAAAGAAACCTGTTTGATGGAGATGAGTAAGCAAATAATGGATGTATAATTACATACCTACAGTTTGGAGGATTGCAGGATGATTTACTTAAAGAAATGGTGGTGCACAGTAAGCCAAAAAATGAAGGTGATATTTTCTGGGGGGACACTATGAAGAAAATACAAAAGGAGGATGTAGAAACAATCCTAAAAAATAATATTGAGGTAGAAAAGAGAACATATGCAGAGAAAGTAAAAGAAGGCAAAAGTGGAGTAGCAGAAAAGAAGGCAGAAGAAAATAAAAAATGGAAGTATATGGTAAGGATTCAAAGTAAAGAAAACAAAGAAATGGACAGATATAAAGTGTGGGACAATTTCATAGCTCCTTTGTGTGTAAAAGCACACGAGGTAAGAGAATGTATTTATATTAACATAGAGGCATTTTGTAAGGGTCTACTTTAGAAAGACAAAAATGCAAACTCTGGAACGCTCACATGAATGAATAATCAGAAACTCGAAAGTGGTGTTTTGGGATCGCAGTACAGTGAATATCAGAATATTTGCGCTTTCCTCACTGTAGTATGATCTCGGAGTAGGAATATATATTTAGCAGGGAGGTGTGGGGGCAGCCCCCTACAATACCAATTTCGAGTTTTTGATTATTCGCTCATGTGAGCGTTCGAGAGTTTTCT